>NC_062572.1:73871269-74179204 GCF_022837055.1 Prionailurus viverrinus
TATCAAAGTTGCCCTGGGGTTGTAGGGGGCTGGAGGGGTCGGAAATCCATTCTATGACTTTGTGCCTGGCCTCTTTCTGACAGTTGTTTATTTCTACCACCTCAAAAGAACAATTTTGTATGTTTATTTTTAAAAATTAATTTAAGGGGCACCTGGGTGGCTCAGTCAGTTAAACATCCGACTCTGGCTTTGGCACAGGTCATGATCTTGGGGTCCGTGAGTTCAAGCCCCGTGTCAGCCTCTGTGTTGACCGCTCAGAGCCTGGAGCCTGCTTCAGATTCTGTTCATATAGTTCACACTCTGTCTCTCTCTCTCAAAAATAAATAAAGATTAAAAAAATATTTTTTAATTGATTTAAATGTTCATGGTAGTGTTATATGCACATTCATTTTCCAAATAGGTGTATAACCAAAACCAAGACTCTTCCTCCCCATCCTGGAGGAACTGGAGGGAGTTCCTATTCCCTCCAGTCTCCCCTGTTCATCGCTTTTCACTATCCTTTCTTTTCTGGAATTTACCTTAATGTTTTTCAGCAATTGTGCTTAGGTAGCTGTCCTTTAATTCCTTAGTTTTAATTCACAGATTTAGGTATCACCTACTGATTTATTCCTAGGTCAGGAGTTAGCCCTCTGGTACACTCCAGCCCTACGCCCAAACGTCTTCCTGCTTTTCTCCTCCTACTCTTCCTTCTCCTCCTCTGCATTTTCATTGTGATCCTTCTTCTCTTCTTCCCTGAGGTGTATGTAATTAATTAACGTGAAATGCACAAATCTTCAGTGTTTACTTCTCTGGTTGTATTATTTCACTAGGGCTGCCACAGCAAACACCACAGAGGAGGAAACCTAAATGAACCACAGATAGTTGCTTTCTCACAGTTCTGGAGGCTGGAGTCCAAGATCAAGGTGTCAGCAAGCTTGTTTCTTCTGAGTCCTCTCTCCTTAACTTGCAAATGGCTCTCTTCCTCCACCATCTTCACATGGACTTCTTTTGTGTCTCCGTATTTCCTTTTTTCAGAGTGACACCAGTCATACTGGATTAGGTCCCACACTGATGACCTCATTTAACCTTTTGATTTCTTCAAACCCCCTACCTCCAAAACACTCACACTCTGAGGTACTGGGAATTAGTATTTCAGCATGTGAATTTCAAGTGGGGGCCCAATTCAACCCTTAGCAATACATTTTGACAATTTTATCTACCCATGTAACAAATGTGAAAGGAAGATGCAGAATGTTCCCATCACACCAAAAAGTATCCCTCTTTCCCTAGCCAATCAGTTCCCTAGCACAACTGCTGTAGGCAACTGCTAGACTGCTTTCTTTTACTATAAACTCATTTTGACTCTTCTTGGACTTCATCTAAGTGGAATTATGTAGTATGTGCTCTTTTGGATTTGTGTCTCACCTTGTGTAATCTTAAATCTTTTCAATTTTTCCTTATATTTCTGAGAATTCCATTTTTTTCTGTTTTGGAATCTCTGTTTCTTGGATTTCAAATCTTTTTCTCTCAGTTTGCACTCTTCTTTTCCTGAAATTTACCCTCATTAGACTCCTGATAAAGGGAATATGGAGAGATATCTTTGAAACCCTGTATTTCTGAAACATCCCTATACTTATATAACCATATATTCTTTTTTTTTTAATTTTTTTCAACGTTTATTTATTTTTGGGACAGAGAGAGACAGAGCATGAACAGGGGAGGGGCAGAGAGAGAGAGAGGGAGACACAGAATCGGAAACAGGCTCCAGGCTCTGAGCCATCAGCCCAGAGCCTGACGCGGGGCTCGAACTCACGGACTGCGAGATCGTGACCTGGCTGAAGTCGGCCGCTTAACTGACTGCGCCACCCAGGCGCCCCAACCATATATTCTTATACTTGAGTTATTTTTCCTTATGCTTGATAACATTTGTATAGCCTTGGAATTCTAGGTTTAAAATACTTTAAGAATAAAATTTTATAAGTACTCTTCTATTGTTTTCTAACTTTGAATGTTGTTGAGAAATCTTTCTCCTTACCATTTTTACTTTTTATGTGACCTGCTTTCTTTCTTCCATTCTGGAAGCTTTCCTATCCTCTCTCCCCCAGGAGGCTCTAGTATTTCACAGTAATGTACCTTAATGTAGTTCTTGTTCATGTATTGTGTCAGAAAATCCATAATCCCTTTCAGACTAAAGTCTCAAAACTTCCAGTTCTGCAAGGTTTTTACTGCAGGAAAGAGTTCTGGTTTTTGTTTTGGTTCCTTGCTAATTTTCTGCCTTCTATTTTTTTAATTTTCATTATTTCATCTTATTAGTTGGATATTGGAAATTATAGACTAAACTTCCAATTTCTTATCTTTTTTCCCCCAAATTTCTGTGATCATCTTTCTATGATCATCTTCCCCCCTCCCCTGGAATTTTACAAGATTTCTTTTCATGCATCTTCCAGATAATTTATTGAATATTTAACTGGTTAAACCAAACTATAAATGTCATAATATTTTAAAAGAATCTTTCATTTTTCCCGTATTTCTATTCCTTTCACAGATGTAATATCTTATCTTAGATTATCTAAATATTAATGACAGTTTTTGGGATACTTTTTCTACTCTAAGCATAATGTTGTCTCCTTCAAGGGCCATAATATTGTGGGGGTTTTTTTTAAGTTTATGTATTTATTTTGACAGAGGGAGAGAGAGAGAGAGAGAGAGAGCACAAACAAGGAGGCACAGAGAGAGATGGAGAGAGAGAATCCCAAGCAGGTTCTGGGGCTTGATTGTATTTTTTCCTATTTTATACTAAAAGCTTTTTGAAACAAAATGTCTTGTAGTCTTACAATGCTGGTTAACATTAAAATGAAATATGTACTAAAAAGCTGATTCCAAAGTACATGAGTGGATTAAGTGGGAGCCTCATTATTGGGGCATGAATTAGAAACCTGGCTACTGTTTTCGCTAGGGCCAAACTTAGAATTTTCTCTAGAGAATTATTACTTGGTATTTGCCTGGGCAATATACATCTGGTTGTCATTGCATTGAACACAGATGATGAAAGAAGACTTATTCTCTTCAACTTAATAACCCTTGCCCTCATCTGTACTCTCTTCTGTGCCTGATATCTCTGAATCTGTGGACTCTGTTTCAGTGTCCCTAAAGGATAAAACTCCCAGTGACTCCAAGGACACTGAGGGTTAGTAGACTGATTTTCCTAGATGTGCATATGACTTTCAACCCATCTTTTATTTCAGCACCGTGCTTTAGTCTTGTCTTTCAAGGTATTTAGGACGCAACAATTTCTAGCCCTCCCTGAATTTTGTCATGGAAATCACCTTGTTATTCTTTAGTATCTTTTAGGGAGTAATTTAGGTTTCATCTTTCTCCTTTGGCTCAGCCACCACACTTCCCTCGGTTTGCATCTCTTAAATATTTGTTAACATCTCTCATCCTTAAGACTACTATTCTCTATTTCCTTATGGTTTTTTACTCTTGAGAACATTTTACTGTCATTTTAGTGGCATTTACAAAGGAGAGGTGATCATGCACATAATCAATCAAATGAATTGTGTATTTTTGTCAAAATCATACAAAAAGGGACACTGTCAAATTGTAAAAATGGATTTAATTTGGGTATAGGGGCTAATCCCTAGCACTTCTTGCCTCTCTGTTTTATTCCTACTTAAGTTGGGGTCATTTCTTTGACCCTGCTCTGTTGCCCTTACTTTCTCCAATGTTTTAATTTACATCTTTTATTTTGCAGAGTATCAAAGTAAGCTGGCTGCCTCCTCCATCAGGAACACAAAATGGATTTATTACCGGCTATAAAATTCGACACAGAAAGACGACCCGCAGGGGTGAGATGGAAACATTGGAGCCAAACAACCTCTGGTACCTGTTCACAGGTCAGTGTTCACATAGTGCAGTCTTGCAAGGTTTTTATGAATTAAATGCTTTAGGAATAAAATATGCTCTCACTTCAAGGAAACATTCTTTTTTGTTTGTTTGTTTTTTCCTGACAGGTGACATCTATTGGTCTGAACAAGAATAACCTTTATATTTTTAACTTGATATCTTTGTAATGCTTTCAGTACATATTATGGTCCTGGATCATACTCTTATAAATGTATTGTAGATCTTTTAATCCGTATTAGTTTCTCAGCATTGCTTATTCAACAACAGCCCCTCTGCCAAATAACTTTTAACTTTTTAACTCGTAACTTTAAAAAGCTATCTAATCAGGGGTTCCTGGGTGGCTCAGTAGGCTAAGCATCCTACTTCAGCTCAGGATCCTACTTGATCTCTTGGTTGGTGAGTTTGAGCCCTGCATCAGGCTCTCTGCTATCAGCATGAAGCCCACTTTGGATCCTCTGTCTCCCCGTCTCTGCCACTCCCCACCCACTCTCTCTCTCTTTCTCTCTCTCTCAAAAATAAATAAACATTTTTAAAAAGCCATCTAATCAAATGGTTCCAAGTTTAAGTCACTTTGATCCCTTTCCCCCTAATCTCCAGTGGTGAGAATGGGGCTGGAAAATGTGGAGACGGTAGTTTAGGAAATAAACAGATTATTCTACTTTCCATAAACATAAAAGTAAATTCACTTTTGTAGCAATATTGGTGGAATTCATAGTAGGTCAAGCTTCTTTATGAAAACTGGAGTATTCCATGCAGTTTTCCATGCAATATTTAGAGAATGTGTTTTATTTTACAAAATGAACAGTCTGAGATATGCTTTCAAGGCAATGCCTCTGGGGGGTGCAAGCCCAAGAAAGCACGCATGAGGAAACAAAGAAAGGGACCAGGGAAGGAGAGAAATCTTTCACAGTGGCTATCATTGAGCTGGCTACAAGTTTAGAGCAAACCCAGAGTTTGTTCAGCCTCATGGGGTGTCTCCTGAGAGGCTGCATGAAGTACTATGTATCATAGGCAGTGGCTGGATAGGAAGTATGAGCAGTTCCTCTCTTGCCTATCATTGGTCTAAATCTGTCAATAGGCTGTTATCCATTCTATACCTGCATACAGCACCTGAGAAGCCAGAGCATCTGGCGAGTATGCAAACATAGAATTCTCTCTGTGTCAGTAAGTCCTTTATGAGGTGGTGGCTTGGTCTAGGGTAGCACCAGTAAGTACTTAGGAGGGCTTTATAGCTCTAAGGAGAGTGTGAACTATTGCCTGGGGCTTGGGAGGCAAAGCATAATATAGCAGAGGCTCTTGGTAAGGATTGGGAGGCAAAGTTGAGCAAATCTGGAGTGGCACATAAAAAGGGTCCTGGAAAATATACAAACTGAAACTCTTAATTTACACCTAATGGATAATATAAACTATCACTGCAAATGAGGAAAGAAGAAAGTAACCCCTTATTTATTTCTTTCTCTATACCATGTGCTCAGTAAATTTCCATTTGAAATCATAGTTTGTTACACACACACACACACACACACACATTTTAAGCTACGTTTAAGCTAAATTTAAGTCCGCATTCTGCAACTTGATCAAAACCTGTTTTCCCCCTCAGGTTTGTTGTTGTTGTTGTTGCTGCTGCTGCTGCTGCTGCTGCTATTGGTGTTTGGCTTTTGGTTTTTGATGTGTTTTTTCTTGTCTCTTGTGCCTATAAAATTTTAGCATAATGGTGAAAGTGCTTCCAAGTAGGTTGTCAAAAATCACATTACTCGTTTTATATCTGGACAAAAATCTCTCAGACAAGTATTATTGCCTCTAAGAGGAAGTTATGGCACTCTACCACATCATTTAAAAAGCTTAAGAAAAGCCGAGATCTTATGTCTTCTTTCCTGATGAAATTATGGGAAGAAGGTAAAAATAAATGAAGTGAGGCATATGTGCTCAGTGTGATAGTTGGTGTAACCTGTAGTTTATTTTGACAGAAATCACCAACGTTGGAAAAAAAGTCTTGCTGAAAAAATTTTAATAGAATTCCTAAGATGTAATAGATGAAGAGCCTCTAAGGATAATTATATCCAAGACTTTTTCACCCCTGGTTTTACTGAGGTATTATTGTCACATACCACCATATAAGTTAAGGTATACAACTTAATGGCCTCACTTGTGTTCACTGTGAGATGATTAACGCTGACAGTTTAGTCAGCAGCCATGATCTCATATAGATACAATTTAAAAAAAGAATAAAAAGTCCTTATGATGAGAACTCAGGATCCACTTTCTTAAAATTTTCATCTATATCATACAAAATGTGGAATGCCTCACGAATTTGCAAGCCATCCTTCTGCATGGGTCCTGCTGATCTCTTTATCACTCCGATTTTAGTATATGTGCTGTGGGAACAAGCACCAAGCCTTACTTTTTTAAAAGAGATGATGGTATTTGAAGCCCTGAAATCTTTTTTTTTAAGTTATTTCCTTCTCAGATGAAAAAGCTTAAAAATATAAAATAACCTTTTTATACAATAATTCATTGAAAGATGAGTGTTCCAATGGAAAAGCTCAAGATTGGATATTCAATTTATGGAACTATAAATAGCCAAGATGCATGAAACAATGTTCAAGCTCATTAGTAGAGAAATGCAAATTAAAACAAAAATGAGTTAACATTTTCTTTGGATTAAAGTAATAAAGATATAAGTGAATGATGATACCCTGTTCTGGAAAGCATATGGGAGACATAATTAATATTCATATACTGCTGTGGGCCAGATGATTCTAGAATCTCTCTGGAAAGCAATGTGTAGATATTTGTTATACACAGGTGTATATACATGTGTGTGTGTGTGTGAGAGAGAGAGAGAGAGAGAGAGCAAGAGAGAGAGAGAAAGAGGGAGGGATCTTTACAGATATATGATCTATGTTTTCTACCAGGAATTTATTCCAATTATGCAGCCATATTTTCTGCAAATTTTTTCACTATAAACATGTTCATTGCACTGTTCCTTTAATAGAAAATTTTAAGGAAAAAAAATACCCCAAGCATCCAAATATAGGCAGCTACTTAGAAAATTTTGTCAAAATCATATCAAGCAATACTGCTTACCTAATGAAAATGATAAATACTAAATCAAGTGTTAATTATTTCAAACATGATTCAATGAATAACTCAACTTTAAATCAATATTAGTGTGTGAAGTTGATATTTATAAATAAAATATGAATTTGTAGGAAAATATTTAGAGTAATATATATACCAGAATATTGATGGTGATTGTTATTTACATTTGTAACAACAATAAAATATGTATTTTAAAATTATGTATATAACATGAAGAACAAAAAGGCAAGACCCTAATGTCATATTATGACTTTTGGTCACCAAAATTGAAAATTCCTACCACTAAAACTAACTCCATGGCCACTGAACAGCTAAAAGGCAAGTGGCCCAGAAAATAAATGAAGAATCGTAGCCACCTGGCCAAAAGAAACTGCTGCCGTGAATTCTTTAGTATTTATGGTATTTTTGGCAAATGGGATTTAACACATTCACCTCAGTAGTATCAAACCAAGGTTCTGGCTCTCTAAATAGACAAACTTTTAGGATTTTCTCTCTAAAGAAGTGAAATTATTAAAGAAGAAAAAAAAAGCCAGAAGTCTGAAATAAAGGTGTTGGCAACATTGGTTCCTTGTGGAGGTCCTGAGAGAAAACTCATCCATGTTTCTCTCCTAACCTCTGGAATTTGCTGGCAATCCTTGACATTCCTTGGCCTGTAGTTATGCTGCTCCTATCTCTACACCACCTTCTTCTGTTGCCTGTGTTCTCTCCTCTTCTTATAAGGACACGCATCATTGGATAAACCCCACTCTAAATCCAGGATGGTTTCATCTCAAGATCCTTAACTATTCATATTTATAAAGATCCTATTTCCAAGTGAGGTCGCGTTCTGAAGTTCCAGGTATTCAGGAGTTTTGAAGTAGACACTATTCAACTTGCTGACAGATACCTTTTATTTTCCCTCTCAAGAACAATCATTTTTAATTGTATTCTCTAATGAACTTTATTCAAAAATAAATAATTCAGTCCTACATTTTTATTCATCTAAAATATATGGGACAATTAGATCTTCTAATCAGCATGAGCTATAACCCCTTACCACTCTGGTTTAATACCATTCCGGCCAAAAGCAAAGAAATAGGATGAATTAATTAGCTTGTTATTGGAAAAGCTCACAAATGCCCCTTCCCATCTTTATAGATTTCTAGGAATCTGGACTCAAATTTGAATTCCTCATTCATACTGTTCTTTCTTCATTTCAACAATTACAAAATGAATTTGGGAAGACAAACAATCTGGGCAGTTATATTTGTAAGTGTACCTGATATTTATGGTAAAAACAAAAGTCACACAGACTCCATTCTTAAATTGAAATGAAGAAATAAAAACTGCCAGAGAATAGCCTCATATCTGTATAACATTAAAAACAAGTTGTACAGAGTCTCTGCCTTCCTATCCCCTGATCTGTGACCCAACTTCAGTAATGCCTATTGCATTGCTAGATATTGTGGGAGTGTTTTCAGTGGTAGAGAGCACAGGTTTTGACTTGTTCCAAGAATATATTTATTTAGTAATGTATGCAATTTCTAGTTTACAAAAGTAATTGATTTTCTGTATGAATCTGCAGCACTTTAGAATGTACAAGACTTGACCCTATGTTTCCAATACCTATATGGTACATGGATATATTGATTTGTCTGTTAAAAACTTGGAAATGCTAGAATGCTTCATTTGGATGACATAAATATTCAGGTGTAGAGACTCAAACTTGTTTTTTACAATCCTCTGTTAGACAGGTGTTTTTTTGTTGTGTGTGTTTTTTACTAGGATAATGAGACATCTGCAATAACATAGTAATTCAGAGTTATAACAAGGATTTTAAATCATTGTTATCAGTTTCATTGTGGGATCCCATGTCAACTAAATTTTAAAGCGTTGTTTTTAATTTTTGAGTGCTCTTCAGAGAAAGTTGTTTTGAATTGAATTGAAGAGTTTTCTTGTGTTTCATGGCCAATATAGAATAAACGTAATGATTAACATGCATTGGTATTTTATGGACTGAAAAATGAAACAATAGCATAGAATTTTATAACAAGGTTAGCATTAGGGGAATAAAGGGAAATTATATTGTTTGAATAATGTACCATCTCTTAACATAAGTCCTGTAAAATTAGAAAAAGAACAGAATTACAGAGCTTGAAGGCACTTAGTATTGGGGACAGAAACAAGCAGAAGATGATCTTCTTTCGACAATGTATTTTTTTTTATAGTTGAGGAATGCATTGCTACTTACGCCATACTTTTTGTAGAATAAAATTATACTTAGAAGCAGGTAGGAAATACACATGCATGAGCATGCCCACACATAGGCACAGCATACACAAACACATGCCCACCCCCACATACACAATGAGATTGAACTATGGGTCCCTGACAAACCAGACCATTCATCTTATACACAGTCCTAATTTTATAGAAGAGTTAACTGAGATCTAAAGAGTGACATTGCTAAGATCTACCACTAGTTAAGGAGATAATCCCAACTCGATTGTAGGCATTTCAACTCCTAGTTATATACTCCTTATACTATATAATATTGTCTTCTTTAGCTCACTGTATTGTAAATGACTCTGGCTATCATATGAATCTGCAATAGATCATTGGCATTAAAAATAATTTAACATTTATAACAATAATAATACCAGCATTAACTTTGACAACAGCCACTATGCTAAAAACAGTATGGAGTTTCTTCAAAAAATTAAAAACTAGAACTACCATATGATCCAGCTATCCCACTCCTGGAAACATATCCAAAAGAATTAAAATCAGGATCTGGAAGAGACATCTGCACTCACATGTTCACTGTAGCATTATTCACAAGAGCCAAGGTTGACAAACAATTCAAATGTCCACCTAAAACAATTTTTTAATGTTTATTTATTTTTGAAAGAGAGAAAGAGAGATACAGTGTGAGCTTGGGAGGGGCAGAGAGAGAGGGAGACACAGAATCTGAAGCAGGCTCCAGGCTCTGAACTGTCAGCATGGAGCCCGATGCGGGGCTTGAACCCAAGAACCATGAGATCATGACTTGAGCCAAAGTCAGACACTTAACTGACTTACCCACCTCGGCGCCCCTCAAGTGTCCATTGACAGACAAATGGATAAAGATGTGGTGTATATCAATAGACCATGGAATATTATGCAGCCTGAAAAAAATAAGGAAATCCTGCCATTTGCACCAACATAGATGGATCTGGAAGATATGCTAAGTGAAATAAGTCAGTCACAGAAGAACAAATACTTCATAATTCCTTTTGTATGAGGTATCTAAAATAGTCAAACTCATGGAAGCAGAGAACAGAATGGTGATTGCAAGGGGAGAAGATGAGGGTGAAATGGGGAGTTGTTCAGTGGGTATAAAGTGACAGTTACACAACAGGCATAAATTCTAGAAATCTTTTATACAACATAGCACCTATAGTTAACAGTATTGTGCACTTAAAAATTTTAAGAAAGTAGACCTAATGCCAAATATTTCAACCATTAAAAAAAAGAGGACACAAGAAATCTTTTGGAAATAGTGGATATGTTTATTACCTTGATTGTGGTGATGGTCTCATGGATGTAGGCCTATGTCCAAACTCATCAAAATGTATACATTAAATATGTCCCGTTTTTGGTGTATTAAGTATATGCTTCAATGAAGCTGAAAAACCTCTATAAAAACACTGTATATATACATATATCCATATATATATTTCAAATTTAGTCTTTGTAACAATTTTTATGCATATATTCTCATTTTATTGATGAGAAAACTTAGACAAAGAAGGAGGGCAAACAAGTTTTTCAAGGTCACATATCTAATGAGCAGTGAGGTAAAACTTCAAATCTAATTCTGCCTGAACTGAGTACCTATACTCCTAGCTCTTAAACTGTAGGTAATGTGTTGCCAACCACAGATAATGAATGTGTGATTTTGTGTGTATAAAGGGATACATAAAGTGGAATAATGCACAATGGAAAAAGGTTTCTGTTGGATAATAAAAATTGAATATTAGCTTAGCAGCTAAAGGAGCTGCTTAACTCTAGGAGAGATTAAATCAAAGCTTTCCTACCTACTTCTTTTAAAAAATGCTATTTAAGATTTCTACTGGCCCAACTCAGGAAACACATCCTAGAAAACAATGTTTAGAAATATTCACACAAAAAAGCTTTAGATTCCAGACAGGCTTGTCTCTACCCTACCTTCAGTGAATAAATGAATAGACAGATAGATAGGTAGATAGACAGACAGACAGATAATGTTTTGAAAGTTCTTTAGGTATCAGCTCTCAGGATTGGGGCTCAAAAAATTGCTTGTTCATGTTGATTGTTGTTATAACTTTTGAAGATACCTCTTCTTTCAAATGTGAACATTTTAGGAGACAGCCAAAGCATAAGAGACTCTTAAAAACTGAGAACAAACTGAGGGTTGATGGGGGGGTGGGAGGGAGGGGAATTAGGTGATGGGTATTGAAGAGGGCATCTTTTGGGCTGAGCATTGGGTGTTGTATGGAAACCAATTTGACAATAAATTTCATATATTAAAAAAATAATTAAGGGGGCACCTGGGTGGCTCAGTCGGTTAAGTGGCCGACTTCAGCTCAGGTCATGATCTCGCGGTCCGTGAGTTCGAGCCCTGCGTGGGGCTCTGTGCTGACAGCTCAGAGACTGGAGCCTGTTTCAGATTCTGTCTCCCTCTCTCTGACCCTCCCCCGTTCATGCTCTGTCTCTGTCTCAAAAATAAGTAAACGTTAAAAAAATAATAATAATTAAGAAAATAAATAAATAAATAAATAACCCACAAATGTGAACATTTTTTTTAATTAAGAGAAAAACCTTATACTGAATTTGAAATTTAATTGAACTCTTAGGTTGATACATTGTAAAAATCATAGAATTATCAATTCTTTCCTGCCTTCCTTCTCATATTTTAGTTCTGGATGTAATCATTTTAGACAAAAATTTCTTGCATATTTGCCCAGTGCTTTATACTTGCTACTGATGTCCTTCTTAGGTCCCAGCCTTGGCCAGGTGGGTCTCTGAAGAGAATGGTCTCTGGCGCCTCAGCAGGAGATAGGGCAGAACCAAGAGTCTTCTCCCAAAAGCACTCCAAGTTGTGATTAAAGCTCCACATAGTCACTTGGCTTAATTTATGTCAACTTATTATCCTTATCTCTGAAGTGGGAGTAATAATGTATTTATGACAAAATCATAGAGTGTGTGAAAATCAAGTCATAAAACAATTTGCAAATGTTATCTATTAAATGCTTAATTATATAAACTATTCTAAAAGCAGTCTGGCCTTTGATTCTCAAAGAACATTATAAGATGGAAAAGCAGGTATTAGTACCTAACTTATATGGGAAATGGCAATTAAAAGAGCTTTCAGTACATCTAAACTTGCCCAGCTAAACTTGCAACCTAGATTTCTGAAGGTCATACATGGAATGTCTCTCTGAAAAGCTGAAATGTCTCGTTCTACTTCTCACCACTTCCTACACTTATCTAGACATAGAAGAGGGTCGAGGTTTAATTCCGTTGGTAAAGGTTTCAGAAGACAGAATCAGAAGACTTGGATAAAGATATTTTAAAAGAGGATTTAGTTTTGGTTTATCCCTACAATGTAAAACTAGGGCTTATTTGTAGATAATATTGTAGTAAAGCAGATCAGTGCAATCTAAGGAAGAACTTTTCCAACAAGAGAAATGGTTGAGTACATTCCCTCCCTTGGTGAACTTCTCATGCCAAAAGTATTCCTGCTTTATTTACAGGATCACTTTGTTAGATGTATATCCAAATAGCTCTAGATGGGTCATTTGAATAGACATTAATTAAGATCCTTTTTGATATTGGGATTATGTGTATATATTTAAACTTTTTTATACTTAATCTAGAATTTCTTAGGTGTTTCTAATGAGAAAGATTCCACAGCTATATTTTAGAATAAAATTCAAATTAAAAAACGTTTAAACTAAAATATAATAGTTCAAAGAAATTAGGCAGGATTTTCAAAGGGACCTGGGCAGTAATGTATACAGCATATTAAACCTTCACTGGATATCAGAGAGGATCACATAAATAGCTCATCTTCCCTCCTTGGAAGAGGTATTTTGATCAGTAGGTTAGGCTGGTTAGGCAAGACTCCAGTGGGGAAATACTTAATGGATGGTCTCTAAATTGACCTACGATTTCACTTCAAAGAACTGTTAGTAGGTTTTTGTTTTACTCAAGACTGAATTAGTGATACTGACAGATCCTCAATGCAATATATATAAATAAAAATTTGGCAAAATTATAAAGAAATCTTTCTCTCTTCTAGTGAGGTATTTTACTACTCATATCTACTTTCTAGTGAGATGATTTAATAAATTCCTACTAAAAATTGATATATTCTGCACACAAAAAGTAACTTGATTTAAAGTCAAATGAATAGAACAGAATATAGGGCATTCAAAAAATATTTCCATTTATATGTCAAAACATTGCATATGATAAGATGGCAGGTCATTCAGGGTTCAACCAGAGAATCAGAACCTGTGGGGATGTGTACTAAGGTGTTTATTACAAGGAATTGACTTAAATGATTGTGATGCCTGGTTAGGCCATTCCAAATCCACAGAGAAGACCATAAGAAAGGCAGGCCGAAATTCTCGAGCTAAAGTTGCTGTCTGCAGGTGAAATTTCTTCTTCAGGGAAACCTTACTTCTGCTTTTAAGAACTTTCACTGGTTTGAATCTGCCCCCTCCCCAATTATCTAAGATAATATCCTTTGCTTAAAATCAACTGAATATGGACTTTAGTCACATCTATAATATAACACCTTAAATTAGTGTTTGAAAACTGAGGACTTCAGTGTAACCAAGTTGAATAAAACTGATCATTACAGATGGTATTCCTAATCACTGGTGGAGATGGTATTAATACAATTGCCCATCCTTTTCAAAGAAAAATAAAATTAAATTTTACTTAATGTAAAAGAATATATTCTTGATGGTCTAAAACTATGTCAGATAAGACCACTATGAGAGCCATGAGGTACAATGATTAGGTAAGCATTTGTTCCCAGAATTCTCTCCCTATTATTTTCAATGTCCTGGAAACTACAATCAATCCACAATCCCTTTGCCTTAGTTATTAACAATGGTGCCTATGAAAAGGTGCAAAATGTTAACAAATTCAGATCAACATCATGTGAACTAAGGGACAAATCAAAGTGAGCACAAACCTATTGAGCCGTGACAAAGGCCTTTTGTTCAAAAGCATCCATTTTCTGCCTTCCTAATGATGTTAGATATTATATTTTAACCTAGTATTTTTGGGTATGTTAAGTGCTTCCTTAGCGGATCTTTCAACAGCTGCTTTGTGTGTGTGCATTCCATGTGTCAGGCAGTGTAATGGAATCTATGGGTATATAGATAAAATACCAGTAATAACAAAAACAGCAACAGTTCTAACTATTCTCAGTCTATTTCTTTATGGAGCTTCTAGTCTATCTTATAAAATTAGAAGCCTCTTAAAGAGACAGCATTTTGTGTCATAGATACTTTTGCGTGGGTGAATTTATCAAATTGTCTTCTCTAATAGTACAATTTATTGAAGGTAACTGCTATGGACATTAACAAGTCTATCTAACCATCACTTAAAACATTATCTCCAATTAATAATAAATTAGAATTCCCCTAAAGACCAAGATTTACTCATCTGCCTATGCAAAAATATACAAATTTGTAACTGTGTACATGATAAGCATCATTTCTCCAATAGTTTATTTTCTTTATGAATTTTTCTTGTTACCAAATATTTGTGCCATTTTAGATTAACAAAATATAGATTGTAATTTAAATTTACCAGGGTTGTTCAACTTTGGAGATTTAAGAACTTGTCAGTTTAAGCCAAGTCCTCATTGTCTGAAGAAAGTCACATGGTTTTTTAGCAAGTGTAATTTGTTTTACAATAATTTGTCATGGTAATGAGCTGCTTGAGATTTAGCTAAAAGGACTATTACTTACATAAAAATTTATACATATCACACTAATGATCCATGGGCCATCTCTCATCAACCTGTATTCTGTGTGCTCTCTAAAAAATAAGCCCTGATGTACAATATTATATGCCCAAGTTATCATGGAGATAGACTTTCTTCATGCTTCTAGTATGGACAGTGATGCAAAATAAAGTATGCCTTGTGATAAAAGGCCTAGTATTTTCTGCTTAAGTGCAGTGGCTTTGGATTCTTCTTTCTTGGCTCAAAGAAAACATAATCACTGACCTTGAATAAATGATGGAGACATAAATTTTTAGGATGACTGTTCTTGATTTATAGACAGGCCTCTTCTAGACTGTGAGAAAAAATGATCCTTGCTATTTTTGATTATTTCTTCATCGTTCATATTTTATATTCTGCATCTGCCCTGAAGCTATTTTCAGGGATACATTTTTATAAACTAGGAAAAAAATAAATGAGAATATGTGAAAAATAATTTGATTTCTTGCTGTACTATTTCTGCCCTTTTGGCCAAAATAATAATCACCACAACAATCACAAACCATGTAAAGATGTCTACTGTTTTGAAAACTCTTGAAAATAAGCTAGAAATACTTTTTATTCAATAACTTTTTTTTCCCCTTTCTGGAACATTCTCTTATAGGACTGGAGAAAGGAAGTCAGTATAGTTTCCAAGTGTCAGCCATGACAGTTAATGGCACTGGACCACCTTCCAACTGGTATACAGCAGAGACTCCTGAGAATGATCTGGATGGTAAGACCGATCCCAATCACTGTCACTTTGATTTCTATTTTCTTTGTTACTTCAGCTTCAAAGGCTCCCTTATTAGAAGTTGATGAACTCCAACACTGGGGATGTTTATTCCTTCTATATCATTCAATGCAAGACAAAACAAAATATAAAATACAAAATCCTCAGTAGATTCTTCAACAATACCATATAAAATTATGCATTAATTACATTCTTCATGAGTTATTTTTTTCAAGATAATTTGAAATTATGTTTTTTAAATTCATCTTATTGAATAATCAACCTTAAAATTTTCTTCATAGGAATTGCTACAATTCCTGATAATAATCATGAAATACAATTACTTTACCCTTGCCCTTTTATGATGCTTCTGCAAAATAGTAATATGTATTTTTTGTTTGCTTGTGATATGGTCGTTAATATTTGACATTTCATCTTTTTAAAACCAGGAATAATCTGCCTTGTTTGCTTAATAATCTGCCTAGTTGTCTTAAGACATTTGTGGATGAGATACTGAGATTTTTATAAAAGTCATATATCAGTAATTTAAATATAAGCAAAATCTTCAACATTAGAAGATGAGAAATAGTGTTTGAAATGAAAACATCATGACTGATAGGAAAAAAAATCAAGAGGAATGGGTAATACAAGCAACAGAAAGAAAGTGTAAATAATAAAGCAGAAATATATGATGAAGAATTAGAATTAACAAATTAAAGAAGTAGAAATTTATAAAAAGAAGAGGTATTTGAAAAAGAAATTAGTTATGATTAGTACACTTAAGCTAAGGGGTTAAAACCGAGACCAAAAAAACAAACCACATATGTATTGAAAATGAGACTGTCTAAATCACTGACAATGAAATACTCTTACTCCTTCACTGGCAGACCTGAAAGCATCCCAGTTACTGCAAGATGAACATTTCTATGTCCCTTCCCTTCGTCTCCTTTTGCTCTCTTGCTCCTTCCCTCATTTTTATTCTCGTCCCAGTTCTTGTGTTGTCCTCTCTCCGGTTTGTCTTCCCTTGTTCCTTGAACTCCTCCTTCTTATTTTTCTCTTTCTTGACCTTTCCCTTCTCTAAGTAATTCACTATCACTCATGAGTTTCATGTAGTCATAGATTCCACTTTACAAAATAATTAATGTTGCAGTGAAACAATCAACAAATATCATTTCCACAATAATGGTAATTCCTACCACGTGACAGCACATTAAAGAATATTCGTAGGAAACTAAGTAGCTTTGAGGGTATAATAGTAGATAGAAGGCATGACCTTCTCCTTGTGGAGTTTAAAGTATGCAAAGAAAAACAGACATCCCAGGTGAAGTCATAGGAAATTGCCATTTCATAGTTCAAACCTTGTTGAGTAGTGGAAATATCCTATCTATCAACATAGAATGAATAGATAAATTGATAGGCAAACAGACATATAGAAGGCTTGCATTTCAACTGAGACTGGAGGGAGGAGGAGGAGTTTGGAGTGCAAAAGCATACATTACAAACTGAGGGAGGAAGTGTGGAGGGCAAGTTGAATGCAGTTCTGAAGTCAAGATGGACCATGATACTATTTGAGGCCTGAAAAAAGACCATCAAGACTGAAACACAGGGATGACACATGTTGAAGTTTGTAAGATAGCAGGTTCTAAATTGGGCAAGACCAAATTAAGGATCTTGAACTTTGTCCTAAGAATGTCATTAAAGCAATAATGTGCTTTATCCTAAGCAAGTCATTACAGGACTTTTTTAAAATAGTGACTTAATTATGTTTTCATTTTGAAGAGATTACTGTGGCTGAAGCATAAACAATTGTATTTGATTAGACAACCATGGGCCAACTCAGGACAACCTTAGAGGTAATGTTAGATTTTATTGGGAAAGAAACTTGGAGCTTAGAAGATTTGTCTTCATCTTTATAAATTGAAAAGTTGTAGAGCTACACAAAGTCACGCTTCATAAAGCTTATATCCTTCACTAATATATTAGAGAACATTCATGTATTTACTTATTCAACATATATTTCTTTTGGGAGGTTTATATATATCAGGCATTATTTTAGGTACCAGAGGTTAAGCGATAAATAAGGTCCCTACTCTCGAGGGGTATAAATTTATTGAGATAGAGGTGGATAGTGATAAATGTTCTGAAGAAAAATAAAGCATGGTAGAGGGAATAGCAAAATATTAAGAGTACTGTTTTATGTAGGGTACTGAGACGATCTCTCTGATGAGGTAAAATATGATCACAGACCTTAAGGCAGTGAGGGAGGCAGCCATAGGAATAGGTCAGACAAGAGCCCTCCAGGTAGAATAGCAAAAACAGACATCCTGAGGCTAGAGCCCAATTGTTGGCTGAAGTATGGGGAGGAGGTCAGGATGGCTTGGTATAAAGACATGAGGATGTGCTCTGCTTTATTTAAGGAATAAAAAGGACAATAATGATAAACTACATAATACCTTACTTTTCTATTTACTTGAGAAATAACTTTGAAAGTTTATATACTTGTCCTTTATCCTCTCATTTACCTTTATGAGGTATATATTATTAGCCTTACTTTCAAAGGACAGTAACTTAAGCTAAGAAAGTTAAACTAACTTAATCAAGTCATTAAGGTAGAAATTGTGGATCTGAAACTCAGGACCTAGTTTTGTAAGTCAAATGTCCAATACAGACCATCGTAGGAAAGCCTCCACTAATCCTCTAGAACTGACCCAGTGACAATAAAGACAGTGATTCAAGGCAGAAGATTCTAAGAAATGAGGTCATATCATTTACCCAAACCTAAGGGACTATATCTCTTACTGGAAGGAGTGAAAATAAATGGAGCAGAGGTGCCGAAGGTCCTATAAAATATCCAGGATGGATGGGGCTCTCCACTTGACTTATGTGCTCTTTCTTCTCACTCCAAATGACTCACAATCTAGTGGAACCAAAATGTAAAATCACAGCCCCTGGGATAGCGCAAAACAGAAGTTTTAACTGTCTGCTTTTTATATCCATGCAATCTTAATATAATCCAATCCATACATCTGTTTTAATCGAGAATCTCTATGCTTTGGTCATGAATAGAGTCTTAATAAATACTGCCTAATTGGATTTTTTGAACATCTCTATACTCTTGGCTTAATAATGCCCCTCTTCTGCATGAAACATTCTTGCTTACTTTTTTTTTCCTTTCTTGAGTATTGATGCATTTATTATGAAATATACTTAAGAACTTATGGTGTGCCTCGTCATGGGGAGTACAAACATGAAAGAGATAGAACAGTTATCTTGAGAGATAAACAGGTAATGGCTGCACTGATTGAAAAGACTTCATGAAAAGAAAAAGTGCTTGAACTAAAAACTTCAGGAAAAGGAGGTTGACTAAGATCACAAGGAGGATAGTAGCACCTGGGTGGCTCAGTCAGTTAAGCTTCTGACTTCAGCTCAGGTCATGATCTCACAGCTTGTGGGCTCGAGACCCACGTCGGACTTTCTGCTCAGAGCCTGGAGCCTGCTTCGGATTCTGCTTCTCTCTCTCTCTCTCTGCCCCTCCCCCGCTCTCACTCTCTCTCTCTCTCTCTCTCTCTCTCTCAAAAAAATAAATAACATTTAAAAAAAGATTACAAGGAGGGTGTGTAGGACAGCATAGTAGATATTCTTCAAAAAGGCCTTTAGGAAAATTATTTCTGCCGTGATTAGTTTAAGATGCATCCTCACTCATCCAAGTGCTATTCATTTACCAGTCAATTATCTTAACACATTTCAAATAATACCCCTTTTCTTATTCTTTCACTTCTTTATTTGGATTATAATTACTTAGACAATCCTTGTCCTTGTCCGTAGTGTACATGTTAGCAATCCAAAAAGGTAAATAAAAAAATTAATAGAAGAAAACTAATGGAATTGACGCTTCTTGTACATAATACTGTTCTGGATTATGACTTGAAATTGTTCACTCTTAAAACATGATAGAAACAGCCATTTTAGGGCACTAACTATATGAGTGTGCAACAGATATGGTTCACCTACTTTGTCAAACGGTGTTTTGTTGGCTGTAAGAAATTAATAGGATCATATATATTTGGTCCTAAGGCCTTTGTAATTTATTGACCCATAACCTCTTTTCACTGATACTCCTCTAAACTGATTTCAATTTCTCTTCCTTCCTCCTGTTTTTCTTATCTTGAATGCATCATGCAAATCTTCAAAAGCATTACCCTTGGTAGGAATCAGTATTTGGACAAATGGACAAGCTCAGAAGTGGTCGTAAATAGCTCCAAAGAATACACAGCCTGATGGCTTGTTCTATTTCCATACATAAATGCAGAAATATAAATGTAAATATATATTTAAGCTAAGGGAATTTTCTTTAAATAGTCATCTCATTTCAACTCATTCATGTAAGTGTTTAAATCATAAAATAAGATATAAGCAGCTTCTACTATATAGCTTTCATGGCTAATGTAGGAAAGTTTTGAGTCCTAAAATCAGATATTTCCATATAGAATTGCTTTGATTTCCCTTCAATAATAGATAAGGGGGAAGCAGCCATTTTGGAAACCACCAGAAATGGGAAGCATTCTTTGCGGTAGTCAAGGAAACCTCTATTGGGAGGGAAGTGCAGTGTTAGCCCTCCCTAGGTGCGTCCTGTTACATAAAATTTTTCCCTCTTGCCTTAGAGTCTCCTGGTGAACTCCAAGGGGATGTTCTACTCGTTAGGGTGGTAGCTGAGCCCTGACAGTAACTCAGGAGAGACAGTAGGAAGTACAGACAGTTCAAAGCAATCCCTTCTTCTTCCGTGACTTCTGTAATTCCTCTTGCATCCTCCACTTGGCTTAATCCTTGTGAGGATCAACAGTAACTTGTAGAAAAACTCCAATTCCTTATGGGATTGTCCTTTTAATTGGGATGTTTTGTTAAAGAAATTATAGAGCCAAACCTCACTGTTCCGGGCTCCCTGAAAGCATGTTTGCTGTTGTTACCAACAGCTGGAAAGTTTTAAAATATTTATTTTGTGCCTCAAATTTTCAACTTAAAGAAACAAGATCATTAGAATTCCCCAAAGTTCTTATGTAAATGTCTTGCATAAGGATATGAGAGAATTTGTGATGAAGTTCAGCAAGGTATCCTCCAGGAAATCTAGCGTGGGGATCAGTTTGTGCTGCTTCCCCCCCGCCCCGCCGAATTTTGAAGTGAACAGGTAGAAATTGTGATTTGCAATCAATAATGATGTAATTTAAAATTAAACTTCTACCCTAAAATGGAGGAGGTTGGCCAGCAAAAATTATCAATACAGAGGGACCCCTGAAAGTGCAACTAGGTGATGTAGCAAAAACTGTGAACCTGGGAGCTGGCTCTAATTTCCTGCCCTCAGGAAAGAGATAATTAGCCCTAGTAGCCTGATTGAGTGAGGGTAAAACGAGGTTACTGCAAATGCATTTCATTTGAGAAGTCAGCCACGAAGCAATTCCTGTGTTTTCGTACCTGCGTGATATATGATATTCTTCAAGAACATGGTTTTGAGCAGGAACACAAGAAAGCTTCCTTTCAGAATAATAAAATCTAAAATGATGAGACCACCGTGAAGAAAGAACACCACCTATTAACTTTGTCATCTTCATTAAAAAAAAAAACAGGGTATGAAAAGTGGAAAATCTCTAGGTAGAAGAATGAGAAATGAGAAAAATAAATTTTGGGCTAAATGGAAGAAATTGAAGAATAGCAAAAGAAAGGAAGAAGGAAAGGAAAAAGGAAGGAAAGATGGAAGGAAGGCCAGTAAAATATATGTGTGAGTTGTGGTAGGCTGAATAATAAATAGGCTCCCTCTCCAAAATGTCCATGTCCTAATTCCTGGAATCTGAGATATGTTACTTTACATGGCAAGAGAGATTTTGTAGATGTTAGTAAATTAAGGATTGTGACACAAGAGATTATTCAGGATTATCCAGGTGGGCCCGATGTACTCACAAAGGTCATTCTAACAGGGAAGTAAGAAGAGTATCAAAGGTTGATGTCACAACAGAAGCAAAAGTTGGAGTGATGTAAAGCCAGGGCCAAGGAAGGTGGGAAATCTCTAGAAGTTGGAGAAGGCAAGAAAGCAGTCATTCCTGAAGCCTTGAGAAGGAACATGCTCCTGGGTTGACATCTATATATTACCTCCCTGAGACCGATACTGGAGTTCTAACTTCTAGAAATGTGACATACAGAATTTATGTTGTTTTAAGCCTCTAAACTTGTGGTAATTTAAACCACTAAGTATAACAGTAATAGTATTTGCCAGAAAATAAATATTTTGATGTCATTTGGGTAACTGACAAAGATAAGTACAGTAGACACTTGAAAAATGCCAAGGTTAAGCACACTGCCCCCCATGCAGTTGAAAATTCACATATAACTTTAGTTTCTCCAAAACTTAACTACTAAAAGTTTGCTGTTGACTGTAAGACTTAGTTAACACATAGAGTCAGTTAACACATATTCTCTATGGTATATGTATTATATACTGCATTCTTACAATAGAGTAAGCTAGAGAAAAAATGTTATTAAGAAAATCAAAAGGAAGAGAAAATACACTTACATTACTGTATTTATTGAAAAACTATCAGCATGTAAGTGGACCTGTACAGTTCAAACCCACATTGTTCAAGGCCCAACTGTATGCTTGTATCAAAATAAAAGTTTGCATCAAATATTATAAATCAGTTTGTGTTTTTAGTTTCATATTAGCCAAAAGGTATGAAACAATAAGCATTAAGGTTGAAATAGAAAAATAGGTAAAGAAAAGGGAAACACAATATATAGAAATGAGAGGCTCAAAAATCTAGAATTTCAGAGTCTGAACATTTAATGAAAGCCGAAATTGAGCAAGGACCAGAGATAAACAGTATGGTCTATGATGATACTCTTACCTAATAGATAGCTAAAGAAATAAGCGAAGGCCCAAAATTGTCTAAGATTTGACAGAAGATAAACACCATGGCAAATTGCATATCCACCCAAGAATTGGTTTTTTAAAAATACTTTAAAATATGTATTTTTAGGGGCATCTGAGTAGCTCAGTTGATTAAGCATCCAACTCTTAATTTCTGCTCTGATTGTGATCTCACCATTTGTGAATTCGAGCCCCATGTCACGCTCTGCACTGATAGCACAGAGCCTGCTTGGGATTCTCTCCCTCTCTCTCTGCCCCTCCCCTGTAAGCTTGCTCTCTTTCTCTCTCAAATTTAATAAAATAAAATAAAAATAAAAAATACATATATATTCTAAATTATTGGAAAAATAAAAATAAATAATGTGTTATGTAGCAAACAGAAAATAAAGTTGTTAGTAAGGAAAAATGGAAAACACTCTTAGATGAGAGAAATTCTAAAATTTAATAAAACTGAATTGACTTCCCTTTGTAAAAGGGACTTTCAGATCCTGTTAAAAACAAAATGAAACTATATATTTTTAAGACAAAGGCAAAAATATTAAATGAAAATTGGGCAAAGAATTAACAGGATACAAGTTGATAGGATTCCAGGGTAATGATGACATCACGTACATACAACAGGCATACATACACACATGTGCATATACATGTATGCATGCAAACATACACACATGCATACGTGCACACAGAGACACATACATATGTATACACAGGCATATAGATGCACATGCACACAGACATACACACAGACATATGTACACAAACACCCACATGCACACATACATGCATGGAATGGATGTATAATTTTATATTGACAACTACAAATAAATATACAAGTCACAAAACTTCAAGTCTCAAATATGCAGCTCTTAAAGTACACAAACAATATATTTTCCAAAAAATTCAAAACACCAAGCTCCATCTGAGAAAGAATCTTTTTAAATGCTTGGAACAACATAAAAATACACACTGATAGAAGAAATAAAAGAGAACTTGAAAAACAAAACATGGAATGAGAAAACTTAACATGCTTCAATCATAATTCCTAAGGAAAATAAAGAATGGAGGAAAATTAAATTTTGAAGAGATAAGTGATCATTTTCCAGAATTGATGAAATATATGGATTATCAGATTCAGGAATAATGCTTTACCTTTGATACATTGTACAATATCAAAGATAAAGACAAAAGAAGAGCCTAAAATGCCCAAGGAGAGATTACTTCTTTAGGGACTATAATTATACTGATGAAGACTCCCCTATAGGAACAATTAAAGCAGAAAACAATGAAATATCTTCAAAGTGCTGATTAAAAAGTTACTGTCATTAAAGAATTGTATATCTAACTAAACAACTATTCAAGGAAAGGAGGCATAAAGAAAAATAGACAACCACCGCCATCCTTTTTATAAAGAATGTACATTTTTTTAAAAAAGATAAAGAAAATGACTAGAGGGATTATTAGAAAAGCGATTAACAAAATCATGTGACATATGGGTACATCTGAGCAAATTATGGCCATCTAAAAGAAAAATTATGTTTTGGAGAGTTTAAAAAGTTCGTGAATATTAGTTAATAAAGAAGAAGGAGATCGTGGAGGTTAAACAGTTTTGAAATTGTTTTTATGATGTTCTCGTGAAAAGAAATGATATAATTAACTTCAGACTACAAATTATATGTGATCTCAAAATTGAAAATCTTACAACTGGAAGGAATATTATTTTGTATCAGATAGAGAAAAAATAAAATAGAGGGAGGGGCTCTTTAGCTTATACAAATGAGGTCATAAAAATGAAAAATAATACTTTATTATGAACAAATGGAAAATTAAAAGCGCATAATAAAGTCATATAAATAAACTTTAATGTAGTAACAACAATAAGTGTATTAGACTCACCAGTTCAAGGATTCCATTACTTAATGGAATTTTGAAAACATCCATGTCTACAGTACTTACAGTTGGCAAAATTTATAAATATTAAAACATGAAAAAGTTGAAAATAAAGAGATGAGACAAAATACCAGTCATCCTAACAAAAAACATGTGTAGGTTTTTCTCTGGTAATTTTCTTAAGGCCAAAAACATCTTTAGGGGTAGAGTCACTATTAGTGGTAAAAGGATTGAGTTATTGAAAATATGTAAATTGTTGAAGAAATATGTATTACTTATAAGTATATGGCTTTTATAACAAATGTATACTATTAAAGCAAATCTTGACAGATCTTTATGAAAAAATTTACAAACATTTTAGTACACATTCATCAGTATAGAATCAGTAAATGTATACAGTTGTAGCTAGAAAATACAACAAACCAACACAAGTCTCACCATCTGAAGATGATCAGATTATCATCTTAACAGTCTAATACATATCCTTTAATTTCTTTCATTATACACATGTCAGTATACACATACATGCATAAAATATTTATATAATTAAAAATATATAGATGTAACTAAAATGAGAATATATGATGCTTACTGTTCTTCAAACTTGTTTTCAATTATTTTCATTTTTATCTTTGCAGATTATGATTTTACCTAAAATCCTGATCATTTTCAAATTTCTTCAGTGAACCCCAAAAAACTTTTTTTACAGATCATTTGTACAAACTAGAATTGAATCTAGAATTACACACTATATACAGTTTTTATATCCCTTAAGGCGCTCAATCTACCATAATTCCTTTTCTCCTACTTTGATTTATTGAAAAGACAAGCTTTTGGTCCTCTATTTTAAATGACCCTAATATTTGGTTTTTTCTAATTATTTCTTGTTTCATTTAATTTGTTCCTCTAGGGTCTGGAGCTTTGTAAACTGAAAGCTATATATAAAGACCAATGTTATATTTGGAGATTTTTACACATCTCTCAGAATAGGAAAAAAATGAAAAAGCAAGGAATGTGCAAGATTTACCTTTCATAATTGAAATATGCACAGTTACAGAATTGAATATTTTTTTCCTAAGCATCCAAAAAATATTTAGTATTTGGCTGTAAGAAAATGGGTATTAAAGTTCTTGGATAATACTAAATTCATTCATTGATCACAGTGTAATGAGACTAATAGTCAATAATAATATGATATCCAATATGTTTGGAAATACAAAAATATTCTTCCAAGTAATTCGTTGGTCCAAAAGAAACCATATTATATCTAGAATGTAACTTTTAGCACCTGATATCTAAGCAATCTTGTTTATTTGTGTATCTATTAGATTAAAAATATAGTGAAAATTTTATAAAATGGATTTTTTTTTACTTTCAACAAATGTAGAAATTATTTTTGTTTGGCTATTATTTGATAAAATTCTTGGTTAAAATCAATAACATGCCATTTAAAATGCATTCAAGTTAAAGACACCGATTCTAGGGTAAGAAGTGGGGTCTACACCAATGAGCTCGCAAATGCGGTCCTCTGGTGATACAACAATGTTAGTATATGATTTTATGCACAGAGGAACGTAGGTTGTAGGTGGCATGTCATGAAAAAGTATTTCTTTCACATGGGCTTTTTATAGGAGCCGTCCATGATATGCTGGGTTACTAGTTGACAAAAAGACTTGCAAATGAGATGAGCCATTGGTATAACAGCCAATCCATCATGAAATTGAAGAATCCAGCCCCTTATTCTCATTCAAGTAGAATTCATCTTACATATAAGGAGTGTTGTAGGCAAAGCCAAGTTGAGTTTGAAATCAATTTAAAATCTGCTTTTGTTCTTGGGCAAGTGGTTGTTCAAAATCTCAGCACTCCACCATACAAACGATGTACAAATTATTTAGATTTGGATAAATGTTCGAAAAAGTTTTAAGTCCTTTCCTTAGGCATAGCACACTTTTTAGTATCCTCATGAAATGTTTAATCCCCTTATGACTTCCTTGACTTTTTCTAGGTATAATGTAGTATATAAGGTTGTGGGGTTTGAAATCTTAATAACTAGGTTTGACTTCTGCTCCACTCACTGTATTATCATGCACAAGTAACTTAACTTCCCTAAGACCTGAGTTTTCTCATCTGTAAATAGGGTGTAACAACAGTATCTATCTCAATGGATCTCTGTAAGAATTAACAATGATAATGGAAATAAAGTACTCAGAAATGTATCTGATATATATTAAGCACTCAACAAATGCTTATTGTTACTGATTTTCATGTATTAGATCTCAAACTTCAACAGTGGTATGAAATACTAATACCATTGGTCCTATGAATCTTTTTCTTGTTCATGATGATAAAACTCTGTTGTCTGCATTAGGGAATAGATGTATTTTTTCTGATGCAAAAGCAGGGCATACACTCAGTGTGTCTTAAAATCCCACCATCTAATTAAAGTATAATTTAATGGGACATCATCATATATCATATGCAAGAGGGCAATTTTGTAAAATTAGTCAGTCATTACCAGTTTCTTAAAAATTTGTGTTAATATGTGAGTATAAGGAAACTTTCAAAATGTTATTATTTTGGCGTCCGACTTCAGCCAGGTCACGATCTCGTGGTCCGGGAGTTCGAGCCCCGCGTCGGGCTCTGGGCTGATGGCTCAGAGCCTGGAGCCTGTTTCCGATTCTGTGTCTCCCTCTCTCTCTGCCCCTCCCCCGTTCATGCTCTGTCTCTCTCTGTCCCAAAAATAAATAAACGTTGAAAAAAAAAATTTTTTTTTAAAATGTTATTATTTTGTAAGAAACTAAAAGCAAGCGTTCTGCTAAATACTAAAATACTAAATACATTGTCCTTAAAATCCAAATAAACCAGGGAAATTTCCTACTATTTTTATTATTCAACAGTGTAGATAGAGGTTTTGATAATAAATAAACACAAAAAAACTTAGAAAGCTATATGTCATTACAGAAGGAAAGAAATGTTATTTTTATGAACAGTGTGATTGCATATTTGGGAATTCCAAGAAACTACATTAAAAAACTATTAGAATTAATAAGAAAATTTAATATTAAAATTATATGTATATATACTTATATACATATACATATCATGTATACACACAAAAAATAGTTTTTTTATACTGGGCAATAATTAGTTCAAACATTAAAAAGAAAAGAAATGGATTCATATGGAAACCTAAAATATGATATCTAAGCCTAAATTTAACAAACTAAATGTATATGAAGAAAATAACATTATATTAAAAGGTATAAAATAAGACATGAATAATAGAAATATATTTCTTGATACAAAATGTTACAATATCAATGCTTCTTCCCAAATTAATGATTAAGTTAATAAATACAACTCCAATCAGAATGTACTTCATATGGAAGAATAAATGTAAAAGAATTCCGAGAAAATTTGAAAAGTAGAATAAACATTAACGTTTACAATAAAACATGATTTAAAAATCAATATAGTACTGTCTGGCAATGAAATAGACAAGTAGATCCATGTAACAGAATATAGAGGACAGAAATATTTCTTGCTATATTTGAGAAATAAACTTTAAAATGAATTTGGCATTTCAATGAGCAGATTATTCAATAAATGGCATTGAGACTATGCCAGTACTTCTAGTAGAGCATAAAGTTGTCTTTCCCCTATACCAAACTAGTTGGCAGTGGTTGATTCTAGTGATGGACTTGAAGGCAAAGGAAAGCAAAGCTATCACTTCTCATATAAATCAAAAAATAGAAAGGTCAAGGATGTTTTTTTTTTCAATATATGAAATTTATTGTCAAATTGGTTTCCATACAACACCCAGTGCTCATCCCAACAGGTGCCCTCAATACCCATCACCCACCCTTCCCTCCCTCCCACCCCCCATCAACCCTCAGTTTGTTCTCAGTTTTTAAGAGTCTCTTATGCTTTGGCTCTCTCCCACTCTAACCTCTTTTTTTTTTCTTTTCCTTTTTTTTTCCTTCCCCTCCTCCATGGTAAGGATGGTTTTAAAAATTTTGTTGTTGTTTTGTTCTTTTGGTATTTTCAAGTATAATAAGGATGGAGGGCTCAAACACACATCCTATACACACCTAGAGGTTGTGAGATGAGGTGAGCTGATCTCTCAAGGTATCATTCCTACTATAGGAGATTGTGTTCTCCCTCTTGTGTTCTTCACATTGGGACTGGTACCCATATCCACCAGTCATCTAAGCCAGCAGGTTCCCCATCCTCAACTCCTCCATTATCACTTCCTACCAATATACCCAGTACCTGCAATTTCTACCTCTCTAACAGGCCTGGAATTCATGCCCTCCTCTCTGATCCACCACTCTAGTTTATGTCAGCCTGTCAGCCTTTGTCACCTGAAAATAGCCTCCCACCTGGTCTTCTGTGGGAAGACACCAGTTTGCTCCTCTCTGGACTCCATCATGCTGTCAGAGTTATTTTTCTTAACCAGATATGATGATGTTATTTCTCTATTCAAATTCTCCTTGTTGTGGTCCTGCCCATAACCTCAAGTTTGACATTCTATCACATCTTTGCATATGTATGCATCCCTCCAAATGCACTCCATTATATCTCATGCTTTAACACTTAGTGTTTCCTCTGCCAGAGTGCCCTTTCACATGACTTCACACCTACTTCTACTTCAAAACTCACCGAATGTTTTGCTTCTAGGAGGCTTCTTTCATCTGAGCTGCATACAGATGTCTTTCCTCTAAGCCTGCTGTTATGGGCACAATATCAGCAACTATCACACTCCTCTCAGCTGACTACAAGCAAAGACCTTGCTTTATTTGATTTGAATTTCTCAGTGCTTTTCGTGGTGCCTGATGCATGGTAGATGTTTTATTAATATTGAATAGATGTGTCAATATGTAAACATTCATAGCCAGGTATTATTTATGTTAAACTCATACTATTATAGTCATAAAAACAATTATAGTTAAATGAGAGCTAGAAACATCCCCCTTGGCCCTCCTTGGTATACTTTTATTTAAATGGAGAATTATATTACCTTTTCCTCAAGTTAGATGTTAAAATAAAAGCCCAAGTTTTCTAGAGAGAAGCTTGCCATAAGATTTTAGAGATAGTGATTTTCTTTTAGGGCAAATAGATCTATAGTTTTGAGAGACTAGGGTTTTAATCCAGTTAGAGGAAAATGAACCTGAAAAGTTCATGGAAGTACATCCTTTAGGAATCACATCCTTCCATCCTTTGGGATGGAAGTACATCCTGAGACCCTACTCCCCATGCCCTTTTAAAGAATAGGATTTATCATTTGCATGGCCCAAAACCTGGAGATTATTCAATATGAAGTAGCTGATAAAATTTATCATGGGAAGACATAAGATTCTAGTGAGATCCTATGATTTTTGAAGTTGGGGTCCCTGAACTCTAAATTGAGAAAACAAATATTGATATCATGGATATTGATAGGCTCTGATCCCACAGTGCTCTTAGAAAGCTACATCAAAGGTGTTGCCTGAAACTGTCAAGTTTTGGTTTTCCCACTCAAAAACCCAGGAGTTTATAAATAAAATTGAACTTGATTGTGTTTCTTCTTGTGTTCCATTTGACATGCCAACCTCCTCCCTAGACAGTTACCTTAATTTTCTCCTTGTCAAATCAAGAACTCAACAGATTTAGGCCATTTTTTTCCCAACATTGGAACAAAAAAGGACTAGTTTCACCCTACTGATGATCTGGAGTTGGGATTCTGCAGTTTCTCTAGGCAAGAGAGAACCAAAGAAGGAACCATCTTGATTATTTTGTTAAGATTAAACTTGGACATGACATTGAATGTCTCTTCCCTGAGGAATATCTTACTCCCCCCACTACTTTTTTCCCATTGAGTTATCATCATTGTGAGACTTGATCAGTGGTAAAAGTGCAGAGGCTACAGGATCTAGATTCTGATCAGTTATATCTTCAGAAAGACATCATATTGTTTCCTAGGCCTAAGCAGACAACCCCATTCCAGTAGTCTACCTTGATTGTCAATAGGAGTAAGTCACTGTCAGTGTCGGAAATTGGAGGACACAAACAAATACCCTCAAGAGGCATATTTTTTTCAGAATTAGAATTTTGGTGTTAAAGGAATGAATCTGTCACAAGTTCCTTTTTAGAACACTATGTATCTACCTGCTCCCCTTAATTTTCTGCATGCTTTTTCTTTTCTTTTTCTGGTTTTATGCTAATTTTTGTCTTTAATTTTCTGTTTTCTTTTTAATTTTTCCAGCTTTATTGAGATACCATTGACATAAAATATTGTGTATGTTTAAGATATACAGTAAGTACAACATGATTATTACCACAATAAAGTTAGTAGCCTCATCTATCACTTCACATAATTACCTTTTTGTGTATATGTGAGGTAAGAGCATGGAAGGTCTGCTCTCTTAGCAATTTTCAAGTACATAATACAGTAATTCAGTATTGTTAAGTATAGTCACCATGCTGCACATTAGATCCAGAACTTATAACTTATAACTGGAAGTTTGTACCCTGTGACCAACATCTCCCCATTTCCCTCACCCCTTAACTCCTGGCAACCACCACTCTACTCTCTGTTTATACTTATATTTATTTTCAACTTCAGGAGCAGTGACAGAGTAAAATGAATATTTTCAATTTCAGGAGCAGTGATAGAGTAAAAATTTCATTAAAATGAAAATGAATACTACAAACAAAAGTACCTAAAAATAACATGAAATAGTAGAATAATAAGATTATTTGAGCTGAGACCATTAAGATTGTGGAAAAATATATAAAAGTAAACAAAAAGATACAATTCAATTAAAATTATGAATCCTAATTTGAAAATTCAAACATTATGATAAACAGGACATTTGTAGAATAGCTAAGAGCACAAAGTATGTACGAAACCTTCAAACATTTATTCAAATGTTGAATATGGCACTTATTCATAATAGTCCTCCATACATGTTACCCATTGTTATTAAGGAACAAGAGCAAAAACATAGATGTTTTTTTAAAAGAATGAATGCTGAAAATAAATAAGATTATTCATAAGAGCATATTCATAGAGGAATGAAATTTTAAAATCCATTAGTCAAGTTAATATTGAAGGATCGGGGAAGGGAATGACTGCCAAGGTGACAATATGAGGAGAGTTTGAGGGGGATGGAACTGTTGTGTCCCATGATGGGAGTGCTGGACATATGACTACACTTGTGTACTACTAAGTGAAAAATATAGTAAAAGGTTACTACTAAGAAGATTGTAGGAGGAAAGCAAAAATAAATATATAATAAAAATAAAATGAAAACAAGGTATAGTTCATTGGTAAATAGAAGTGATTGTTCACTACAATAAATACACAAATAACATTCAAAGTTTATAGACATGAGTGGCATAAGGAAGATGATGTCCGTTGGTGAGAATAGTCCTCGCCAATAGAAATGAACACATTAGTATGTATCAGAACTGTCTGGAAAGATAGAAGATGGCTGTACCAACTGCCTTATGTAATTCTCTGTAAAGACATATAGGCTATTAGGGACCGGAACAAATCTCTAACAAAATGACCCATAAAATGCAGCACACTAAATCGAGAACAGATATGTGAGTATTTGTCAAAAGTACCAGCTGCCTGACGCCACTTGGCGGGCCGTCCACAGAAGACAGTACACAGCAGCAATCATTGTCATTAGCAGGGGCCAGCAGAAACAAATCTTTCTGGCCACTTGGAGAAAATGCTGTTAATAACTGTATTTTCATCTTGTTTCATTTCTTTATTATTTCCTTTTTTTTCTTAAAATTCTTGTCTTAAAGAGAGAGCTGTATAAAATCTTGATAATTGTATAGTTAGTGACAGTTTTATGTATTCCAGAATTTATGGAAGGAGATGAGACAAAGAATAATGAAATAATCACATTAAATAGAAAGCACAATAAATGGCAACAAATCCTAGGGGGAAAAAATAAGATAGGTGATTATTAGATTAGAGATTAGGGAAAGATTGCAAATTTAAATATGGTAGCCAGGCAAGGCTGAAGTTGAAAAGCAAATAACAGAAACCTGAAGGACGTAAGGGAGAAAGGCGTATCTGAGGGAGTGCTTCCCAGGCAAAGCATACCACAGATGCAAATGCCCTGAGGCCAGAGCATGCCTGGCATGTTTGAGGAACAATAAAGCGTCCACTGTGTAATAGGTGGCTGGGGTAAGGTAAGCAAAGGGGAAAGTGGTAGGAGATGAAGATAGAGAGCTAAGGAGGACTGGGGTAGAGCATATACAACCTTTTAGGCCATGGTAGAACCTGACTTTACAGTGTGCTATCAGAAGACTTTAAGGAGTTTCGAGTGATGTTACTTATTTGACATGATCTTATTTGTTTTTGTTTACACACATGCTCACACTGTATCTATAGTCATACACATTCATTTTCAATACCATCTGTATATTGGCAGCTTTCACATCTATGTATCTGACCATGGCCTTTCACTAAAACCCCAAATTTATATACCCACCTACATCCTTGAGATCTCCATAGGTATAACAAATAGGTATCTCAATTTAACATGACCTAAGAACTCACTTATTTTTCTTTATCTCAGTAGGTCATACACCAGTTGCCCGAGCCAAAGATATATGAGTTATCATTGAGTCTCTTCTTTCCCAAACCATTTACATCTGGTTTATAGCTCTGTTGATTTTATCACCCAAATGTCCCAAATATGCACACATCACTTCCACAATAGCCATCCAGACAAGCACAAAAACATTTTAGAGTTTTCTAATTTTTTAATTAAAAAAATTATTTTAAACTGCGCATAACATAATAGTAACCATCTTAACTAGTTTTAAGTGTACAGTTCAGTGTCTTTAAGTACATCTACATTGTTGTGTGACAATCATCAAAACCACCCTCTTCTAAAACTCTTTGTCTTGCAAAACTGAAACTCTGTACCCATTAAGCAATCACTCCTCCCTACTCCACCCTCCTCCCAGTTCCTAGCAATCACCATCTACTTTCTCTCTCTATGAATTTGGACTCTCTGGGTATGTCATAGAAGTAGATTCATGCAGTTTTTGTCCTTTTGTGAACTGGTTTGTTTCACTTACCATAATGTCCTAAAGGCTCATGCCTAAAGGCATGAATCAGAATTTCCTTCCTCTTTAAAGCTGAAAAATATCCCATTTTGTGTATATACCCGTTTGTTTATCCATTCATCTGTCGATGGACACCTGAACTTTACTTACTTTTTGGCTCTTCCGAATAATTATACTGCGAGTGCAGGTGTACAGATATCTGTTTGAGTCCCTGCTTTCAGTTCTTGGGAGATTATACCCAGAAGTGGAATTACTGGATCTTATGGTAATTCTAAATAAAAAAAAAATAACTACAATACTGTTTTTCATAGCATTTGTACCATTTTAAATTCCCACTGGGTAACTTTCTTTTTATTTTCTTTATTTTCCTTCTGTGGTCTAGGCACAATGACCTTCTTTGATATCTCCATATACGAAGCTCATCCTTGCTGCAGGGGCTTTGTAGCAGTCATTCCCTCTTCTTGTAAAGTTTTCCACCCTGGTATTTGCTTGACTGACTCTTTCTGATCATTCACCTTAGACTCTACCAGGAATACCTTCCTTGAGTCAGTGTCAGTTACTATTCTATCAGCATGGCACTTACAAAATCTTCTGATTTCCTTGTTTGTTTCTTCTTTCCTCTTATTTTATTGGTTTTACTTCCCCAAAAAACTATGTCCCCAGTACTTAGAACTATGACTGGCACATAGGAGATGTACAGTAATTGTTGAAATGTCATGGGGATTAATATGGTAAATTTCCTAATGTGCTATATGTGAATACTACTCATTAGTGGAAATTGGTCATCACTCAAAACATCATAACTATTCTTTTTTAAAATTTTGTTAATGTTTATTTTTGAAAGAGAGAGAGCATGAGTGGAGGAGGAGCAGAAAGAGAGAGACACACAGAATCCGAGGCAGGCTCCAGGCTCTGAGCTATCAGCACAGAGCCCAACACGGGGCTCAAACCCAAGAACCGCGAAACCATGTCGTGAGCTGAAGTTGGACATTTAACTGACTGAGCCATCCAGGCACGCTGCACCCAACCCCCCAAAATAATACCTCTTCTTTAGGAACAAATTAAACCAAGATTGGATCCATAATTCCAGAGTATAACCAAGAATGGCCGTTGACCTAGTTACTCTGATAATTCAGATTTCAGTAGAAATTTGAGGTTCATTAATTTGGATATTTCAGGCAAAATGTGTTCTTTGGTTTCAAATTATTTAAATAATTACCTTAATACTTCTCTATGCTTTATATACTCAATATTGTCCTAGAGGTACTTGTAAAATCTTTCATGTACTTCTGAGTAGTGAATTTCAGTTTCAGCCTTCAAACCGAGAGGTCTCATGTCACATACTTTCATGGCAAATTTTCTGAATTCATGTTTTATAATTCATTCCAATAGTAACCATTTTCCTAATCCATAAGGTCATCTATGTTAGAGAAAACTGATTCAGGTAGCATAAAAGGAAAATGTCATTTCTGTTTTTATATTAAGAAGTGAGTAGGTGGGTACAAAGGGGCTATTCTGGATTACGAATCTCTTAGCACAGTTATTTTATGATGAGGCCATATATTATAAATGGGTTATGTCTCACACTGCCTTGATAGACAACTTTTCTTATAGCCCTATGATCTTAAGGGTAGTAAAGCGCATTAAGTATTTAGAAGGGGAGCCAACATGTATTCTTATGTATATACACCCTTATTTTTTATCATGTTGAAATTGTTCCCAGTTTGGATCTAGGATGAAAATTTCTTTCATACAGTGAAAAACAAACAAACAAAAAAGACAAGTCCTGTGTACCAAGAGCCCCTCTTCTTCAAGAGCCAGTTTGTACACTCATTACCATAACCCCCTTATAATGCTCCAAGATATGTACTTCTGTGGGTATGAACCTTACTAACCTGCAAGGGAACTACTCTATGGTTTGCAGAAAGATGGAGAAAGTTATTGTTTTGAAACATTTTAAATATTTTTTTTCCTTTTATTCTAAAAGAGGTTGCGGGGCACCTGGGTGGCGCAGTCGGTTAAGCGTCCGACTTCAGCCAGGTCACGATCTTGCGGTCCGGGAGTTCGAGCCCCGCGTCAGGCTCTGGGCTGATGGCTCGGAGCCTGGAGCCTGTTTCCGATTCTGTGTCTCCCTCTCTCTCTGCCCCTCCCCCGTTCATGCTCTGTCTCTCTCTGTCCCAAAAATAAATAAACGTTGAAAAAAAAATTTTAAAGAGGTTGAGTATTGTCATTAAAATCATTAAGTTTTCATATTGTCTTTAAAAAGTCATAGCACTGAATTCATTTTCTAAATGTAGGGTTAGGCAGATTGTCTTGCTGTTTTCAATAATGACTGCAAAACCTCAAAAGTGTTAAATAATTCTTTGTAGAACCCATTACATTTCAAGGACACTGGACAGCCTCTGTGGCAATAGAGTTGAAAAGTATTAATCCATTCCTTTTATGTCTTTTATTACTTTTACTTAGGGTTTCTAGTGGAAAGTCCCTTACATTGTGTTTCTGTTGTTAAGGTTTATGTCCACATTTTGAGATAATTTTTTTATGACACCTTTGCATATTATGTCACAGGCTTCCTCAGAGCAGACAAAACTTCTGCCCTTTCTGTCACAAATGGGCATCTTTGGGCAGGGTGGGGCCTAGAGGGGTGGGGGAGCTCCTTTAGAAAATGCTGCTGATGTAACATCTTTAGGATGTAGCATCTTTTAAAAAGCTGTTATTATGGGACCTACTTTAAAAACTTTTAAAAGACATGTTCCCATATATCACTTAAGCTAGAAGTATGCATGTTGAAAGTAGATAAAGTTGGTAATAGAGATTATATCACCTTTTGCTATTACATCAAGGAAACAAATATGTTGTAACATTACCTGTAATCATCAAATTATTTTGCATAATCTGACATTTGTTACCTTTAGAGATTACCAGTTAAGAAAGAAATAATGGGGGCTCCTGGGTGGGTCAGTCGGTTAAGCGTCCAACTTCAGCTCAGGTCATGATCTCACAGTTCATGGGTTCAAGCCCCATGTCAGGCTCTGTGCTGACAGCTCAAAGCCTGGAGCCTGCTTCAGATTCTGTGTCTCCCTCTCTCTCTCTCTCTCTCTCTGCACCTCCCTTGCTTTCACTCTGTCTCTCTTTCTCTCTGAAAAATGAATAAAAACATTATTTAAAAAAAGAATGAATGAATGAACACAAATAGTTTGAATAAAGTTCGAATCACTAATATTTTGAGTACCCATTAATTGCCAGAAACTATGCTAAGCACTTAATGGACTATTAAAGTTTAGATGGGCACATTCTTGCTTAAATTTCTTCCCAGAATACTTACATGATTTTCAAAAAATAGGCTACATATGCCTGTATTAACCCTATCAAAATATTTATCATGGTATATTATAACTTCCTTTTTACTTGTCTTTCCCATTAAACTGTGAACTCCAAGAGTATATGTTTTATGTTTGCCATATTCACTCTTGACCTGTATCCTGATCATCATGGGATACCTTGACCCGTTCCCCCAACATAGTAGGTGCTCATAAATATTTATTAGTTGAATGATGAGAATCATCCAGAAAATGCATCATTTCTTTAACCATGGGACCAGAGGGAAGAAAGATAATGTAAAAGTCAGAATGCTAATTTATTAATTTTCAACACACAATCTCCTTCAGAGAAAATTTATGTCAGGGTAGCACGTACATTTACTCCCTAACAGCTAACATGAGTTGGTGCTACTCATAATGAGTGCTTTTATACTTTATCTCATTAAATCTTCTCAGCACCCTATGAGAATATTACTATCCTTAGCCTCATTCTGCACATGAGGAAACTGAGGCTTAGGTCTTAAGGTCTCTCTGAGATGGTGAGTATACAGTATAAGTTGGAATTCTTATTTTCAGAGCTCAGGCTTTGAAGCAATCAATATTTGGAATGCCACTTTAATTAAAAGGTAATCTCAGAGAAGATAAATAACTTCATGAGGGTGCACAGCTAGGAAGTGACAGATCCTGGTATTAAATGAAATTTGCACACTCCAAAGTCTGTGTGGCTACCATCTCGGCCACTGTCTCTTTTTATTCAATAATGGATGCATTTTTCAGAGATGCACTAAATTATGGGTCAGGTACAATCTTAATCATGCTGATTTGCCCTAAACTGTTTCACCTGACATTTTGAGAAAGAACTGCTTGATTTTCCTATTTAGTTAAATGAGAATAAAATAATCCTTGGGCAAGACCATTTTTGACATTTCATTTCCCTTCCTATTGTTCTTACATCCTCTTTGATTTCACCCATTAGTGATGATACCTAAGAAGAATTATATGGGGGGAAAACAGCTGAAAGGGGAAAAAAACCCTATTAGAATAAGGATGCATGATGCTACATGCCTATGGAAGGAACTCAGTGCCCTCTCGTGCTTAAGGAATTCTGTGAAACATGGAAAATGGAATCACACGCTGACACTAGGGAGAACTTGGGCAATAAGTGATGCACTATTTGAGAATTCATGGAATATGGTATTGAGTGTTCTTTAAATGGGAAGGTTTACCATGCTCTATGTTCTATTATGAGACAGGCTGATGTTTACCCCTCTTTGAATTCTAGAGTCTCAAGTCCCTGACCAGCCAAGCTCTCTTCACGTGAGGCCCCAGACCAATTGCATCATCATGAGTTGGACTCCTCCCTTGAACCCAAACATCGTGGTGCGAGGTTACATAATTGGTTATGGCGTTGGGAGCCCTTATGCCGAGACAGTGCGTGTGGATAGTAAACAGCGATATTATTCTATTGAGAGGTTAGGTGAGTAGCAATGTTTTTTATTCTATTAAAGGAAGTAAATGATTTATGTGAAATTATTTTCTTTCTTGGAAACTTGGTCTTCAGAATTTGATTTTAATTTGTAGCACATATTAATTCTTAAAATGAGTCTCTCTCTTTTTCTATCTCCTGTCAGTCTACACACACACACACACACACACATACACACACACACATTTGCATGCACACACATGTATACACACACACCGATGTTTTTCCTCTCTGAATTTTGCATTGGGGAATTTTATTTAGAGACATCCACAACAGTGGGTGCTCTGCTGTGTACTCTTGTTTATGTGCCAGAGGATACAAAAAGATAATTGTATTAATTTTCTTTTTCCCTGGTCAACAGAAACTTCTAATCTTAATAATTCTTATAAAAAGAAAGTCAACACTTTTTTGTCATTTTTTTCTCACTAGGAGATTATTCTGTCAAGTTTTCTTTAACACTGAATTATCTAGTCACATTGCCCTCTTGTCCTTTAGTATTTATAGGCAAAACTTTGTGACTATGCCATTATGACCATAAAACAAAAGGTGAAACAAGCAATTTTCTTATTTGTTTCATGTTTATTATTCTGAGAGAGAGAGAGAGAGAGAGAGAGAGAGAACAAAGCGGGGGAGGGGTAAAGACAGGGAGAGAGAGAATCCCAAGCAGGCTCCACACCATTATCAGGGAGACCAATTTGGGGCTTGAACTCATAAACCACAAGCTCCCGACCTGAGCTGAAATCAAGAGTCAGATGCTTAACTGACTGAGCCACCCAGGTGCCCCGAAACAAGGAATTTCAGTCAAGCCTGTAAACTTAGTTGTCAAACTCCTCTCTGCATGCATTCCAACCTCTTATCATCTTCAACCTCATTTGACTAAATACAATACTTAACTTATGACATTTCCTAATCCATTGAAAATTTGTTCATTTAGACAGGGCTAATGTGTAATGAAAGGGTTCACATCCATTTTATATATGATTTTCCATAGTATAATTAGAGATTATATCATTGACAGAGAGAAATCAAAGGAATATATGTCATACATAGGCTGCTAAGAAGTTAAACTAGTCTCATAAAGCACAAAGCAAGTTGATTCTACCTGTTGATTTAACTCCGTATTATTTGCAGTGAAGCACATTGACCTCCTCACTGGGAATATTACCTGATTGGTGGAGGTAGGGGATGCTACTTACTTGCAATTTCTTTCACAAACAGAACATTTGTGATGAGTAACTTGATTTGAATTTAAATACCTTTCCTTGCAGTAGCAAGAAAAGATTTTCTCACTGCAGGAGGAAAATTACACTGACACGTTCTCTCTATAATTGCCTCAAACACTAATAAGAAAAGTACCTACTGAAAATCTCCACAATTCTAGTTAGCTCGGCATTTAGAAATAACATTCTCAGTCAGTCCCCGAGTTTGAATGTTAAGGCAATCACAGAACATACTCTATGACCGTCAGATCTATGTTGAAGGACTGCCATTTGTCCATTATTCAGTGGGCATCACCTCTGACAGTTGATCATGATGCCACCCAACAGAAGGAGAGATCCCCATGGCCGGTCCCAGGCTCTGCTGCCATGAGAGTGCGGTGCAAAGTCAGAATGAAGTCATAAAGGAAAACCACATTGTCTTGCTGTATCCCTTTGGTAATGATGTTCTTTTCTACAAGCAGACTTTCCAGGAGTCTCCTAGGCTAGCAAAGTTGAGGCTTTTGGGATCTCTCCAGGCAAATCTCTTCACATGCTTACAAAGGAAACAAGCTCTCGTTGTTTAGAGAGCTAAGAAAACTGTTAAAGATAAAATAGATATGAACCTACCTCAATGATAGATAAGCATGTGTTTATTACACTTTAAAGCTTATCTGGAAAAAGATAAGTTACACACATACATTTACACACACATACGCACATACACATGTGGATATATACATAAGTATTTAAGTTCTACCGGCTGATACTTTTCTAATATAGTCCTATGTCTTAACATAAAATAAGAAATAGAAGTGTTATATTCTTATTGTTCAAGTATCTGCATAGTTAAACAGAGAAACTGGTATTTTTTCAACATGTGTATCACTATTTACCCAGAGTGTATATTAAACATATCTATATCTATATATCCATATCCATATCTATATATCACAAGATGCTATGAAACTAGTCTGCTTCTTTAATGTTTAAAAGAATAAAGCAATCAGTGGTTTCTTTGCAAAGTTTGAATGTGGACTTGAGTGAATCCTTTATCCTCTTAAAAGTTGGAACTTAAGATGTCTGACATAAACTTTGGCTAAATAGTGGAATATATATTTTAAGGACTGTATAACAGTTATACAATTAAAAACGAATTAAAGAAAGTTATAATCTGTTAAAGCATAGCGTCAGCTATAACTTCAAGTGTCATGGTTGTATTTTAGACTATAAAAAAGCGATTTGGTTTATAATTGACCAATAAACTTCCTCTTCTCTTTGATAGGAGACCAGAACTTTCAAACAGCATTTTGTTTATCAGGCATAATAATTTAATATTTAGACACCAGGCACTGTGACCTGCTTCAGGACAACAAATATAAGACTGTTTTGAACAACATCTAATGTTGCCTGATTTAAAACAAAGCTTACCTAGTGTAGACATAGAGTTTCATTAGCCAATGTTTGTACTGTTAGATATTTATAATTAATCTTTTGACGTCGTATCCCTTTTAGTTTAAGAGCCCTAAATGCCAGTTTTGATGTATATGCATGGTATAGATTCATAAGATCTGAATTCTAGCCATGTTTGGCAACATTAATTTGAAACCAAGCTCCTCTTTCAAAAACTCACTATTTACCTACTAACCTATTCATCAGTCTATCAATTGATCAATTTACCTACCTCTACATCTTTATGGAGGTATTTGTATGTGTATAAACTGTACATATCTAAAGCGTACAATTTGTTAAGTTTTAAAAGGGCTTTATTGTGACATAACTGACAATAAACTGTGTTTTTCAAATTTCTTCTTTAATTTCTCTCAGTAATATTTTACAGTATTCAGTATAGGAAATCTTGAAAGTTTTTATTAGATTTAGTCAAAATATATATATTAGGCCAATATCTATATATCTATATATGTATATGTATATGTATATCTATATCTATATCTATGTGTATGTCTATGTGTGTTTATTAAATTTAGTCCCTGTGTATATGTGTGTATATTAACTATTTTAAATGGGATTGTTCAAGTTCATTTTCTAGCTGTTTGCTGCTAGTATAGGAGAATACAACTGTTTTTAAGCACCAATCTAATATCCCAAGACATGTTACATTCACGTATTGGTTCCACTAGTAGAATGCTCTGGGAATTCCCATGTAAACAAGCATATCATATGTAAGGAGGAACAGCTTTACAGTTAATTTCTGATCTCCTGCCTTTAATTTATTTCTCTCGCTTTCTCTTGGTTAAGATCTTTAGTAAAATGTTGAATAGAAATGGAAGCAGGTATTTTTGTCTTGTTCCTGATCTTAGGGGAGGCATGAAATGGGATATTAGCTATAGGTTATTCATAGGTGTCTTATCAGATTGAGGAAGCTTTCTACTTTTCTAGCTTTCTAGGAATTTTTATCATGAATATTTGTTGAATTTTTGTGTAATAGGTTTCTAGCTCTTTTTCCTCCTTTATTATTATTTTTTTAATATGGTGAATTATATTGATTGATTTTTGAAGGGTAGCTAATCTTGAATTTCTCATACAGATCAATGCATGATATATTACCCTTTTCTTATCTTGTTGGATTTGATTTGTTAATATTTATTAAGTATTTTTGTGCCTATATTCATGAGATGTATTTGTCTACCCATATTCATTAGATATATTTGTCTACTATATTAATAAGGTATATTTGTCTACAATTTTCTTTTCATGTAGTGACTTTATCCATTTTTTTTAATTAAAGTCATACTGGTCTCCTAAAATCAGTTGGACAATTTGTTCTTCTGTCACTGAAAAAGTGTGTGTAAAATTGATATTACTTATTCCTGGAATATTTGATATAATTCACTAACAAAACCACCTGGATCCAAGATTTCCTTTTTAAGAAGGCTTTTGATAATGAATTTAGCTTCTTTAACACGTATAGATATTTTTGTATTTTGTATTTTTTTCTTGTGTTGATTTTGGTAAGTTACAATTTTCATGACATTTGTCTACTTCATTTTGTCATGTTTGTTGGCATAGAATTGTTCATTCATAATGGTCTTTTATTATCTGCAGTGATAACTGCTGTTTCGTTTATGATGTTGATCATTTATGTCCCCTCTATTTTTTGTGATCAGTCTAGGTAGGGGCTTATCAATTTTGCTGATCTTTGAGGCTTTAACATTACTAATTACTGACTGTCTCCATTTTGTTTCTTTCATATCTGCTTTTACTCTATTTTCCTTCTTGTACTTATTGTACAATTTCTCTCTATTTCTAATTTCTTAAGGTGCGACCTCATGAAGTAGGTTTTTAAAGTTATTTGTGTTCTCTAAGCACCCTTCCCTTACATCCCACAAATGTTGATATGTTGTCTCTTCATTATCATTTCGTTAAAAATATTTTCTAATTTCCCTTGATTTATTTTTCCCTTTATTAAGTGCATTGCTTACTTTTCAAATTTTGTTTTTTCCTAGACATCTTGTTATTATTGATTCATAAATTTCTTTTTAATTTTTTTAATGTTTATTTATTTTTGAGAGACAGAGAGAGACAGAGCATGAGCAGGGGAGGGGCAGAGAGAGGGAGAGAGAGAGAGAGAGAGAGAGAGAGAGAGAGAATCTGAAGCAGGCTCTAGGCTCTGAGCTGTTGGCACAGAGCCTGATGCGGGGCTTGAACTCACAAGCCATGAGATCATGACCTGAGCCAAAGTTGGACGCTTAACCGACTGAGCCACCCAGGTGCCCCGTTATTATCAATTTTTAATTTTATTTTATCATGATTAGGAAATACACTCTGACTTTAATATCTTTAAACTTACTGTGACCTGTTTTAATTTTGTTGAATGTACTATGTGAACTTGAAAATCATGTGTAGTTTTCAATTATTAGATATAGAGTTCTATAAATGTCAATTAGATCAAGGTCTTTGATATCATTTCCTCGATCATCTGTGTTTCTTACTAAAGTTTTTGATCAATAGTTTGTCAATAGCTAAGATGGTGTGTCAAATCACCTTTTATAAACATGGAACCATTTTTGTCTCCCTTTAATTCTGTTGATTTGATTGCTTCATTTATTTTGGGAGTCTGTTATTAAGCCAATACACATTTATAATTGTTCTTTTTTCTTAGTAAATCACCTCGTTTACACTACAGATGCCTGTCGCTAGACTTAATGTTAACATTATTTATGCCTTCTTATACTTACAGTTTACATGGTGTATCTTTTTCATCTATTACTTTCAGCCTATATCTTTTTTTGTTGTTGTTGTTTATTTATTTATTTTTATTTATTTATTTATTTTATTTTTTTATTTTTTTATTTTTTTTATGAAATTTATTGACAAATTGGTTTCCATACAACACCCAGTGCTCATCCCAAAAGGTGCCCTCCTCAATACCCATCACCCACCCTCTCCTCCCTCCCACCCCCCATCAACCCTCAGCTTGTTCTCAGTTTTTAACAGTCTCTTATGCTTTGGCTCTCTCCCATTCTAACCTCTTTTTTTTTTTTTACCTTCCCCTCCCCCATGGGTTCCTGTTAAGTTTCTCAGGATCCACATAAGAGTGAAACCATATGGTATCTGTCTTTCTCTGTATGGCTTATTTCACTTAGCATCACACTCTCCAGTTCCATCCACGTTGCTACAAAAGGCCATATTTCATTTTTTCTCATTGCCACGTAATATTCCATTGTGTATATAAACCACAATTTCTTTATCCATTCATCAGATGATGGACATTTAGGCTCTTTCCATAATTTGGCTATTGTTGAGAGTGCTGCTATGAACATTGGGGTACAAGTAGCCCTATGCATCAGTACTCCTGTATCCCTTGGATAAATTCCTAGCAGTGCTATTGCTGGGTCATAGGGTACGTCTATTTTTAATTTTCTGAGGAACCTCCACACTGCTTTCCAGAGCGGCTGCACCACTTTGCATTCCCACCAACAGTGCAAGAGGGTTCCCGTTTCTCCACATCCTCTCCAGCATCTATAGTCTCCTGATTTGTTCATTTTGGCCACTCTGACTGGCGTGAGGTGATACCTGAGTGTGGTTTTGATTTGTATTTCCCTGATGAGGAGCGACGCTGAACATCTTTTCATGTGCCTGTTGGCCATCCGGATGTCTTCTTTAGAGAAGTGTCTATTCATGTTTTCTGCCCATTTCTTCACTGGGTTATTTGTTTTTCGGGTGTGGCGTTTGGTGAGCTCTTTATAGATTTTGGATACTAGCCCTTTGTCCGATATGTCATTTGCGAATATCTTTTCCCATTCCGTTGGTTGCCTTTTAGTTTTGTTGGTTGTTTCCTTTGCTGTGCAGAAGCTTTTTATCTTCATAAGGTCCCAGTAATTCACTTTTGCTTTTAATTCCCTTGCCTTTGGGGATGTGTCGAGTAAGAGATTGCTACGGCTGAGGTCAGAGAGATCTTTTCCTGCTTTCTCCTCTAAGGTTTTGATGGTTTCCTGTCTCACATTTAGGTCCTTTATCCATTTTGAGTTTATTTTTGTGAATGGTGTGAGAAAGTGGTCTAGTTTCAACCTTCTGCATGTTGCTGTCCAGTTCTCCCAGCACCATTTGTTAAAGAGGCTATCTTTTTTCCATTGGATGTTCTTTCCTGCTTTGTCAAAGATGAGTTGGCCATACGTTAGTGGGTCTAGTTCTGGGGTTTCTATTCTATTCCATTGGTCTATGTGTCTGTTTTTGTGCCACAGCCTATATCTTTGTATTTAAAGTTATTCTGTGTCTTGTAGGCAGTTTATAGTTGAGTCTTGCTATTTTAAATGGAGTTTTTAGGCCATTAGTATTTAATGTAAAATTTAATGTTAATGTAAAATGCATGAATGGTTGAATTTAGGTCTGTTATTTTACTTTTATTTTCTGTTTCTCCCATCTCCTTTTCATTTATCTTTATGAACTCCCTAGCTCAGAAAACAAAAGTGATTATTTATAAATGTCCAGATGCAGTCATTGCTTTTCCAACTGAGATTATTTCTACAAGGACTTTTGTTCATCCTCATCTAATTAGCCCATTTAAAACTATTACATATTTTAAACAGAACTGGTGGAACCCTTTCACCACAATCGACGTGGATTAGCAGAGATCTACAGGGAACTAATATTCATAAACTTTGGTATCACCCTATGAAAGGAAGAATTATAACTTTAGAGTTTTAATGATCACTGTTACTTGTTTTGAAGTGCTACAACCCCAGTACAAAAAGATAGTTTTAAGTTTTTTTAAGAATGTTGAGTTATTATTTGCTTTTATTATTATCCTTTCACTGATGTTTATTAGATGATATGGTTTTAATAGACTCCTATTTTAAAAAAACATAGTCTAAGCATACTAAAAAGTAAAAAAAAAATTAATGGAATTCTGGATATGAGATCAGTTCCATATTTTTCTCTCTGCCACAGTGTTTACTCTTGGGAAAATTATTTGAACTCTAGCTGTATAGTATTTCAGTGAAAAGGGAGAATAAGAGTCTTTCATTCCCAATTTTACAGTGTCAGAGAGTTAACAGATTTTGAAAAAAAATAATAGAAGTGGAAAATTGGTCTTTGTAAGAGATATAAATTTCAAACTTTTATTGTAATTGCTGCAAAAATATCAGTTTTGCCTTAATTAAAAATATTCAGGTTTTAAAGGTAAATTTATTTCCTGTTTCTAACTATCAAAAATCCTTTTTTATAACAGTGATTGAAATATTTTACTTTGGACTGTTTAGTAAAAAACAAAGCAAAATAAAATTAAAAGATAAAATAAAATAAAGTTATTAAATTAAATTAATAAAAGAAAAGAAAGAAGAAAAAAAGAAAATGGGTGTTCCATTTTTGATTAAATTTGTTCATAATCCAGTGGTATCAAATGTGGGTTTAAGGTCTGTCTTTAATGATGGATTATTGGTTATGTGTGCACAGGAGTCTTTTCAGTAACCACAGTGTGGGATTCTTGAAGCCTCAATTTTTTCATCTGTGAAGCAGGATACTATGATACCTTACAAACTTTCTGTGAGATTCAATTGAGATAATAAATTAATGCCATTTGCAGTTCTTTAAAAAGTTAGAAACATGTTAGCAGAAGTTAGCACATGTGAATAAGGCATTGTCCTATTATCATTTGATACATCAATGGTTTAGCAAATATAAATAATACAGTTACATAAGCTTTGAATTGTGTGCTTATATAAACTTTGAAGTTTATAGTGTTTTAGTTTGTCTCTACCTAAAAGTAATCTGTATCAAATACAATTTAAAAAATAGTTGAGGATCCCAGAGTTTTAAACCCTAATAATTCACCAACTATATAACATTATATAAAACATATTTATTTACTGAAATTAATATGAATCAAAAATCTAAACAACACAGTGACATTCAATTCAGTGTGAAAGACAAAAATGTAAACTCCTGTTTTCAGCAATAATAGAATACTGATTTAAAAATCCTGAGTGGGAGAATTAGATTCATTCAACATGAGCACTGGTTGCCCAGAGAGGAGTGGTGAGGGAAGGGGAAGAGAAAAGGTCATTCCATGAGTTGATTATTTAGAATATATCAGGAAGAATGGATTTTATCTTTTATGATTTTTTTTTCTGAGGTTAGTGTCTTCTAAACCTATAGACATTTCCTAACAATCTTTAAAGGCAGGCTTAGGGTGATTCATTAATAATATATATCATTCTATTTGTAACTCTTTTCTCACTTCTACTCCCTGAGGTCCAAAGCAGATGCATTGTCTTACACCTGGTAAATTTTCTATGGCTATTTGGAAGAATCTGTTACAAAAGATGAATACCATTATTGAACTAGAACAGAAAATATCTCATTGGAGTTATATATATATATATATATATATATATATATAGGATAAAGATATATATATATATGTATCCTTAATAATATAATACTACCTCACTATACATATATAGTATATATATATATATATATATATATATATATATTAGAAGTCTCCAAATCTCCCCCTCTTTGTTCTCCTTTTTTTAAATAACGCTTCCACATTTTACCTTGTATTTTGCAATCTGAGTTATTAGTTGTAAATCAAACTGGTAAAATAAAGGACTATGATAGCAAGAGAACTAAATGAGAAAACTCAAAGCTAATTTTTTAAGGAAAAAAGTTAAAATGTTACATTAACACACTTAAATAAATACTGTCATCAATGCAAAGACCTGGCGCTTTAGTATGGAGAGGGAGGGTAGGACCAAATTCCAGCTTGATGAGGGCTTGTACTAGAACACATTACTTCAGGGAAGTTTTACTTTCTATAGGGAAAAACAAGGTGTTCTGGTAAAATTAAATCCCTTTAATTCAAGAAGAGAATAATACAATCCAGAGACACATTTCTAAAATTTATGATCAAAAAACAAGTCATACTTCAGGTATGAGTATCAGAGTTTCACCATGGAGTTCTGTGAATTATTGTCCTATGAGTTAGGGTCAGAGCTAACATGGAGAGAAGAGAGAAAAATGGATGTCTGGACATTTTTCTTTATTAAGCAGTTATACTTCTGGGTTAATATTTATCCTTTTACTTCTATCAGTGTTTTCACCCATGTAATTTGAAATTCCATTTTTAGTTGCAAAATTTTTGAGGATTATTATGTCCACTTGATAAATTAACCACTTTATTATTCATGAACTATTCCTCTTTATCAGAGGTAATATTCTTTGATACAAAGTCAACTTTGTGTCTGATATTCATATAACAATTGCAGTCTAATTTTTGTTTGTGTATTAGCATGACATATTTTTTCATTATTTTACTTTCAAACTATTTGCATCTTAAATTTAAAGTAGGGTTTTTTTTTGTAGGCAGCTTATAGTTGGGTCTTGCTCTTTTATATAATATGACAATCTCTGACTTTTAATTGAGGTGTTTGGGCCATTTATATTTAATGAGAATATTGCCATGATTGGGTTTATATCTACCATCCTGCTACTTTTGTTTCATTTGTTGCTCTGTTGTACCATCTACTATTTGTGCCCTTTTTCATTTCTATATCTTTTTAGGTTAGTTGAGTATTTTTAATAATTTATCTTACATCCTTTGTGGGCTCATTATCTGTAACTCTTTTGCTTCTTTAGTGATTACTTTAGAATTTATGGTATGTATCTTTAATTTATTACTATTGACCTTACAAAAATATTCTATCAGTTCACAATAAATTTTTATTTTTTTCTTTAAACAATAAAATATCCTTCAAAGGTTAAAAATAAGAAGATGTATTTTATATCTTAACTACACAGTTACCATTTTAGTGTTATTTATTAACCCAGATGTTCAACTGGCATTATTTTTCTTTGTTCCTGAAGGACTTCCTTAATATTTCTTGGAATGGAATTATGCTGGTGATGTTTTTTTAAACCTTTTACATCTGGAAAGATTTTATTTTGTCTTTGTTCTTTAAATACATTTGCACTAGAGGTGGAATTCTAGGCCAACAATTATTTTTTGTATATTCAATGATACCCCTTTACCATCTCCTATATTGCCTTGTTTTTAACAAGACTACTGCACTCATTATTATCTTTATACTTCTGTACACAGTGTGTCTTTCTTCTCTGGATGCTTTGAAGATATTTTTCTTTGCCACTAATTTACACAATTTTATTGTTATGTCTCTGTGTAGTTTTCTTTAGATTTCTTCTGCTTGGTACTTGCTGAGACTCGGATATGTGGATTTATTTGTTTCATCAAATTTGGAAATATTTTGGCCATTATTTCTTCAAATAGTTTTTTTCTTTTTTCAAAAAAATGTTTTAATGTTTATTTATTTTTGAGAGAGAGAGAGTGACCACACATGAGCAAGCAGAGGAGAGGCAGAGAGAGATGGACACACAGAATCTGGACAGGCTCCAGACTCTGAGCTGTCAGCAGAGTGCCTGCTGCAGGGCTCAAACTCATGAACCCTGAGATCATGACCTGAGCTGAAGGCAGATGTAACTTACTGAGCCACCAGGTGCTCCTCAAATAGTTTTTTCTTTCTCCCACTCTCACACCTCTCAACCAGGTGCTCCAATTATACATATGAAATGGTTCTTTAGGTTGTACCACAGTTCACACATTTTTTGTTTATTTTTTTCCAGTCTTTTTTCTTTGTTTCATTTTGGATAGTTCCTATTACTATGTCCTTAAAACCACTATTTTTTTTCCTGACTGATATGATCTTAATTCCATGTAGGGTATTTTTTTCATGTTACACATGGTAGTGTGCATCTTCAGATGGTTGGTTTGGGCCTTTTCTATGTATTCCACATGAATCTGCTTAATCTTTCCTCTGCCTTCTTAAACATATGGAGTATAGTCATGGTAACCCTTTAAATATTTCATCTAAAGTTTCTTTTATCTGTGTCATTTCTGGGTCTGCTTCTATTGATTAATTTTTCCCCTCATTATTGATTGTATTTTCCTGCTTTTTGCATGTTTGATAATTTTTGTGTGCTTCTTACAAATTGTATTTATCTTACTGGATGATGGAGAAGTTTTTTAAATGTTTATTTTTATTTGTTTTGAGAGAGAGACAGAAAAAGAGTCTGAGCAGGGGAGGGGCAGGAGAGAGAGAGAGAGAGAGAGGGAGAAACCCAAGGAGGTTCCACACTGTCAGTGCATAGCCTGATGCAGGGCTCAAACTCAGAAACCATGAGATCATGAGCCAAAACCAAGAATTGACCCTTAACTGACAGAGCCACCCTCTGCCCCAAGATTTTTTTTGTTTTTAAATATATTCTTGAGTTTTGTTCTAGGATGCAGATACTTAGAAAATCTTGAACCCTGTTGAGGCTGGTGTTTAAGCTATTACACCAGCTAATAGCATCAATCTAATTTACCTTGATTCTGAGGTAATATCTTCTGAATACTGTACCCAAAATTCTATGAATTGTGTGTTTGTCCATCTGACTGGTGGAATTCCACTTTTTCCTGGCCCTGAGTGAGCACTAAAGGTTTTTTTTCTTTGCTTCTGTTGGGTGTTTTTTTTCCACCCATGGGAAATTTTCTCATAAATATGCACTGATAAGTACTCAGATGAAGACTCAAGAGAGATGGTCAGTAGACCTCTAAAATGCTTCTTCTGTGCATTTCCCTCTTCTTTTCCTTACAAACTCCAATTGCTTGGGTCATCTCAAACTTCAAACCCCATGTTCTTAATTCAGGGAGACCACTGGGCTCCTTCTAGTATTTCCCTTTCTCTTCTGGAGCTTGGAAACTTTCTCAAAGCAATAAGCTGGGGAAGTCAAAGGGCTCATTTTGTTTCTCTTTTCTCAGAGATTGCTGACCTGATCTGTTTGATGTCAAATATCTGAAAACTGTTCTTTCTTATATTTTGCCTGTTTTATTTTGTTTTGTTTGATGTTGATCCAGGTAGGAAGGTAGATCAGTTCTTATTAACCTATTTTGATCAGAAGTAGAAGTCCTTTAATACACAGTTACACAATCATTTAATAATTTCATTGTGCCAAAACTTTCAGCTTTTCAAGAATGCCAAAGATGCCAAACAATATCATTTCTGTTTCCTGATTTCTGTCACAAATCTAATAAAAAATGAATCCTAACTGTCATATTGTATTTTTGGAGAATAAATTCAACTTGAGTGCTTTTAGAAATGGGTCTCTTAGCCTGTGGAGAAATGAACCTTTATAACTCCCAGAGTGCATTCTGAGTTCAGTGAATACAATGTAAATTATAATGTTAACCTCAGCTTCACCCCCCCATCAAAAAAATCCCTTCATGCATGGAATATAGAAGTTTTGAGTTTATGACATGCAAACATTTTAAATCAGAAAGATCAATGCATTATAGCAACTTCAAAAATAGTTGACATACATGAATAAAAAATGAATAAGCACAATATGGAGAACATTTTATTATTTTGAAATGAAGTACATTATCAGGGTTGGTTAACAAAATTCTGTTTTGTATTTTTTGAAGCAGAGTATGAGAAGAATTGTGGAAAGTAATTTCTGACCCAAAGTCTGAAAAGCTTGATTACATAAAACCCATTGAAATAAGTCATTTAATGGTAAAGAAAGTAAAAAAGGAGGTAGATTTGCCCCCTTATTTGTCCCTAATTATCTTATTCAGAGCATTTATGTACACTAAAGCAATAGTGAACATAACTCCAGCAGTGTTTCAGACTGGAGGATCAGAATAGATCACTGAAATTCATATATGGTATGCTGTATAAGCTATTTCAGAAGGAGGTCAATTTACCTGGTTGTTATTATTTTGTAATTTTGTTATTTACACAGGGAATTCCTCCTTATTTTCAAATTAACATTACTAATTTTATAATACAATATTATTCTGACAATTTTAATGAATGGGCTCTAAGATGGAGTTTCTATAGGAACATGTGACTGCCTATTGTTTATGTCAGATTTGATTGTAGATGTCTCTTATCTTTGCTGTGGATTATTTCTCCCTTTCAATACTATTTACCCAATATCTATATTTTAAACTTGTGAATGGGATATGACTCTAATAAATCTAAAGAACAATATATCTTCTTATTTTCTTGGCACTTATAATCTCTTTGAAATTCACCTTAATGGGTTTCAATGCTTTCATTTTATGTAGATGAATTCAATATAACATGATGTATATTCTCTAAATCATAATTTCATTTTCATATGTTGACCATTTATTTGACATTAATAAAAGCATTAAATGGATGAATTTTCCACAGTGCAGGCAGTTAATTAGAAATATGTATATAGAAATATATTCTAATATGTTATAATATTAGAAATTTTTTTATATCTAGTTAATATATATTAGAAATATGTATTATATATATTGGAAATATATATTTCTAATATATATACATTGGAAATATATCCTTCATATACATATATATTAGAAATATATATTAGAGAAATGGCTTATTATTTGTCACCAATGTTATTGCATATAATCATTTATTGAGTGACTGTTAAGCATAAGATACTATGTTGAGGTTAGTGAAGGGTACTAAGAAATGTAGGACATATTCTCTGACATATGACAGGCTCCCAAAGACTTATATGATAAGCAAAACATAATTTCCTTAAAAAAAATAAGTGAGGTCTAAGGTTTCTATGAGAATAGTAATTGCATTGGTTGGTTGGAAACTTACTTGGATATGAGGTTGTTAGAAGAGTTTTGGTAGAAATACTGGCTTGAAAATTTTTATTTAAAGGATGGATAGGATTCGTTCTCATAGGAGAAGATACAGTGTGGTATGTACAAGATTACAAAGTCAAGAGAAAGCAAATGAGGTGTAGGCCTAGTAAATTAATCTTAGCTAGCACTGGCTACTTGTGCCCTATGCATTGGTCATTCTCTTTAAATGCTCTGTTCAGTATCCAGAATTCTCAAGGTGGAGCCCTTGACATTCTTATAAGGACATTTGGAGTCTAATTTCTGACACCCTTACTTACTTTGGAGAGTACTTAATCAGTACACAGTTGAGTGGTTCCTGACTTACCCTGCCATCTTGACATTATATCCTGGCTTCCTCCCTGGATATCCAAGTGTGCTAGTGATAATATAAACTTTGTTATCTTTCTTAAGACTATGCCTGGGCTTTTAATTGCTTTGGGGGTAGTGGTAAGGGGAGAACAGGATATGGGACAGATAGTTGAGATTTAGATAATTAAGATTTATATAGCTAAGAATTTAAAGAAATCTACGTTTAAAAAGTGGCAAATTATTTCATTAGATAATGCGTCAAAAATGTGTATGTTTTCTAGATATTCTGTGTATATGGGTGTAGGTGTATGGGTTATATGTGTTTTAGTGATCAGTATTCCAATGGACATATGTGGAGGATAAGACATACACTCATAGTCATGAGACTAGTACAGGTAAATTAACAAATTAAGGACAGTAATTTAACAGAGTCTATTATCTCTAACAATGTCTATTCTGAAACATATTAATTGGTTCAAGTAATCAGATATAATATATAATATATAAATTACTTTCATATTTTTTTAAATAACATTGTCGCTTTGGAGGGGCCATTGGTGATGCATAGCCCAGATTTTAGAAAAACATTTTAATCATACTTGGAAATATGTTATCTTAAATTCTACTCAGTGAGAATGGCTGTTTCCTAAACTAAACATTTTACTATCTCTTTAGAATAAGAAAAAAATGGCCATATAGTTCACAAATAACAGATTCTGTTATAAATCATTAAAAGAGGAGCAAGTTGGGTTGTATTTCTACTGTTGTATTATATGTTAATTTATGTAAACAGTAAGTAAAGCAAAACTACAACAAGTTTTTCACCCCCTTAAATCTCTTGTGAAAACCACTTATTTCATTAGTAGAGATTAAATATCTGTGTTGATAGTCTAGAGTATTTCTGAGAAGTCATAGTGTTCTGAGGCAAGGGATCATTTTTTTTCTAGAAGTATTTAAGTGACTGTCAACATAGTTTTCTTAACAATTAGCAGAGAAGTGACGTTTTAGAAGTCACTGATTTTTTAGATATGCCTCTTTATAAAGTATAATGGTTTGAATGGGGGCCCCACCAAAAATATGTCCACTTCCTAAACCACAGAACCTGTGAATTAGAAAAAGGGCTTTTTCCACCTTCTCTGAAAAAGGGGTTTTTGCAGATATAATTAAGTTAAGGATCTCTGGATAAGATTCTCCCAGATTATTAGGATGGCCCTAAATCCAAGGACATATTCTTATAAGAGACACACAGAGGGAGGAAGAGAAGATCATGTGAAGACAGAAGCAGAGACTGGGACAGTGTAGCCAGGAAGAATGCTGGGAGCCACCAGAGGCTGGAAAAGGCAAGGAAGGATTTTCCTTTAGAGCCTCCAGGGCATGTGGCCCTCAAGACACTGTGATTTGGACTCTAGCCTTCAGAACCGTGAGAGAATAGATTTTCAACTTAAGCCACCAAGTTGATATACATTGTTAAAACAACCCTGGGAAAAGCAATAATAAAAATAACTCCTTTTTAACCTCTTTTTTTTTTTTAATTCCTGAATCAGGTCCCATCTACTTTCTAAAGCAGCATGACCAATATTAAATAATAATAATAATGAAAGGGGGCGCCTGGGTGGCTCAGTCGGTTAAGTGTCCGACTTCAGCACAGGTCACGATCTCGCGGTCCGTGAGTTCGAGCCCCGCATCAGGCTCTGGGCTGATGGCTCAGAGCCTGGAGCCTGTTTCAGATTCTGTGTCTCCCTCTCTCTCTGCCCCTTCCCCGTTCATGCTCTGTCTCTCTCTGTCTCAAAATAATAATAATAATAATAATAATAATGATGAAAAGTTAAGAAAGAGCTCAACCCAAAAGACAACATGGGCAAAAGAAAGCATTAGAGTAGCAGGAAATGACCGTGTGAGAAGATTCTTGGTGGTGGCATTAGATGCATAAGAAGGATGGTTCTCACTTTGCAGTCAAGGGAATATTATCTCAATTATCCAAAGGAATTGTGTTCTTCTGGCTAGTCAGCCACACCTCTTATGCTAATGTATGGAAGCAAATTAGGAAGTGAATATCAACCTTGCATTTATTCCTGTCTACCAAGGCCTTTGTTTTTCAAGAAGAGACAGAAAAGACACTTGGATGGAATACAATGAATACTGCACAGAGAGGGTTTTTGTTTGTTTGGTTTGGGGGTTTTTCCAAGCTAAGAGCAAAGCGTATTTACAGTAAAGAAATCAAAGTATTTCTAAATAAATAAATAAATAAATAAATAAAAGCAGAGCCAGGAATTATACCCACCAGAATAAAAGTAAATGACTTATCTTTATGGTAATCTAATTCACAAGTATTACATATCAATTAGTCATCTCTGAGCAGAAATCAGAGAACACTACTAGACAAATCTATATTTATGGAGAGGATGTAGGATTGGGGCAGAAAGATTTTCTTCTTATGCTTGACCTTAATCCTATTAAAGGATTACTACTTTACTTTACTACTATGTTATCTCACAATTGTGAGTAACAATTCAGTTCTTAATTGTTACTTTCTATTTTTTCCAAATCTCTGATATTATTGCCACACCATCTTTTATTATTTGAACTTGCTGTGAATTTTTAGAGGCTATTATTTTGACCACAACTGTGGGATATGTGTCTGATGACATACAGAAACCAAAAGCATGGACATACGTATTGTCAATGTCAAGTGAAATGTATTTAAAGAATATTTTATAACGAGTAGTTATAGATTTTTATAAAAGTAGTATGATATTCCATCTCTTGACAATAACAGGTTGAAAATGTCCATTTCTCTCTTGGTCCGTTACTTGTCTGAATGACAGTGGGAAATGTTTTTAAGTTTCAAAATGCCAGTGCATACATTGCAGTGATGTTTTCTGTTGTTGGTCAGGTTACTTAGACTTTGTGTCCTGGTTTCCTCAATCTGTCAAATGAGCGTAACAAGCACTCCTGGTCTTCAGAAGAACAAGTGTGGGAGGAGAAAATAGGTCCCGGTGGCGTGGTGGAGGATGAAGTTATTTTTGAAACAAGTATCATGTGTCTTCAGGAATGAAATTTGGTTTAAGATTTTTTTTCTTTTTTCTGAATAGGCTATTACTATAAACATTTGAAACTTTTTTTATGCAAAGACTATTATTTTCTGTAAACTATATTTTATAGTTGATGAAATTTGTAGAGTAGTTTTTATAGTTATTTTGAGTTTTTATAGTATTCGAGGAGAAAACAAGAGGGAAACTGATACTAATAATGTTCAATAAAACAAACATTGTTTATATTGCTATATATTAAAATCTTAAGAAATTTACTTAATATGTGCCTTACAAAGACTAGAGGGTGTGCACAGCCCATAATAATGGCAAAGAATAGCATTTATTGAACATTTAATATCTTCCAAGCAATAACATATGGCCTGCCTTACTGGATCCTCAACAATAATCCCTGAAGAAGAGTGCTCTGACTGACACCATCTTATAGATGGGTTAATAAGGCAAAGAAAGCTTAAATGACTTGCACCAAATGTCTTAGCAAGTAAGTGACAGAACCAGGACTCAAACGGTTTGACTCAAAGCATTTCTTAACTATGCTATCATATTACATCAGCTTCAGTATCTTCTACAGCTATCTTGTGAAAGTCAAGTACAGCTTTGAAATGTACCTAGCAGGTGGAGCCAATCCATCTGAAGTTCTAGAGTAATTTTCTGAAGTCTTATGTCATTTTTCATAGGCATTTAGTACCTGGTGAATTCTTCAGGCATTTTTTGTTGTTGTTTTTCATGAATATTACAGAAGTTTGAAAGTCTACTTCCCCCCGCCCAACTTATCTGTCTCTCTTTCTCTTTTTGTGTGTCTCTCTCCCTCACATACACACACACAAAGTCTCTTTATGCTTCTTCGTCCATTGTCTCTTCTATGTGTTTTTTCTCCTCAACTGAAGTCTCCCACCTCAGCTATCCAAAGTTGCCCATAATATGGAGAGATATATATAATTTGTATTTTATTTAAAATATATATTGAATTGAACAGTAATGACTTCTATAATAAATTGTCAGTAGAACAATTTATTTTCTCTGAAAATAAGTTGCCTCATATGGAAGTTGGGCCTCCAGTGCTTTGCCTGATTCCCTAAGAGTCAGTGAACAGATGAGAATTGGTTGTTATCAGTGAGATACATTTAGAGGTACAAAAATCATAATAAATAAATTGTTCAAGATCATTAACATTATAATAACAGCAAAATAAAATTACTTGGATAAGTCTGTTCAGCTAATTAGATAGAGTTATTGGAGCATTTGTGTGTTTAGAGTTTAATGCTGTAAATCAGCAATTCTATCAACATATATCAAGTGCCAAAGAGAGAAGCAATATTGCCAATTATGGCTGAATAGAAGGAATACTAAACTTGGAATCAGAGACTTAATTTAGAATCTGGTCCTTTTTATGTTATCCAGAAGAGCAATGACAAATAATAGAGTTTTTCTAAGCCTCAATTTCCACACTGCCAAATAAAAAAAAGCAAAACACAGGTTTCTTGAGATTATTTGGGGGATTAAAAAGTAATGTATGTAAAACCACTTACCATATATTTTTATAAAGTCTTTTTTTTTTCTGCTTTCACAATTAGAGAAAAATCATCCCCATTTTCTCATGAGAACATAACTGCAAGTTTGGCTGGGAAATGTAATCTTTATTTTGCCAAAACATTGTCCCAGCACATGTTCATGGATTTTCTGATTGAAGAAAAAGTGGAGAATGGACAGGAGAACATTACATTAGTCAGAGTTTTTTAGAGGAACAGAATGAATAGGAGATGTATATTATATATAATGCATACACACACACTCACACACACACACACACACACACACACGCACACACACTCAAGCTAGAGACCTAGGAAGGTTGGTGAGCTAGTGATACAGAATTCAGGCCATCTTCAAAGGCCTGAAAATCAGGGCAGCCAGTGCCATACATCCTAGTCCAAGAGTAAGAAAAGATGAGCTGAAATGTCCTAACTCAACCAGTGAGACAGGAAAAAGAAGGGGAGTGAATTACTCTTTCCTCTACCTTTTGTTCTATTCAGGCACTCAATGGATTGGATGATGCCCACACACATTGCAGAAAGTAATATGTTTTGCTCAGTCCAACAGTTTGAATGCTAATATCACACACACACACACACACACACACACATACACACACACACATCCAGAAATTATGTTTAATCTGAGCATCTTGTGACCAGTCAAGTTGACACATAAAATTAACCATCACAAACACTAAGGGTTTTTCCTACTATACCATATTACAAAATGCAAAGGAACTTGGAGAGTTCTAAAATCCCAACTTTTATGAAACGTTTCCACATTAATAAGGCAAAAATAACTTGGGGGAAATATTTTTGTATTTTTTCAAATTGTATTTTACTCTTTCTTTTTCATATGTGTTGATAATGTGATGATATCCAGATATCACATTTACCAACTTGTTTTCCTACATACATTGCTTCATAAGTTTCAAATTTTTAAATGTTAGACATAGTCTTTGAACACTTTTGTAGCCCTCCCCACATGTGTACACACACACACATACACACACACACACATACACCCTCATCATGATGTTTCTCACATTGTTGGAAATTTTGTCCTATGCTAAATATTCAGCACTCTTTCTGACTTCTACCTTCAAGGATAAAGAAAAAGCAGCAAACTTTTCATTTCCCAAGTGAGGATTAATACTTAAAACCATGGATGGGAGCCCAGTTAGTCCATTACCAGATTTAATGGTTTTTGAAGGGATCAGTTAGAAATCATTATAGTTGATGGGTAAAGGATGAGACCAGGAATATGTGAGTGTTCTAGTATTGAGCATTTGTTAAAACAGCCATTAATCAGGTGTTAACCTTACTATTTATAATCATAAGCAAAAATGCAGCACATTAGAAATGAGCCTACTTGTTAGAATTATTCATTTGAAAATCAGTCAACCACAGACTTTCCTGACATCAAAAAGGCTGAAAGAACAATGGGTGATTGCTTAGGAAATTTATGACACCAACATGAGTATCTTTCACATTCCACAAAAGAAATACAACAAATCTTTTGCTGACAAAGCTGTAGTCATTACAGATTTTATATTTCAGTTTACGGAGGAAGAGCTTCTCTCAAGCAGATGGCTTGTTTTATCACAGGAACTTTTTCACAGGAGACTCGCTTAGGAGAAAAACTTCAAATAGATTCGGGTTGAATCCTGAGTCTACCAGATATAAGCGGTTCGACCTTGGCAAAGATATTTAATCTTTTTGAGTACCAATTTTTTACCTTTAAATTTCTTCATTTACCCATTAATTTTTCATTCAACAAACACTTTTTAAGTGCTTACCACATGCCAGAAACTATGGTGGGCACTAAGGATATAAAAATAGAGAAAAGTGTCCCCTGCCTTCAGAATGAATCAGAATGTTCATCTCTTATGATGAGCATTAAATGTGTGTTCATTAAAAGAGGGAGCATGTATAAATAATTATCACTGTTCTGAATCATCCTGGTAATTATCTTATTCTCTTTTGAAAAGAACTTTCCATGGGTTGTCTCTGCTAATTTCATCCAAAGGCAGCAACTTTAGCAATATACCCAACTACTTGACTTCAGCAAGACACTTTCTCATCTAGCCAAAGATGAGTTTCATGTGTGACCTTCTTTACAGTTGTGGATGGCTGCATGACTAAGTTCTTGCCAATGAAGGAAGTAAATGTGACATTGCCATGCTCAGGCTTTGTCCCCTCCCAGAATGCATGAGCACATGTGAGTACTCAGACCCCTTTCTTTTTCTTGCTATCCACAAGATGACCAGGAATTAGAGACGGAAGTCACAGAGGATGGCAAAGTCACATGACCAGCACTGCTCTATTTTGGTCTTTCTTGATTATAACAGCTTGGTTATATCCTAACTAACACAATATATCTGTGACATATACAGTTAATACCTAAATATTTGTTATCTTGAGTGCTAGAAAGGACATCAACATGTTAACCTTCATCACTGAAAAATACTTTTTTAAAAAATATTTCTTGATTCATCTTTCAAACTAATACTGTGTTATTAAATATCTCTCTAATTCTACTTCCCTACTTTACTATTTTTTTTCTTTTAGTCAAATTACCTTATAATAATTACAGTACAAGAAAAATTGCTTATACTCACAAAGGAAAAAAGAATCTTAGTCTTTGTTGGTGTCCCTTCTATTTTAATACCTAATAAAGTAAAAGTCATGAACAACAAAATAATTAGAGCATTCTTTTAAAATCTGAACTCTTTATTATATTTTTATAATTTTTTAAAATTTATGTAGTCTTCAAAACACCCAGATAGTTTTGGTATTTGACAAAATCGAGAAATAGTATTTAAACAAGTCCTATATCTATTTCTTTTTTTTTTAATATGAAATTTATTGTCAAACTGGTTTCCATACAACACCCAGTGCTCATCCCAACAGGTACCCTCCTCAGTGCCCATCATCCACTTTCCCCTCCCTCCCACACCCCATCAACCCTCAGTTTAATGAGAAATTAATTTTCTAGATTTGATCTTTGCCTTCTCCACAATGCATAAAAACTTCTAAATGTAACAGGCTGAAATAAATATAAAAATGAGAATATTCCTTTTAGCAGTGTAGCATTGATAGGAGTACACAGCATATTATGATGTTTAACCAACAGAATCAAATTTATAGATAGAAGTGAGTGCTTCCTTATCTGGGTGACTCCTTAGGATTTTAAACACTTAGATAGTGATATTGATGTTGACAGTGTCTTTTAGAAATATCTTTTGAAATCTCTTTTAGAAAGTACAGCATGTCCTCTTGAATTTCTTCACTGATAGAAAATTTTATTGGAAGATATAATTTAATATACCAATTAACAGTGACTCAAGGCCAGATCTTATATATAAGATGAACAATAAATTATAAAGCAATATTTCAGATGAATAAAAAAAAGCTTGAAAATGGTGAGATTATTCTTGTACTTGCATCCTATTTTAAGTTTTGTTTCTCCCATAAATGGTATATTCAAATATCCAGGAACAAAGACCAGAGATATCTCCTGCCTTATAAATCACCTCGGGGTTAGGCCACCTTGTCTGAAGTATAATCCCAGTCTACGATTTTCAAAGGAAATGGCACTGATGGGTGTCAGAAGGAGAGAAAGTGACCAGTCCTGGAAGAATGCTTGTGTTTCTTTTTTAATCTACAGAGTCAGATCAGTTTTTATCCTCAATGTTTTTGCATAGTCCTAGAAGTGGTGAAATAGAAATGCTTTTGCTCACAGCTATACCATCAGGATGATCTTGCAGACTTTTAAGAGACAGAATAGGCATCGAAGAGAAAGTTATGACCCAAAAAAAAGTGAACAAAGTTTTAATTAAATATATAATAAATAGTTATAAGAGGTGGCATTCGATACAGGTTAAAATAATAAAACAAATACCATTGATTGAATGTCAAACCAGTATCTATTAATTTTAAAATGCAGTATCAATAATACATATATAAAATAAAGATATTACACTTGACATTTACAGATTAAAAAAAACAAAAATGGAGCTTAGAAAATTGGTCAAGAATATGTACCGTTTAAGTAACCAAATTCATTTTAAACTCAGGTATGCCTAATCCGACTGCCATGAGCTTACCACTGTGAATTTCACTTTTTAGGATGAAATCTGACCTAGAAGGAAGAACTCTGTCCTTAGCCTTAACTCTGAGTTCAGTGGTTCTCACTGAAAGCCAGGGGCTCTGTGAATTCAGTAAGGTTGTATCCAGCCGCGTTCTAGGTCTGTAGCCCCTTTAGAGTTTACATGTCTAAATGTTCTCCTATAGATAGTTACCCTCTTCCTGGGTGTCACTAAGCAAGATGTCAAAGAAAGCAGCTTAACCACATGCTTGTCTCCCTACCAGTGAATAGGTTGTTACTCACTATTTCCCTTTGCCTACCATCTTTCAGCAGAATTTTCCGAACATGAAGTTCGGAAGTATACATGAAGTATTACAATCAAGGTCCATTTAAAGCAATCATGTATAAAACTGTCAATTATGCTCCATTTCTATATCAGTAATATAATTTAATATATTTTTCTGGGACCAAAGAGTCTATTTTGTTTCCTATTTCATTGGCTTCTTGATAGTGACATCATTATTTTACTTTTCCCATCTATCTACTGAATATTACCATTAATGCTGACATTCAGTTTACTCTTGGCTCAGCTCATTGTAAATCCATTTGATTTTGTCTAATTTGTTTCCTTCCCTCTCCTACCCACTCACCCAAGACAATCCAAGTGGGTAACTAAAACACTAGTTGATTTTCTTGGGAACTTAGGTCAGAAGCTCTATTTGTGATCAAAGGGTCTAATGCTGCATTCCTTGTACCATTTACCATTGGTAGTTATTATATTTACCAGGTCTTTATTCTTACCTAGTTATTCTGACTTTATTCCTTTATGTTTTATTAAAGCAAGAGGTTAAAAAATGAGTTCAATTTTACAGTTACCTTAGAATTATCATTAATTTAATGTTCCTTTCTATTATTAACAAAGTTATTTTCCATCTAGTCATATTTTCTTGAGTTGAGTATATAACGAAATGAGCAACAAGTCCAAATTTTAGACCACAGAACTGAAAATTATGAGGACTTAAGAGTTTCTTAGTTATGGTAATTTTAGTGCCATGGGCATAGAAATTAATTAAGATGTGTATGAGATATTGAGTCATATACAAAACAAATGCTTTATACTTACCTTTAAGTGTAATGTTTGTGTGCAACCTATTAAATTAAAGTTCAGCCCAGACTATAAAACCATAGTATGTATAGGTAGTGTTATTTCGTATTTGAAGAGAAAAATAGCAGCAGGAACGCTCACGATGAATCTGCTCCATCTGCTCTTTACACTGTCCACAAGCCCCTGGTAACCATGGCAACACCACTGGAGAGGAGGGTAAACAGAGCTACTACATAGGTGTATTGTCCAACATGGAAAGCAATAACCATGTATGACTCTTTAAACTTAAATTAATAAAAATTAAATAAAATGAAAAAAGTCCGTTCCTCGGTCTCTTACATTTTAAGTGCTCAATAGCCAAATGTGACTGGTAACTACCATCCTGGATAGTATAGGTAGGAAACAGTTACATCATTAAAGAAAGTGCTATTGGACAATGCTGTTTTATAGTACTTTGTGTGTTACCTTAAATGGCGCTTAGTCTGAGATAATGAAGAAACCAGAAGCAACAGTACGTGGAGAAATGATAACTGTGGTTATAACTAAATACTTCACTAATGCATGTAGGCTGCATGTCACTTAAGTGTTTGAGTATCATCTATTTGGTATACTGGGTAATTAAAGAGCAGCATTCAGATAACAAAAGACATTAACCAGATGAAGGCAGAAACTTGAGTGAATATAAAACCTGACATATTGAGCAGGCTACTTTGATACACACACACACACACACACACACACACACACACATATGCACACACACACATATACACACACACACACAGTCTTAGACACTTATTGAATGAAAGAGCAAAATCAAAATATAAAATAACAGTCCCCATGACATATGCTAGTGTACCATGTTAGGGGAAAATCAAATGGTATTTATATGATATTGATGTGCCTCACTAAAAAGTAAAAATTTTAATTTGGGCTCTACTTAAAATGATGCATGGTGAAGTCCCAAAATTACTTCTGGTGGTGTCTTTATTTCTATTTTTCCATTTCAAAGAGAGTGCGAACTATTTGGAGCCTCTTGCCCATCCTGTCTTATTCAGTCTTTATCCTGCAGTGACCCATGGACAGTAGGACAGACCTGGCTTTGAATTTAAGCACTGTTTCTTTTTTTTTTTTTTTTTTGGGACAGAGAGAGACAGAGCATGAATGGGGGAGGGGCAGAGAGAGGGAGACACAGAATTGGAAACAGGCTCCAGGCTCCGAGCCATCAGCCCAGAGCCCGACGCGGGGCTCGAACTCCCGGACCGCGAGATCGTGACCTGGCTGAAGTCGGACGCTTAACCGACTGTGCCACCCAGGCGCCCCTTAAGCACTGTTTCTTAATGAGTTCTATGACCATCACTAAACCTGAACTTTCTCATCTCTAGAGTGGGGACATCACTGTATCCGTCTCTTAGGGTTCCTGTGAAGATAAGCATGATAGAGCATGGTAGGTTGGTATCCCCTGCACCAAATGCTCACAAACAGGGACTCAAGGCATTATTGTAACACCTACTCTTTTTCCCCAGCACCTATGTATTCATATGCTTATCAGCCTTTCTCTTCATATCTTCTGTTTTCTATTTTTTTCTACTTCCTTATTCCCTTCACCCCTCCTTGGAACTCAAAGGAATGAATCAGGAGAGTCAGAAGAGAATGAGCCCAGGAAGTAAAGAAAAAGGAGAAAGGAAGTAGGAAGAGAGGAAGGAATGGCAAGCATTTGTAAAAGGGAAAGATACGCTTCCTCTTTCAGTTCCTAACCAAAAAAAAACTTTAATGTATTTTATTCTTTCTTTATGCTAGGGAATCAGTTTGACTTTTAAACCAAAGTTATGATTTGTTTCCTTGAATTAACTAATAGGTGAACAGTATTTTTGTTTTTTTTAAGTCCTTAGGTGGTCATACAATATTAACTACTTGTCTTTTATCTAATTCATTTTTTTCTTCAAGAAATATGAACACCAAGAAGAAAACTTTTATGGGTTTGATTATGTTGTCTCTGGAAATTTCCTAATGTAAAGCTTTGTTGAGAAATTATTTCATTAAGTCCTCCATTAGTAAGCTGCTTGTAGTGCTTCATAACCTAAGCATTTGCTCCATCATCTCTCCAACTCTGAGTGCTCTCTGCCAAAGCATATCTCGCTAACTAGAGCAGGTGAAAAATGTTTATTCTTCTCTAGTTGGTGACTGAAAGTTGCCCTGCAGAATGGTCACAGAAAACCTCAGACCTCGTTGCCCGAGCACTATGGAGGAGCACGCCTGAGCACGTGGAAGACATGCAGTTCCACCTGTATCGTCTCTGGTTGAGATGAAAGCAAATGGACGCCAGCCTCACCATTTCCAAAATGGAAATGATTACCCCTGCCTTATCCACTTTGGGATATTGCTGACTACTTGATTAAAAAAAAATATTTTTAAAATCAAAGCACTGTATACATGAAACAGCTTGCTTTTCTTCAGTGTGATGCAAGATACTGCATAAATTTGGTATGATTCACCAAGGTAGAGCCAGCCAATAACTCTAAGAAGATAATCTCTAGTATGAGCCTAATTAACCTCAAGACAACTAGTTAATTCAGTAGGGAAAAAATAGGAAACCGGTTATTTGGGAGAGTATCTGGAGGAGTAGATGCACTGCTTTCCCAAGACTTAAAGTAGGTGTTCACCATACCACAGGTTATTTATATACAATTCTTTCACGAAGACCAAATCCTATCTGTTTTATCAGTGATGCCACTTTCTCCGTATACCAAACAAGACAGAACCAGAAATTTTTCTCTCCCTCCTTGACTTCTTAGTCCCAGCAAAAAGTTCATCTCACTGTCGGACTCAAAATCTTGGAGTCATTCTTGATTTTTCCCTTTCCCCACACAGCTACAAAGTATATTATTCACACCCATCTTTTTTCTCTTCATTTGTACTAAACCACTCCAGGCCAGGCCCTTGTGATTTTTGTCTGGACAATTACAGTAGCGTCTGAGGTATACCCACTTTCAACCTCTTTTCATCTTTCCTGGACCACATGGTTCTAAGGATTTAATATCCCTAACGGCCCAATTCAAAATGTGTAAAAAATGTTCAAGCTGCCACCTCTTCTTGTAAAAGGCAAGTAGTGCAGAGTGTAAGAGGCTGAACTTTGGAATTAAAAATTATCCCCTATACTTATAAAAGGGGGATAATTATTCTTCCATTCAACAAATATTAATTGAGTACTTACTACATGTCAGACACTGGATTAAGGTACAGATTACATAAAATAAGGGATGTGGGTTAGTCAAGAAAGCACCTAATTAGGCACCCAATAAATGTTAGTACCAGGAAGAGAAGAAACTGTTGCTGTCTTTAAGCTTTGCTCCTAGCGTGTGTGATGCTACAACCACTATGAGCTTGCACTTGTTTATTCCACTCTTTCTTCTCAACCTTTCGTCACCAGAAGATTCAGCAAAACTGTCGTCTTCTCCGCAAAGCCTCTCTGATTCTAGAATACTTTACCGTGATGGTTTTTAAGCTTCCAACACAGCTTCTTCATTAAAATATTCCTCAAATGGCCGGTGTCAGAAAGACGAGAGATACCAAATGCTGGCATGGATGTGGAGAGAAGGGAATACTTCTGCAATGTTGGTAGAACTGTCTGTTGTACAGCCACAATGAAAAACAGAATGGAGGATCTTCAAGACATTAAAAATAGAATTACCATATTATCCAGCAATTCTACTTCTGGAATATATCCAAAAGAAATGAAAACGCTAACTCAAAACAATCTATGTAATAGCATTACTTACTGCCCCCTCCTGCCATGTTCATAATGGCATTATTTACCATAGCCAAGACAAAGAAATAATCTAAGTGCCCATATTATTATTCAGCCATAAAAAATGAGGAAATTCTACCATTTGCAACAACACGGATGGCCCTTGAGACATGCTAGATGAAAGAAGTCTGACGAAGACAAATATTATATGATCTCATTTATATTTGGAACCTTAAAAAAAGCTCATGAAAAAGATGGGGCACCTGGGTGGCTCCGTTGGATAAGCGTCTGACTTCGGCTCAGGTCATGATCTCACCATTCATGAGCTTGAGCCCCGCGTTGGGCTCTGTGCTGACAGCTCAGAGACTGGATCCTGCTTCCAAGTCTGTGTATCCCTCTCTCTGTCTTTCTGCCCCTCTCCCACTCGTTCTCTCTCTCTCTCTCTCTCTCTCTCTCTCAAAAATAAATAAACATTAAACAAAAATTTAAAAAAAGAGATCAGACTTGTGGTCACCATAGGAAAATAGTAGGGGAGGAGGCATTGGAAGAAGATGGTCAAAAGGTATAAACTTCTAATTATAGGATAAATATGTACTAGGGATGTTACATACCACATGATGACTAGAACTAAGGCTGCTGTAGGGGCGCCTGGGTGGCGCAGTCGGTTAAGCGTCCGACTTCAGCCAGGTCACGATCTCGCGGTCCGTGAGTTCGAGCCCCGCGTCGGGCTCTGGGCTGATGGCTCGGAGCCTGGAGCCTGTTTCCGATTCTGTGTCTCCCTCTCTCTCTGCCCCTCCCCCATTCATGCTCTGTCTCTCTCTGTCCCCAAAATAAATAAACATTGAAAAAAAAAATTAAAAAAAAAAAAGAACTAAGGCTGCTGTAGGATATCCAGGAAAGTCGTTAAGAGAATAAATCCTAAGAGCTCTCATCACAAGGAGATTTTATTTTCCTTTTTTTCTTTTTTTTTGTTGTTGTATTTACATGAGATGGATGTTAGCTGAACCTATATGTTAATCATTTCACAATATGTATAAGTCATGTCATCATGCTATATGGCTTCAACTTATGCAATAATATGTGTCAATTACTTCTTAATAAAACGGGAAAAAAGAAGAAAAGTCATCAATGCAAATAAGGGCTTTTTTTTCCATAATCTTTCCATAATCTTTCTAGGGTATACCTAGAAAACTTAAAACTGTCTCTTAAACACAGAAGATGCTCAGTGATAGTTCATAAATGAATAAATGAATGAATGAAGAATAATTGAATATGAATTTGCAAGTGAGAAGGGGAATTGTTGCACAATCTCTTTGGACTAGTTTTTCATGAACCTGCAAGTATCAGAAAATGCAAGTTGGAATCAAGAAATCTGAATTCTACATTGAGATTGATTAAGGGCTTGCTGTTTAGACTTCATGAAGTAATGTAACCTTGCTGTGTCTCATACATTCATCAATTCAGCAAATTTTTGTTAAGCATCTTCTATCTGCCAAGCAAGAAAACATTTCCTACAAAGTTTGTTTTTACCTAACTTCTTTCCTGGTGATAGACTTTGGTAGGTTAAAAAAAAATTCTCTTAACTCTTCTTTTTGGACTCAAATACACAGACTAGCTGAGTATCTGGTATTACAAGACTGGTTAATAAGCAAGTCATAGTATAATCTGACCATTCTTTGGACAATGTTACTAAAAAAGGAAAAACAAAATGAAACAAGCCAAAATCTTCATAAGGGTGCTGGTTAGATTAGCTATTAATTAAATTTGCAAAGAAGTATATGTAATGAAGTAGAATTGAGTATTGAATATATTATATAAATTGCATCTTTCTCGAATATGGATTACTCATCCTTTTAACAGATCAATGCAATCAGCTCTATTTGCTATACACCCATTATACTTAATTAAATGGTTCAGGTCCAGTGGGGTCAAAGGTGTCCAATAACATTTACCATCTGACAGCAATCCAGTGGCCTGTACTCTATGCATGTGGTAGCCTGGTTCACGGCAATGAGCAGGCTTCTGCATTAGGAAAACAGCTACCACTCTAATTTTCTCTAATTGACTTGTTGGCAGTGCTAATGGGGAGGGCAAAAGATGCAGGGACATGAAGACTGGACCCCGACAAGCACTTGGCATGGATAGGTCCACTGATGAAGTACATAATCTATAATGAATGAAGGACTGCAACCTGTCAATCTGGCACGTGCCAGTGGCATTTAATTCACACCAAATATTAATTAAAAATAATGATGTTCTTCTCACTGGCTTTTGTTACCAAGTACAGCATCTTGGTTTAGTCCCTGAGGAGCTTTCCACAGATCTTTTGATTCAGTCCCTCAGCCCCAGAGAGCCATTCATCTCACTACCTTCAGGAAAGCCTCAACAAAAGGTCTTAGAATAATGGGTCTCTCACCTACCAAGTGTGTAGGGAAGGAGAACCAAGAATTCTCTCTATTACCCATCCCTTGTCTTTACAACCCTTATAATCAGTAAATGTGCATTTATTCACTTTTTTTTTGTAGCCACAACGAAGATACTGGTTAGTAGCCATGTGTTTTAGATTCTCAAAGAGTTATTAAGTATTTTTCAGCCTTCTTTTTCCCAATCCAATGTATTCTGTAAGAAAAGTTGGCCAAATAGTGATAAAAATCTGATCAACAATTTGAAATCTGTGTAACCATTCAAATTTTCCAGAATTAAAAATAATTCCCATGGATAGCCACCAAAATCCAAGTTATTTTAGTATGATTCGATCAAAGTGAATTGAAATGAGAAAATACTACTATACTTTATTTTCCAGAGGCAACTGATACATTTTCAAGCCATGTATCTGCATCATTTCAATAAAGCCAAAAAATAAATTTGCTGTCATAATTGTCATTAAATGTATTCCTTAACAATGGGGTCTGACCACAATTAATGGTTAATTCATTTGCAATTCATTATGGTATTAAATGTGTTTAACTCATTTGATTCTTCTATAGAGGGAGCAATTCTAGGCAATTCTTTTGTGATTTACTGGTTTTAAAGTGTAAGAGCTCTGAGCATGTGCAGAAAAATAGCTCCACATTGCCCTCTAGTGGTGTACTAGTAAATGGCACTCTCCTTTTGCATGGGGAGAAAACCCTTCTCTGTTGCTCCCAGCATCTTTTCCCCTCAACACAAACTCAAAGGAGATGCCAGTATCACAATGGAAAAGGGGATCAAGGCATTATATCCCACTATCCACTATTAAACAATAACTGAATAGTTTTGTTATTGGTGTTCAGGCTAATTCAGTTTTGGATCAAGATTTGTGGGGGCATGAAAATTTCCTATTGCATCCTGAGGAGATCCAGGTGCAGTTTCATAAAAGCACTATACAGAGACCAGAGACAGTCCAAAAGATGTAAATGAGCAGGTAGAATATGAAGAAAATAAAGTAAATATTGGTTTTTTTCATTAAAAGAAAAAAAAGTAGACAAAAAGGGTTGTGGAGTTGACCTAGGTCTTTTATTTCTTTGGTAGCTCTGTTACTTTATAAAAGTCAGTGAACTTACCTGGTCCTTAAATTGCTAACTGAAAACAGGAAAAGACCAGACCAAATCCTCTCCAGGACTGCTAGCTCTGAACTATATTCTTATGCCAGTGACAACTCCATTGCAAATCTGTTTACCTCTCCCAAGGCTAAGCCATTACCACATTTTACTTAAATTTAAGCTAGCTATCCCCTAGGATGTGCACAGCATAGTTGGGGTCTGTGGAAATTGGCAATTTTGTAATTCATTAATCCAACAGCTAGGGAATTATAAAAGTTCAGACTCTTTGCTGGCATATCCATGGCTAGACATTAAGTGGGGAAGTTGCCATTACTCAGATTACCAGAGACTTGTAAGCAAGTGTCAGTATTGAAATGACAGTTATGTCACATTTACTATGGGGGAGGTTAAGAAATGATGAGTACTGCTCCAAAGCCAGATAGCAGCTAGATGAGGTACTGGTATTGTTATAATTCAGATTGAGATAAAAATCCAAACCAGTAAACTTGAGAATGAACCAGGTAAGATACATTTTTTTTCTCTTAAATGAGACATAATATGCACTCCAAAAGGCAGAAAGCCAATGGTGCACAAAAGCTATGGAGGCTTTCGGAGTATGTTTTCTAAGGAGGTATAAACTGGGTAGTTGGGAGGTGGGGACCAAAAGGTGAAGGCATGAATGCAATGTCCCAAAAACCATGCTAACAGTTTCAGCTGTTAACTCTGAGCAGGAAGTGAACAGCCTCTGATCAAGTCAGACAGCCTTCACTCTGAATTCCAAATGGAGAAGTCAACATAAAACAATCATACCTAATCACTTTGCATAAATGTGATTTGCTTTATTATTTTATTTCACACTCCTTACTTCCTTAGTATAGTTTCTACTTTGTTGCTGTTGATCTTATGGTTCACATGTTAACTAAGGAAGCCCAGACTTCATCATTTATTTTTCCATGAATAGGTGTAGATTTGCATGTAGTTGTATATATAGGAATCTGAGTTTATAGATTTGTGGCCTACCTTTCATACGCTGATAGGCTAGAAGACTGCCTTCCACATGCTAATAACAGCTTAGAGTGGTGGCTCCATTCCTTAGGTGAATTACTTAGATGAATTACTGTCAAGCATCCTCTCTGCCCTATTGTATCTCATACCTTGTGACTAAATCTCTCTCTCTCTCTCTCTCTCTCTCTCCTCTCTCTGCGTTTCTCCTTTTCTCTCTCCTTCAGATTTAAAAAGTCAAACTAAGCCAAACCAAACAAGAATCAAAACCCTAATTCCCAAGCACATGAGTTTTGGAATTGTTAACCTCTTCCTCACTCCCTTGATAAATACATAGATAAATGCAAATATATACTATATGTGTATAATGTAAAACCAAATGCAATTTTACCCACAAAAAGGCAATTATATAGGGTTTGAACATAATGTAATTGTTTACATTGTAATTGTGCAGATAAGTCACGTGTATGAAATCAGACGTTGTCTCCATTTCAATAACCATAAGGGATGCTTTTCCTACTAGAAAAGTATTTTTGCTGACACATCTAACTGCATTTTTAACATACGCCTTTTTCCTGAGATTTTTTTCTATTTTCTATTATCCTTCCATCTCTAAATCCTACCCATATCCTCAAGCCCTAGTTCCAAGTCCATTATCTGCCAAGAAGTCTTTGATGACCCAGTCCCTCACTAATTTTCCAGTCCTCTAAACTCACATAGCGTTCACAAGTAGTGTCATATACTGTACTGCTTAATTTTATGCAATCTTTCATTGTTCATTGTTTTCTCTGCCCAGAATTATGGTTGCAAACTGACAACAGAGGTGTATCTTTTATAAATAATCTTGTATCTCCAAGAGTATTTATCACTGTTGACCGATTACTTTCTTATTAGTAAACTAGGTTCACAGCAAAAATTAATAAATAAATATCCTCTTTTGTAGGGGAAGCAATTCACTTAATTGAAGCCCTTTGACTACATTAAACATAATTTTATTCTATTCCTCTTGCTATATTGTGGCTCATTGTGGTTTGGAATGTCAATATCTTGAATGCTAATATTTAGGTTACATAAAATTTCATGAAGAAAAAGTCATCTAATCAATTTTCAAAGAACACTGTCAGAGATAAATTCACTTATTTTTTTTAAATATTTATTTTGAGAGAGAACATGAGCTGGGAAAGGGCAGAGAGAGAGCGAGAGAGATAGAACCTCAAGCAGGCTCTCCTCTGTCAGCTGAGAGCTCAATGCAGGGCTCAAACTCAGGAACCAAACCACGAGATGATGACCTGAGTCGAAACCAAGAGTCAGACACTCAACTAAATGAATCACCTGGGTGCCCCTAAATTCACTCATTTTTTAAGCTTTTTTTAATTGTTAAATAAAAGATAAAGAAAACTACATGCAACAAATATATAGCTTAATGAATTATCATTAATTGGACTTAAACTGTTTCTTTGCTCTATTCCTGCAAACTGGCATTTGAATCTAGAGGTTTGATCAGACTAAGTAGATTCCATCCTTTGGCAAGACTCTAGAGGGAGGGAGTTCTTTTATTCGGAGATACGTAGTGCCTAGATATCTGTATTTTATCTTAGCCATCACAAATACTTAATGCCCATATCCTTTTGTTCATTAGAGCTGCAAAATAGTAATATTTGAATTCTATCATTGGGTTTTTACTTGTTAGTTGGAATGAGATTATAAGTGGATGCTTCCCCTCACACTCTGTTGGTTACACAGTCATAGAGTTTATTTAAGAAATACATAATATTTGATCCTTTACCTAATTTTCAAGACAACAATTTGGTTCTCTGTCAACCTCAGAAGTCACCAACTTTTATTATTTATTATTTATTTATTTAAGTTGATTTATTACGAGAGAGAGAGAGAGCGTGCACATGCAGGGGAGACACAGAGAGAAAGGGAGAGAGAGAAAATCCCAAGCAAGCTCTGCAAAGTCAGCACAGAGCCTGTCAGGGGGCTCAAGCTCATGAACTATGAGATCATGACATGAGCCAAAACCAAGAGTCAGATGCTTAACTGACTGAGGTGCCCCACTTTTGTCATTTTTTAAAATATCTTTATGAATTCATACATTCACATGTATTTGCTGGGTTTCAATTCACTGAAACTCTTACCTTTATTGAATCTCAGATTGTCTTCATCTTTGGTCTGCTGGAGCCTCTTCACTTTGATTCCTGAATCCATTTGACATGAGCCTATTAGTCTTTGGTCGCTTCCTATTTGGTTATATCAACATGTTTCAGGCTTAATTGATATGCATCCTACCTCAGTCCAGGAATCAACCAGGTTTTCAAGAACCCCTTGCTTCTTGAAGTGCAAAAAAGTATTTTTCTCAAAATCCTAATCGGGACATTAGGGGTGCTAACAAGCACCCCTACTGACAATATCTCTAGACTTCTTCAGTGGGTAGAATTACAACAGAGAGAAAATGCCTTTTGAGTTTAAACTGAGTTTTTCCAATTAAAGTTTAGAAACATAAGACTTTATATACTTCTTCTATTTTACATCAGTGTGTCCTTTAATCCACACTAATTTTCTGGTTCTTAAGGACACGGGATGATAGGATTATAATTTCTCATGATTATTCATTTGCTTTATCCAATATTGCATTAGTCTCAGCATAACAAGAATAATGGTATCATCAGGAATAATAATTATCGAAACATTTATTTTTGCATACAGTACCCCTATTCTCCCTTATTTTTGACTTATGATTATAGACTAGCTACAGTGTCAGAACATGTAGCCATTACAAAAATAAAATCTTCTCCTTTTAACTCTCACCTCGTCTTAGTTCCTAGCATTTGTTGTTCACCAGTTAACTATTGGGTTGCATCTCCCTTGGTCATTTAGGATGTCGAAAGCTCATTTTCTAGTAGCTCTCAGGTTCAAGGAAGCAACATTCCCTGGGTTGCATATATGTTGATACCAGCTTGGGTGTGCCATCATGTTTAAAGTTAACCTTTGCTAACCATAAAATCTTTGAATTACATTTTCTTACCTTGAATATCTCAAATAAATTACTTCAATTCCCTCTGGCATAAAATGGGACTGTGCAAAAGTCTGATCATAATTTAATTGTCCTCTGATAGGTCATGTATTCTTTCTGTCCAGATGCCTAAAAGATTTTTTTTAACTCCCCAAACATTTCTTGAATTCCACTCTTTTGTATTTGCTCCATTGTCTTTCTTTGGTTTTCTTTTTCATCAGTTAGAACTGCATCACTCATCAGTTAGAACTTCCTTCTGTTCATCACTCTCTCCTGACTTCTATTTTACTCTCTCTTCGTTTCTTTTTGTTTTGTGTTTGTTTTTCCTTGAGCTTGTTTGTTCATTAGTCACGCTTTATTTTGAAAATTATGTTTTTACTTACCTATTCTTTCTTGAGTTATGCCACCTCACTTCTATTTTTTTTCTAATTCTAATTTATGTTACTCTTGAATATCTGGCATCTAATTTTCTTTTTTTTTAATTTTTTTTCAACGTTTATTTTTATTTTTTGGGACAGAGAGAGACAGAGCATGAATGGGGGAGGGGCAGAGAGAGAGGGAGACACAGAATCGGAAACAGGCTCCAGGCTCTGAGCCATCAGCCCAGAGCCCGACGCGGGGCTCGAACTCACGGACCGCGAGATCGTGACCTGGCTGAAGTCGGACGCTTAACCGACTGCGCCACCCAGGCGCCCCTGGCATCTGATTTTCTTAATGTGGTTTAGCTCATTTTGAAATAGTCAATCACAGGGGTGACCTACTTTCCTTGTGTATTTTCAATCCCTTTTTGGGAGTGTGCTTGTCTATAGAAGTGGCATTCTCCTCATTTTATTTTGTAAGGCATTTAACCTCAACAGACTTTTGTTGCTTGCTTGCTTTCATGTGACCTGTTTCCCTATGTTCCCTATGTTTCTGTTTAATGTGCTTTTCTAAATCCACACAGCTCCTTCTTCTGTTGCTTTCATTGGGCCAGAGCTCAGGACTCTGTAAATTGTAGCCTGTGGGTCACATCTGGCCCAGGTCCTATTTTTGTTTGGACCCCACTGAACTAACAATGGTTTTTACATTTTTGAAGAGTTGTAAACAACCAACCAAACAAACAAACACAGGTGAATACGTGACAGAGACAATGCGATCTGTAAAGCTAAAAATTTGCTATCTGGGCCCTTTACGAGACAAGTTGGCCAACCCCTGATACACACTGAAAACTGTATGGCAACTTGCTTTCTAAGTTTTCATGATTATTCCTCTCTCCTACTTTTATCTAGACTTTCTCTTCCCTTTCATTTCTGTTACTTCTGTCTGCTCGGATTGTAACTCTGTACCCAGTACTTTGTCCCCAGCATAAGTCCTGTTCTGGAGAGGAGATATTCCAAGCTACTTTTGAGTATTTGTATTTACTCAGATTGGTTATCAGATTGGTTATGTTATCAGATTGATCTTCTGAATTTTCTAGCATTAGGTGATGGTTATTTTAGAATTACCCTGTTTTCAAGTTTGATGCTTCCCTCTGATTTCTCCTACACAGCTGCTGATAACATGCAAGTCCGAAGGTTGGTAGTGGTTTGTCCACATCCAGTTGGATTTGAGAGTTTAAGAGTATATACAGCTCATCACCTACGTTTGCTGTAATTATCCAGATGCTTTTGGTTTTCTATTTAGTCATTCACTCTCTCTCTTTTTTTTTTATGTTTATTTATTTTTGAGGGGGGGGCAGAGAGAGGGAGACACAGAATCCAAAGCAGGCTTCACGCTCTGAGCTATCAGCACAAAGCCAGATGTGGGGCTCAAACTCATGAAACGTGAGATCATGACCTAAGCAGAAATCAGATGCTTAATTGACTGAACCACCTAGGCACCCCCATTCAGTCTCTTTTTTTGTGGAGATTCAGGAAGATCAAAAACTGTATTGTCACCACTGCCACCTAGTTCCCAGAAGCAAACTCACTCATTTTTAAGCAACAATTTACTTAATAGATCATATTAAATTGTATTGGGGGAAAATGTTTATCCTGGATATTTCAGTACATTAATAAATCAACATGTTTATTTTCTTTCTGTTTTTCTTCAGAGTCAAGTTCCCATTATGTCATCTCCCTAAAAGCTTTTAACAATGCAGGAGAAGGAGTTCCTCTTTATGAAAGTGCCACCACCAGATCTATAACAGGTAAGCTAAAATAGTTAATCCTCTCGTGACAAGGTAGTCAGTGTTTGAGTTGTGGTGGCAAAAACAAAACCAAACGCCTAAAACAAAATAAAACAAAATACAAAGAAAAAAACTAAAATGTATGTAGTCATGTTCTGAGCCTTATGAGTATGTATGTGTGTGTGTGTGTGTGTGTGTGTGTGTGTGTGTGTCGTGTGTGTCTGTGTGTTTGGATATACATGTATACACATATACACACACATATTTCATTATTTTCTTGGTTTTCAAAATTGAGAGGAAGTCAGTCTATAAATTAGTATGTGGGCTTCGAGAATAGGGATCTCTTCTTCTCTGTCTTCTTCAATAGCTCATACTTTGATTCTCCAATACCACTCTTCATTCTCCTGAGCATCTTGTTTCATCTTGCAGACCAGCACAATTTAGGTAGGAAAGTTTCCACATAAAAGCCACCAAATGCCCAGATGGCCACATGCTTCTCTACAGAAGATCCTTCAAGCTAATATCACAAGGAAGGACTGACCTCCTGGGACTGGTTTGGACTAGGCTGAGTCATACAGGTGGCCTTTCCCTGAACCAGGAACTATAGGTCACTCTAACAGTGCCCAGAGCATCATGACATTGGAAGTACTTGCTGCTTCTGAGGTTTAACACCTCTAGGAATTCTTATGTGAGTTGGAGTGTAAAGGCAGCACACAAGAGAAAAATAGCCCAAGGAACTCAGAAAGGAGTGAGATCCAGGACATTTATGGAGACTATTTGTGGAGTAAGGCTGGACTTACTCAAAAATAGAATAAGTACAAGGCACCGGGGTGGCTCAGTGGGTTAAGTGTCCAACTCTTGATCTCAGCTCATGTCTTGATCTCAGGGTTGTAAGTTCAAGCCCCACATTGGGCTCCATGTTGGACATGAAACTTGCTTTAAAAAAATAGAATTAAGTACCCCCTTATTCTGTTCAGAATCACTAGATTCCGGGGGGAGCTGTTCAGAGTCACTAGAAAGTCACACAATCACCTCCAAGAGCCTTATGTCTAAAATATGAGAGTAAAACTCAAGAGGTCCATCTTTTTAATGAACACTTCAATCCTGCCCCCTTTCAAAACTCACGAACCTCAGACTTCATTTAACTCATCAGCTATCTTCACCTTAATGAGAATAAAGGATCTGAGAGCAGGATTTCATAGCAAGAACTGGAGGACATGGAAAATTACTAGATGCCTCCTGACAAGGACAAATAAATTAAAATATAATAAATAGTGTGATCTTTTGCTACCCCCTAAATGTATGTAAACTTTGTACAGTTTATTTTCCAAACTCACTATCTCCTTTCATAGACTTTCTTAAGAATACACAGTTGTAAAATGAATTCATATGATGGTTCCCAGAATATACCATCACTTTATTGATTTCAACCAGATTTTCTTGTAAGGCAAAGTTGTTATTCCACAGTCTCCTTGAATCTTTCAAGGTCTATGACCTGCCCTAACGTGGTATGCAAAATTTGGGGTATGTGTCAATATATTCATTTATCTGGGGAGACCGTTTAGGTCTCTCATTGTGTTACCCAAGGGACTCATGTCTCCCCAGAAGGGCACATAAGAAGTATTACCTTAGAGAATCTTTACTGTCAAACATACGATCTCTAAACACAGAGAGATGAAGCATGTGGAGGTCCAGAATGGAAACATAACGTGATGGAGGTATCTAGAACTTTCATTTCCCCTTATGTTCTTATTCTGCCAGCAGCAGGACTCTTTGGGAAATAACGAGCTACTTCAGCTGTACTTGTCCTTCCCATAATTTTTTTTTTTAGTCCATCTTTTTCCTGCCTCTGATGAAAGATGTTGAGCACCGGCTCATCAACAGGACTTTGAGCTTGTGGTCAGGCCACACAAATTAGTAATACTGTCACTATTTCAAACTATTTTCTTATCAAAAGTAGAGCCCACAAAGAAGGGACACTTAGATGACCACCCCCCAAAAAATCAATTTTTGAGCAGAAAGTAGTAGTAGTAGTAGTAAAAATAGTAGAGTTTAGATAAACTGAAGATAAGTTGCTCAAAAAGAACCATTTGGGACATTAACTTCTGCCTTCACATTTATTGTCATTGTTTAACCCTCGGCATATGGCATTCCCAGAGTGGCTTCTAAAATACCAGTGATCCATAAGACTATTTTTTTTCCTGATTGGACTCTAATCCTAATGGATCTGGGAAATAAATGGATACCAAAACTTAGAAATTGTGCGAGGCATTTTCTAAATGAAGCAGAGTCAGTAAGGGGTTGAAGAGGAATGAATAAAACCAGTTCTTTCCAGAGGAAAAGTATACAATTTTCTTGGATGTGGCAGACTTATTGTGTTTCCCCACATCATGGAGAACAAAGGACAAATAAATGGAATCAAAGATTAAGGCTCTGGGAGAAATTCTATCAATAAATGTGTCATAATGCCACAGAGAAGACATTCTCTGTCTTTGAGCTTCTCCCAAGTATTCCCTTGGGAAGACTTGGAAGAGGACAGCATAAAGTAAGTAAAAAATCACAGGCAATAAATGCATCAGGCTGGAGTAAGTATCAGGCCATGATGCTTTCTACAAGTATATGCTCTTAGATGTTGGCACACTCTGGAGCCTCATTTCATCCTGAATATATTAGTATTAGAGCCGAGGAAAGTTTCACCAGGTCAAATGGGTATGTGAAGAGTTTTTAGTTTTCAGTAGAGCTTTTTATTTCTTATTGTTGCAAGAACAAGACATTTTGAGCCTGGATAAGGGAAGAGGGCAAAGGAATAAAGAGGTGTGTCGTTTGAATTTGTTTATTCTCAACTGTTTCATCAATGTCTGAATGAAGTATAATCCAGATGCAAAATTATGTTATTATTTTCAAAGCTTGCTTTGAACTTTGGCGTGTTAGCCAAAAATTCATGAACTCTTACCAAAACGTCTGTTAGGAACCAAATAGGCTTCTCTTTTTAGCAAAAGTTTTAAGGCTATGTTTTGCCCTTTTAATTTTTGATTTATTTAGTTTTTACTCTTGAATATAACCACTGCAAATCAGTAGCATATAAGGCACCTGAAAACTGGAAAAAGTTGTTCAGCAACAAAAGAATATTTTTAACTTAACTACTCAAGCAGTTTCTCTCCTGAGAGAAAGATAATTAGCAGTGTATGTGACATTTATGTGTTTAGTGTAGGGCTTGCCATCCACTAGAACATTCTGCTTTATTGGAAAATTTCCATATCTATACTATCCAAGATGATAGATTGGCTTCTATGGCCATGGAACACTTAAAATTGGCTACTGCAACAGAAGTGATTTTTTAATTGTATTTAATTTTAATTAATTCAAACTTAAATTGCCCATGTAATTAGTGGCTCTTGTATTTGATGGTACAAATTTGCAACTTAAAGGAGATAAGTGACAAGCCATGCCCGAAAACAAATTGCCTTAAAAAAGTCAAAAAAAACTTGGCCAGAGATAGAAATTCTTAAATTATGTAAGTCCATAGATAAATACCAATAAACAACATTACTTGAAATTTAGGGAACGCATTCTGGAACTGAGACTCCAAGAAACTCCACAAGTCATGAAAAATATAGTATTCTACAATCCAAAAACAGCCAGGCTGAATGCTAACATTTCTTTTAGTAGAATTGCTACTTTTCAAAACCTCATATATGGCACCTATGGAAGATTATTATTATTCATATAGGTGTAAGAGCCAGATTAAGCAAAGAAACAACAAATCAGGTATAACACATTATATAGGTCGGTCAACAAAGAAGTTTGTGATTCAGAGCGGTCTTCCTGTGTGTATAACCTTCTTCTTGGAAAGTCGGCTAAGAATAGAAACAAGTGAAGCAGCACCAGCCTCAGTTTGGCCAAAACACCTTCCACCAGGGCACCAACCTGATGACTGATCAGGATCCTCCTTGATGCTCTTCAGCTCCCCTTTCATCATTTCATAAATCCATTTGGGTTTAAAGGAGCCCTTAATAGACACATCAAAGGAAATATGGAAAGCCTGGGCTCTGTCATTAAATTTTAAACACACATTTTTCTTTCTCTCTCTTTCTCTTTTTTTTTCCCTTTCCTTTTGTTCTGTTTTTGTTTTCGGGTTTTATATTTTGCTCCAAAGACCACAGCCCAGTAAACTACTAAATAATTCATTGGAAAACAGAGCAATGAGTAGGGGATAGGCATTTGAAATACAGTGGACAAAGTGAAGTAATCAACAAAACCAGCCAGCAGCTGCTGTGCTTGGAACTAGGCTATTTAAAAATATAAGCTCTGTATGTATACTGCTTCAGATATTCCACATTTTACCAGGTCATCATAGGCCCAGCCTGAAGGCTCCTTTTTCTTAGTGAGAATACAATATTACATGATTTAAAGGTGAAATTTCAAAAGTGTAAAAGTCCTAGGTATAAAATCAAAGACTCAAAATTGGACCCTTACTACAGTCAGAAAATAAGCTCCTCTGATTCTGATACCCCCAGCGTAAAAAGAGTACACAATTTTTCTCGAGGATTTTATAAAACCACACACAGCATTATGCAGGTTCTGATTATGTTAATGGATCAAAGCATGTGTGTACCTCACACAGTTCGTTCTGTCTCCCCGTCAATAACATAAAGTCTTTCCGTGGAACCTGACATTTTGGAACAAGTAATATAGAATCTAGGTATGCCTTAAAAGTGTAAAAACTTATCTAATTACTCTGTGAGAATGTGGGTAAAACGGACACTTCCATGCTTTCTTTAAGGATTTCGATCTGAGAAAACCTGCTGTACCAAGTGCTACAAGAAACCTAGTTATCAAACATATCATTGGACCATGTGGACCATGGACTTGGTCAGTCTAGTTTTATGCAATCATAGCCATAGACAGAGTGCTAAGGACTGAAGTGTCCTTTGGTCTTTCTTGTTTGTTTCTTGCTTAAACAATACTTATGCAGATATAAGCTAAGCAATAATGAAAGCGTTAGGGAAACCAAATCAAGTTAGAAAGGGAGAAAAATAAACAAACATAAGCAAACAGATATTAGATAGGCACTTATTTCCTTTACAGCAGGAAATAAACCAAACGCTCCTTTGGATCTTGTTATTTTATCTGTGTATTTATAAAACTGTTAAGTTCTATGCTAAACATTTTAAGAAGCAATGTGCAACACTCCAAGAAAAAATGGACTTTTAAAATATATAACTAGAAGTGACCACCAAAAGTGGAGTTGATAAAACCACTGTAAGGAAATGAATGAATTATAGAAAAGAGTCAGTTATTTTTATAACCTAGCAATACTGTTTCTAATGAGTTTTCCGATTGAATTAATTGTATTTTTTTCTGTTCTTCTCATGTTCCCTTTCATCATTATTGCCATGCATTTAACTCATTGTGATGTGTTACCACTGATATTTATTTTTTTAACTCTTTTATTTATGTATTTATTTGTTTGTTTCATTTGGCGGGTTTTTAAACCCAGATCCCACTGACCCAGTTGATTATTATCCTTTGCTTGATGATTTCCCCACCTCGGTCCCAGATGTCTCCACCCCCATGCTCCCACCAGTAGGTGTACAGGCTGTGGCTCTTACCCACGATGCTGTGAGGGTCAGCTGGGCAGACAACTCTGTCCCTAAGAACCAAAAAACATCTGAAGTGCGACTTTACACTGTCCGGTGGAGGACCAGCTTTTCTGCGAATGCGAAGTACAAGGTGAAGTTCTAATTGATAGTGTAAAATTTGAAATGAACTGTCATTTGCTTAATACATTGTTTTAAATGCTTCCTGGGCTGTCATGAGTCATTTTGCTGCAGTGGCACTAAGTGGAAAACAAGGCATTTTAATAACTCAATATCTAAAATTAGAATGGGAATAATTGTATCTTAGGAAACAATTCTAAGGCAAGGTAGAAAAACATTAAGAAATGCAAAATGTTATTTGAGTTCCACCAGATGCTGCGTCTGTATAAATAATCTGATTCTGTACAGGGGAATGCCATTTTTCTTTGAAAATAGCAGGGCTCCACATTAGTTTTCTGGATAGATTTTGGTGTCTTTCTTTTTATTTGGACTCTAGATTGACACCAAAGGCAACCCTATTAATGCTACAGAGACTCATTTGACAGCGAATATGACTGGGAACACAGAAGATTTTGTAATAAGGTCTTTAGAAAGCACTCGAAGCCATTGGCATCTACTTCCTCAGTTAGCCTTGAAACACCCTCATGTGGTAAAGAAAACCACAGTGCACACTCCCCTTTGACTAATATGAATGAGACCAACCCCTTTCACTGACTCATCCCATAACTCCGTTAAGAGCTCTGTAGAGATAGATATTTGAGGCATTTTCTTCACTACTTTTAAATCTCTGTCAGCCGGCCTAAGTAACTCCAACAAATAGTTACATATGGGCACAACTTTGTTACCTCCTAAGCCTGCCACAATATTAGTATATACAAACAGTACACAAAATATAGACAAAAATGAGAAAAGCAACGGGTGACTATCAGGTACCTACTGTGCACCTAGAACTGCACTAGATTATAGAGGCAGTTAAACACAGCTTAGTTGTTGCTACTTAACATATTATTTATAACTTTGCAATGGGTAAGACACTCAGTTCCATTGCTACACTTCAAAGAATTCATAAGCTACTCATGTGAGATAATATATGAATGCTCATTTAAAATATAAAGCTTTACAAGATGAGGATTTGGGATCAAGAAGGTAGCTTTAAAAATAAGATCATACATGGTACTCAACAACCAAATAACCAAGGAACCAATAGTTCAATCCTGGTCCTCCTGCTTCTTCGTATGACCCTTAGGTGGCTTCTCTTTACCACTCTACTGCAATACCTCTCAGAATTTGAACCTCCTGATATCTTATCCAGTGTTCTTTCCACTAAACTGCCATCTTGCTTAATCCTGCCTCTAGCCAGTGGTGATTTCAGGGATGACAGTATCCTTTGGGAGTGTCAGACTCTAAAGAACCTGGAGGTAAAGCAAAATCCCACCAATAATATTCTAAATCTGCCTCTCTCTCTTCCTGTAGCCATGCTGGATCTCCTTCTAGTCTCTTTGAAATTGTAAGTGGCATAAAAATCACATTTCATCATATATCAGTTTTTAGGCGAAACCATTTTAAAAAGCTTTCTTTGTTACTGCTGCCCTGCTAGGTCAGGTATTTGGAAAAACTCTCCAGGCAAGTCCAAATAGTATCATTGATGTAACATATGTTGTAAGTACCCTATCCATCTCCTTGCAGTATTAGATTTAAGACTCAGCAGAACTATAAATAAAGATAACATTATCAGATAGGACAACCAATGAAATACATGAGAACATTTTTTAAGTCTCTCTTTATATACAGATTGCCCAATTCTAAGTTTGCTTTTAAAAGACTACCTTAAAATTTTTATGTTCATAATTGCTGTACTTTCTCGATACCTTCATTTCACAGAATGGCAATGGGTGCTTTGCCAGTATGTGAAATGTTCTGAGGGACGATTGTTCTCTGCATAATGGCTTAAGTTCCAAAATTTCTTGAGGCAAATTATTTCAGTTGAATAGTTAATACAGCAGACACAGAATTATTGAGTCTCACAAAGAATGCCTGCAAAGTCAGACTCAACCCAAAAGCTATTTTGTAAGTGGAGGCTGATTTCTCTCATGGATTGATATCTGGGAATAGAACACAAAGATTTTAAATGTTCCTCTTCCCACCATCTTCCCTGACCTAAGGCTTTTAGTTACTAACATTCTGTCCCTCTTCTTACGCACCCATGCTCTACATCTACACCCTGTGAAGAAGAGAGTTAGAGGACAGAGTGGAGTACGTTGGGTAGCAAAGATAAATACAGAACGTATCTAGTCCCCTAGAAAGTAGTACAATAAACTTAAGTTTTACAAATAATGGTAATGGAATGCTTTGAGTTTACATTGTGAGCTTTTCAAACTACTTTCATGCCCATTACTTCATTTCACTCCCCAGTACAGCTTTAGAAGGTAGGCAGAGCATGCACAAGATAGAGGCAGAAAAATCAGTACATGGAGTCAGATGACATGGGCACAAGCATTGGTTTTGCTGTGTCCTGTCATGTCACTGCATTTACTCAATCTCCTTGTCATCTATATGACTAGATTATTCACACCTACTGTAAAAAAAATAAGCTTCTCCGTAATTAAGCATGTATGTAGATCCCTTTATGAAGACATAGATAGGTTGTATAACTTGAAAAACAATTTCCCATGAAACTACAGCTAGAGCTTGCATGACCTTATGGGGTTGTTCTAGGCTATCTCCACGGGAGTACCCTTCTACTTCATGTAATCCCATATCAAGCCATAATCCAGACATTTATATTTTGATTGTCTAAAACTCTGTTTTGATTTTCCTTATTAGAAGGAACAATGTTCTGTAATTTAGTTTCTACTAAAATGATTAATCACATGATGTTTTATACAAATTTCTATTCAAAACCCATTCATTGAGTATTGACTAGTGCTTACCAGATATAACATGGGTATTACTGAAGATACAGAGTTTTTCAAGACTCAGTTTCACCCTCAAGATATCCCTCCCAATAGGGAACCTAATGCATGTGTAAAGTTAAATATCACATTAGACAATGCATGAAATACTGTAGCTAAAATTTATCTAAAGCTTCCCTGGGTTGGATACTATGTTTTACTTTACACTTTAAATAATGCCAGGAGGTCAGTGCTACAGTTATCTCCATTTTATGGATGAGCAAACTGAGGCTCAGAGAGGTAGTACCTGGGTAGTCTATGCTCACAAAAATAGCTGACCGTGAATTTCCAAAGTACTTCTAGGCTAATGATTTATTCTGAGCAACGACCTTCCATGAAGTTCCCGAGAAAACAGTGAATTCATGGTATTTACAGAATGCAAGTATGTCATTCTAAAACGCAAACAAGGACAATATTACTTAGTGGTCTCCCAAACACCAGTGATTTTTATTGTCAGAGAGACTCGTTTTATAAAAAGTATGATCCTTTTGTCCTAACTGAAGTATTTCATCATCATCATCCCATTTCTCCCCTTATTTCCATTTGTAAGACTTAGAAGTGTTCATGATAGTGAAGAAGACAGGATTGGAAGTTATATTTCAGCATGTCAGACACTAGCTGCCTATGTTGTGTTTTATTTGATGGGATTCCATCTTCCTGAGCCTACAATGTATTTTTACATTTACTTAGGGCCCACATTTTTATAGCTTTTTTAAAGAAGAGCTTCTGATAGATGTTTATGAGGTTATCACTTTAATAGGATGGATGGGCACATCATCAAAATGTTATTAGTACAGTTGAATATTTATTTGGTTTTGTAATGAAATGTAGGATTTTCATAGCTATAATCTAAGGATTCATAGTACAATAAAAAAGATATACCACACTACAGTAGTAGGGGAGGAGATAGGTGTGACATAGGTGGGGAAAAAGATCTTTCCTTGATTTTCTAGACGCAGATATATAACGAAGGTAGTGAATATAAAAGTAAAAATAAATATGAAACTTTGGAGGAGGGTCAAGATTTCAATACCAAGCATAACCTGATACGTACAAGTATCATAGAGGCATAAATAGGCTAAATTTGCCTGATCATATGGAAAATATGCATTAACCTGGAAGATTAACGTATTTTTTTCATTACCATTTTGATTTCTTGAGTAAGCAATAAAAATAGATAATTTACTTTCTACTAAAATATCTTTAACCTGCTATTTAATTGAAAAAGAATGGTTTCGGGGCGCCTGGGTGGCGCAGTCGGTTAAGCGTCCGACTTCAGCCAGGTCACGATCTTGCGGTCCGTGAGTTCGAGCCCCGCGTCAGGCTCTGGGCTGATGGCTCAGAGCCTGGAGCCTGTTTCCGATTCTGTGTCTCCCTCTCTCTCTGCTCCTCCCCCGTTCATGCTCTGTCTCTCTCTGTCCCAAAAAAATAAATAAAAACATTGAAAAAAAAAATTAAAAAAAAAAAAAAAAAAAGAAAAAGAATGGTTTCAAAAGACAAATAATATTAACACTAATATAATCTTTTAATACTTACCCAATTTGTCATTCCCTTCCTAATCAGTTGCTCCAGTGACCATACTTAAATGTGTGTTTAATGTGAACACTGAACAAAAGAAGACCACATACTACAACATTGCTTTTGTCTTTTTTTCTTTATAATACTCAAATAGATTCTGGGATCACTAAAAGTTTGTACTCTAAAGATATTTTTAAAATCACAAGTAGTAAAACTCTAAAAACTAATTTTATTACTAGTGAAAAACAATCATGATGAGCTACTTAAAATACATAAAATGTATTTTGATTATTATAAAATGTATTGTGGATTATTACAAACAAATTACAGTTAAAGTCAGTGAAGATTACCTTAAAAACGGAACTGAGAAGCAAACAGAACTGGTCCTGACACACTGGTTATTGCCCTCCTTGGAAAATTGATCAGCTGGCCGCCCCTCTGGACAACGTCACATCTGATTTTATCCACCGTGTTTTAGATATATAATCAGGCAGTATAAACTGGTTGACAGAAGGGAAGTAGAGCCAGTTCTGTGTCACAGCTTTTATGCTGTTTGGAAACAGACTCTTTTTTGGTTATTTGGTAGTCTCTGTACATGTTTTGATTTACCAAGTTGATAGAGTTCATCTTTTTTTTCTCTTTGCTTATGTCCCACTTGTACAGTCAGAAGACACAACATCTCTGAGTTACACAGCAACAGGCCTCAAACCCAACACGATGTATGAGTTCTCGGTCATGGTAACAAAAAACAGAAGGTCAAGCACATGGAGCATGACTGCCCACGCCACCACATATGAAGCAGGTATGTGAAGAAAGGCTTGCTTCGAAATTTTGACTCTTGGCATTTGGTAACGGTATTTCCCAGGTTTTGTGGATATCAGAATATATGTGCACTATGATGTCTAAGTCCCACCTCGTCCTGCAGGAAATAGTTTATTCTTTGTAGTTCAAAGTACTTTCATATCTAGTATTATCCTCTCCACTCTACAAAAGAAGAAAATGAGTCCTCAATATATTGAATAATCTGGTTTTAATCTGGGTGTTAACTCCAGGGATCTAAATGAATATAAATCTTTTTTCTCAACTCCTTTAAGTGAAAGCAGAAATCCATGCACTGAACTCTGTCCAAAACATTTGAGTCTTTGATTAGTAGTCATGGTGGGCATTTACTTTTTTGGAAATAAATTAGATACAAAATAAAACATTGCATTACAGCCATAATCACATTGTAATGTTTACCATAAATAACCACAACTGGGTATGGGAAGAAGTTTCCTTGTGGTTATGTTCACTCCTTGGCAATAAGACAACACAATGGAAAAACCTTCATGCAATTTGAAATAGTTCAAATCACAGGAAAATGTAACTCACTGTAAATTTTTACCAGTCACATTTACTATGGATCATAAACATTGAATTCATAACTTTAACAGACATGCAGTACACTTGGCTTTTATAGTTCACAGAAATCCAACATCTGAAGAATAGGGAATCAACATGCTTTTGGATTGGTTTCATGGTATTCTAGTTAGGGGTAAACTACACCACACATTTCCAAATTAAAAATAAAGCTGTACCAATAAAACTGTCAGGTAAGTTGAATTTCTTTTTCCATTAGAATTTGTCCCATGGCATTGCAATTGTGACCCTTATTCCAAGCTACTACTTTAACTCAGAGAGTCTGCTGTTAATATTGTTACATTTTTGTGGATACTTCTTTCTATAAGAAGTGTTCTAGTTTGTCGGATTTAATTTCAACATCCTTCTTTTTTTTTCATCTTCTTCTGTTTTACATGTTTACGTATATTAACTCTTTCTCCTAGAATTCTGCCCTAGATGCCAATGTTCACAGCTTCAAAGGAAGAATGAGACATGCTGAATGAATTATGTACCATGGGGAGAATAAAGGCCCTGCTCTTCCTTTTTACTTAAAAGGAAATGAAAGTAGTTAAACATAAACCAGTAAGACATTAGGTCTTCCCTGAATGAAAGAGAAGGAGTAGTAATTTCCTCTTAAAGCAAGCAAATTCATTCATTTTTCCCTTTCATAAAATGCACCCTAAAATCTGAATTGATAAATGTATTCTCTTGATTTTTCATCAACTGCATAGCCTTGTAGGGGTACTAGCAGTGAGACCCATTTCTGACAAAAAGATATTAACTGCTAGAGAGTGGTTTTAGGCAGGGTGATTGTCAAAACAGATAATGATCTGGACAAAAGTATAAATAGCATGTGGATGAGATCTCTGGGTGATGATGAGAAGCAAGAAATAATTCACAAGTGTCTTCAGACCTTTAGAACTGTGAGAAGGAAATGAACTGAATGAAATAACACCACGTTTGGTTCTAATTCTGTAGTAACATTAAAGACTGTATAGGGCCATATAGTTATGTTCTTGTGCTGGAATTGTTTATGACAAGGGTAAAAGTGGTTGGCAAATCCTTGAAATAAAACATTTTATTTTGTCCAGGTGATAAATCCTTAATTTTATTCTAGTTAAGTAAAATATAAATAATTAGAAAGACATCTGAAATAATGAAATAATGCAAAAAAAAATAAACTGAAATAATATAAGAAATACAACCGTAGAGTGTAGGGCAAGTTAGAATCTGAACAAACAGAGCCAAATATAAATTCTGTCTAGAGAAATAAAGGAGAGTTTCACAAAAGAAATAATAATTGAACTATGGCCAGGGAGGATCATCAGGTACCTATTCCAGGAACTTCCAAGGAAAGGAGCAGCATGTACAAAAATACATGAGCAAGTATCAGAAAGGTGTCTTCTAGAGACACTTGTGAATGGTTCAGAGTGACTGGACCACAAGAATCATGGGACAACAAGGGGAAATGAGGCTGTAAAAGAAAGTGAAGTGTAAATATCAGGGCCTGGTATTTATTATTTGTTATTTATTTACATTTAATCCAAAGAAGATTGGTAGTCAGTGAAGAATTTCTAAAAGGTCTCCTCTGGGCGGAACCTGTGAGATTGGAGAGGAACAGACCAGAGACGTTCTGCTGGATTCAGTAGACATCCCTGAAGTTGTTAGAGCCACATTCCTGTCCAAACAGTGTGCAGCTTATATGATAATCCTAAACATTTAAGCTGTTGATTGCAATACCAGAATCGCTATTCACCAACATTCACATGGCTTGAGGAAAAAGAAAAACTTGCACAACACCTGAAATAGATTGGCTGTTAGAAAAGTTTTATTGGGTTGTTTTTTTGTTTTTGGTTTTGGTTTTTTTTTTTTGAAAAATAACCACCTCTTCAGTGTATTATTTTGTTAGGTAAAGTTGAAGTCATTTTTATCTTTTTTGAAAATAGTAACAGATTCAGTGAAGCAGTCTAATCATCACCATTTAACTGTTTTCTAAATAGCCATCAAGTTGAATTTTAACCCAGTTAAGAAAGCACACACTATTCTGAGTAGTTAGAAAGACAGATCTTTTAATTGCTTCCATAATCAGAAAATTCCTTATTATGCTTGGTATAATACTCTAAGTCAATTTGTGACTATATGTTACCTTCCTATCTATGGCTTAGAAAATATCTTCAATGAACTCTTTATGAGACTAATCCATCTTTAAGAGAGTATTGCCTCTTTGATATTTTGCTGTAACAGAACTTTTCTTGCAAGAATGGCCTCATTCTTGGTTCATTAAACCATATACATATGTAGTTTCTTTACTCAGGGTTCAACTACACTAGACCTATGTATTCTCTTCCTGCTTTCATTTTTTTTTTAATTTAAGTATATTAAGTACCTTGTCAGGATATTATGATTAGGTGCAGCTTTGGTTAACCTGGAATACTAGTGGCTTTGAGAACTAGGGCATTGGAAATAAATGTTATGCTAGATGGAAATGTTTGGTGTCTCCTTCACTTGAAATTATATTCGGGAAGAGAAACTGGAAGTACTGTAACTCAGATTCCCCATGACAGGGCCAACAGAAGAGCCAAAGAGAATGGTAAAAGTGAAGAATTCAGAATTAGGACCAAACTGTACCTCTCTTGTAATACACAAGCATTCTTATGCAGAGATCTGGAAATACCTCTAGAACCCATTCATAGAACTTAAGATATGTTCCAAAATTTCCCAGGTCAAACTGAGGGTGACTAAAAGAGACTATCAATAATCAACTCGGAGCATTGTGCATTGCCTAGAAGGAAAACTCACTGCATTTCAAAGCATAGACAGTGAAAAAGCAGGTCTAAAGAAGCCTGGAAGATACTGGACTGGCTTGGCCAGTGTACTGCCACCTTGAAAATATATTCAGGGGTGCCTGGGTGGTTCAGTCGGTTAAGCGTCCGACTTCGGCTCAGGTCATGATCTTGCGCCGGCCCATGAGTTCAAGCCCATCGGGCTCTGTGCTGACAGCTCAGGGCCTGGAGCCTGCTTCAGATTCTGTGTCTCCCTCTCTCTCTGACCCTCCCCCCATGCTCTGTCTCCTTCTGTCTCAAAAATAAAAAAATAAATGTTAAAAATAAAATATATTTAAAATTTTGTTGAGCACAATGTGAGAGGAAAAATAATTTTCCTTTTATTCTTCTAGGTCTTTGGCTGAGACTCCTCCATAATAAAAGATAGATTAATAGGAGAAAAACAAACAGGAGTTTAAAAACATGTATACCTCCTGTATACATGGAGGATACCCAGAAAACTGTTACTCCCTAAAATGTCCCAAGCCGTCACCTTATATACAATCTCCAACTAAAAACAAAAGAGTATGTTGTGGGGTGGGAAGCCAGTTATGGGAGGTTTTCAGGCAAATCACAAGAAACAAGAGTGTCATTGTAATGCAGAATTAAGTTCCTACCTTCTCCTTAATAAAAGTTTCTAGAGATTTTGTCATTCTCTTCTTGGTACCTAGAGGGAGACACTCTTATAAATAAAATTTCTCTTATAAAAGGGTAACATCTACTAAATTTGCAGAGCTTTTCCGATGTCTATTGTGGTCTTGAAATAAAATAGTCTTTAGGCCAAAGAGGCATATTTTGGGGTGATAAATTCTGCCCCTCCCCTCAACAACATGTAGAAAAAGTAACTCTAAGAAAGGCAGAGTTTCATGCCTTCCTATTCCACGCCAGACTGATACTAAGACCTTCATAGATTCCATACCTCTTCTATTTTCAAATATTTTTTTTTGCCTTCTTGTTAGGAGATAACCTAGTATGTTTACCTAGGCAAGATGGTTAAAACATCTTAATGCATTTAAGTACATTCTTTTCTTTTTTCTTCTTCTTGCTTTTAAGAAAATATAGAATTAGGTGACATTTGTATTTGTAAATCCTACAGTTGGTAGAGAATTCTGTCTCTTGGAGACAGGTAGCCATCAATCTCACTAAGTATGTGTACATTTCTTTGTTCTTATAATAATTCTTAAATGTTTAGTGTGGTGCTCACTTGGAAATATCCGTTATACTTTTCTTCTCTGTATTCACACATACTCCGTTCTCTTTTCCATATTTACACCTTTGGAAGTCATTTGACTTCCATGGAAAAAACATTAATTTCTGTATTTTTGTTTGCTTGTTTAATTAAAACACTTGAAATAAATCGAAACTGGTAGGATAAACATGATATACTGCACGACGGATTCTGAGTGTCAACATCATGATTAGAAGTCTCATAAACGTCTGTTTTCTTTCACATCCAATGACAAGGCCTTGTCTTTGTTTCTTCTCATAGCCCCGACCTCTGCTCCCAAGGATTTGACAGTCATTACTCGAGAAGGGAAGCCTCGTGCTGTCATTGTGAGTTGGCAGCCTCCCTTGGAAGCCAATGGGAAAATTACCGGTAAGCATCTCTGCTACATTCCCAGCATTGCTCTGCTTGCCCTGGGATTGCTTACCTCGTGTGTACTGTCCATGCCTTTTGTGTATTTGTTTTCTGTCCCAGAATTTCTGTGTACTCCCTGATGCTTTCTGGTTGTCTCTTCTTGCCCCCCACTGACCATGGAATTTCTTCTAAAGGTGCCTACAAATATGCACACACACACATTTCACATGAGTTGCTTCTTGAAGGATGTGTATTTTAATTAGTATAGACCTTTTGTCTTTCATCTTGTGGAGCATTAGGACAACCTTCTAATGGAATGTCTCTGAGCATAAATGACTAACAAGAAGCTGGTTGTTTGGCAGTTATAAAATACAAAAGACACCTAATGACCATGTATTTTTGAATGGCACATACAAAAGAGGTTTTTAGTTCCTCACTTTAGCTTTTAGCTTCTTACTTAAATCATAAGGTTCATAAAATACTTAATATTGACTGACAGAAATTGAACTTAATGAATATTTCACAGTGACACATTTTATTTTGCCAAATATTGCTGATAACATCAATGCCTAATTAAAGCATCCATTAGAAGCCTGTAATGTTAATTTAGTATGAAAAATATAATGGAGTTCTATCAGGGATTTTGCATTTAAATGATCACTTTAGGCTTTTAATAGATGTCTCCATAGCATATAATTATTATGAAAAATATTGTATAACTAAAAATGTGCACATTATAGTCTAATTAACTTGAACCATTGGGTTAGGCACATGTAAGAGTCACTCCTTTTTCTTCTTTTTTTTTTCATACAAGTGGATAACACTATTATAAATTAGCAAAGTAATTCAGTCATTCTGTGATAACAGAGATAAGCTTGGAAATTACAGTTCAGATGGCACACTTACTTTGTGTGAGTTACTTTCTGAATTTTCCAAAATGAAAAGATAATGTGAAAATTCCAAATGAGATTTAAATTTAAGTTGAAGACTTGTTTTCTCTAGGAAATTGCTCTTAGTGCAATAGCAAACAGAATTTTCATTTGAGCTGACAAATACAGAAACAGAAGAGGGATATTAAATCTCCCCAAAATCTTATATGCTGAGTTGTCACTCTGCCTGACTTTCTAAAACTGAGCCTGGCTCATTCTAATTTTCTCTTTCTGTTTCCCCTCAGTGTTATGATGTATTTTCATTGGTTCTATTTCAGTGCTTTTTTAGATTTTGGTTTGTTTACATGATGACTTTTTTATTATGTTATAAACAGTTATTTATAAGCATATGGTAAATCAATAGATAATAAGCTTAAGAAGAAAAAAAAACAGAATAGAAGTTGTCTAAATAAAAACAAGTTCTGATGGAAAAAGTACATATTTTTTGGTAAGGGATAAAATAAGTCATATACTACCCAAATTCTCCACTCTTATTGAAATGAATCTCATCAAATAGTCAATGTAAACAATGGAATGTGTTTTCAACTCTGAAAGGAAGCTTAATTTTGCTTTTTCAGGGAAAAAATGGAAGTCTGCTCCATATTAAGAAATGCAAATTAATCTAAGCAATAAAATTCTGTGTGCCAAAGTGACAGTGCATGTATAAGAAACCTTCCCCACATATGTTACTAAAAGTTGTATGTTCGGTATCCAGTCTCTCACAATGGTAAGATAGAAGTATGGGAGGCAATACTTTTTACCGTCAAAAGCCTAGTTTATTTATTAAAACAAAATTGTTATTATCAAGTTGACATAATTGGACTCAACGCAACAGGGAGCAAAACCCTTAAGATAGTTTCTATTCCATACATATTGATTCTTTCAGGGAAATTACTTCCAGGAAACAGGATGCCGAAATATTCAAAATACCATATAGCAGAGGGCCCAGATTTACTACACTGTGTTTTTCTCTAAAGTACAAAGGAAATGTGAGCTCTTCTCCAAAGTGTCAGAGCGTGTATGTGCCGATGTGGCAGAATGTGCTCACATCCTACCTTTATGTTTCTTTTGTTTCCCAAGTCCTTGCATGGACACAGCAGTAGAGCAGGGTGGTTAGGACCCTAAGCTTCTGAGGGAGATACCTGGGTAAGTTAACTTTCCTAAGGTCACTTTCTCATCCATAAAAACAAGGATAGTAATATAACTTCTTTTGTAGAATGTAATAATAAACTGCTGAGAAACGTCTCTGATGTCCAGTGAGAACTAAAACAAATCAGCTGTTATTATTCCCATTTGAAATCCATTCTATGGTGTGGCTTTACTCATGTACTCTGCATAGAACCGAGCATCAATTTGTAAATATATATACTTCAAAAAGATTAAACAAAAAAAGAGGACAAAGAAGGAAATTTAGATAATGCCAATGCCTAGATTCCTTGATTGTAAACTGACAGCTTTGGAATTTGTACTGAGATTTTCAGGAGAGAATGGAGAGAATTTATTATATGCTTGGCATCATGCTAAGCACTTTAGTATTATAAGGGATTCCATCTTCCTATTATTCCACCTCAAAATAAAGAGACGAGAGATTTCTAGGGGAAATAACTTTCCCAGAGTCAAATAACCAAGAAGTAGCAGAGCTAGGATTTAAAACTCCATACTCTTCACTATCACACTACGTTTTGCTCCAGCTTATTAGTATTCAACTGGTTCAAATCAGTGATTCTCAACTGATTTATGTTTTAATTTATTTGAGAAAGGATTGAGCATGCTATATTTTAAAAGCTCCCCAAGTGATTTTAATGTACAGCTAGAGTTTTGAAACATTGATCTAAATAAATGCAGCATCCAACATTAACATCAGAGACCAACATAGTTTAAAAAAAAAAAAAAAGTTAGGTCTTCAGAGATTGTTTCCTTATCAGTACTATCCAACGGATAAGATTATGTTATCTTTTTTGTGTGTCATTTGATGTTCTAGTCCTGTTTTCCTCTTTCTTAAATTCTCTTTCCTCTTGACTTTTGTAAGATCACCTACCCACTTTTCTTTCCAATTTCAGGCTAGAGCTTCTCAGTCTTATTAGCAGACATTTTATTTCCCATTTCTTAAATAGATCTTTTCGTTCTCTTTGTTACTTTATCTGAAAAAGTGTGTATAGTATAGCCAGGGCTTCGGTGAATACAAACTTATGTCTCTGAAATCTGCATCTCCATCCAAGGAATTCTAAACATGCATATCCTACCTCATATTATACATTTCCACTTGCCTGTTTTATTGGCACCTCCTACTATTCCCCAATCCTTCTCTCTCTCCCTTCTTTCTCTTTTTGTTCTTTTTTTTTTTTTTTTGTCTACCGCCCACCAGAACCAGCCAGATAATGCATTCTTATATTCTGTAATAGGTTGTAAGACCGTCCAGGATTGTGGCCCCACTGAGCACTCACTACAGTCAGACGTGTCTAAATATTCTAACTCCCATCATTTAAAAAATTTTCAGGCTCACCCCATTGCAAAGTTGGAAATTTAGCCATCTTGACTTCTTCCTCTACCTCCCCTTCTCATATAATCAGGAGAAAAAAATCTAAACGCTTATTATGTGGCTGAAAATTCCATAAAAACAGGTTTCAGATTTTGATCAATACTTTGTCTTCTGTATCAATATTCTTGACACTTAGTAGTTAATTAATAAATATTTATTGAGTAGAATAATCATTGAATTGCTATTAAATCTACTGTTTGACTTGAAGTCAAAGTTCTAGCTCTTCCAAATATGACACTTCCTTAAGCTTTACTAATATTAAGAAAAAAAGAAAAAAGAAAAGAAGGAAGGAAGGAGAAAAAAAAATGAATTGATGGAGCATTTACTATGTAGTCACTATATATAAGATATTATAATATGAATACCCACCTATATTAGATTCCTACAATGCATTACCTCATGGCAACTTATTTTCAGATGAGAATATTAAGACATACTTAGATTAAGCAAGTTGGTCAAGGTTGCAAAGTCAGGAAATGATAGACCTATGGCTTGAAGTCAGGTCTTCCTGAATCCATAGCCTGGTGTTTTTTTTATTTTTGTTTTTGTTTTTTTAGTATTTTTTTTTACCACAAAAAAGGAAGAAATGAGTCCACCATTATATATCTATTGATATACATGATTATTAGAATCAGTTTTTGAAAGAGGAAGAGCTCATACTGGGCTGAGCTCCTTGCTAGTAGGAATCATCTTGGTCTTCCTGATACTTAGCAGGTGACCCATGGAAGGGAATCATTGGTCTGTAGGAATAAGTACAGAAAAGGACAGAAGAGAGGAGAAAGGTGGAATTGCACATTTTCTGACACTTTCCTTTTGGAATTACAACTACCTATTTGTGTAAGTAGTCAAAATGACAGATGTATGATGTTACATTTTATACGTATTTAGACAAATGTGATTCTAGCAGGAGTGCCCACTTGTGTTAACAATCCCAGGTCTTATCACCCAACACAGGATATAGTTTTCATTATTTGGCTGGTTATGGTGGGTAAGAGACAAAAAGAAAGTAGAAAAAAGTAAGAGAGGGGCACCTGGCTGGCTCAGTCAGTTGACCATCTGACTCTTGATTTCAGCTCAGATCATGATTCCAGGGTCGTTGGATCAAGCCCTGTGTCAGGCTCTGCGCTGAGCATGCAGCCTGCTTGAGAGTCTCTCTCTCTTTCTTTCTGCCCCTCTCCCTCATTCATGTTCTCTCTCTCTCTAAAATGACTTTTTTTTAAGAAAAAGGATGAAGAAAAAAACTTGGACACAGAGAAATGAACATATAGGTACAAAGAGGTTCTGGGAAACCAACAGATTCATTCTAACCTTTGTGGAAATCCGTATGCTAAGACTTCAGTCCCACACCAAACTCATACATCCAAATGAAATTATATGGTTTCTCTAAGGCCAATATTTAGAGTTGATGATTAGAGAATGATGTAGCAGTAAGTTTCTATTCTCCATCTCAGGTCTCAAATTTACAAAAAAAAAAAAAAAAAGATAGACTTCCCCATACGTATCAGGGAATCACTTCAAATAAAATTGGGAATTGTCAAAAGCTGATCTTACACACTTAATCCTACTTATTTGATGCCAGCATTGTCATTTTTAAATGCTTACTTGAATGCTTTTTACGAACGAAAAAAAAATCCCCATAACACAAGGAAGGCAAACATTTTATTCTCATTTGATAAATAAACAAAATCAGGAATAAATATGGCTGACCTGAGAGGAGAATACAATTTTCCAAGTTTTCAGTGTCATTGAACACTTACAACAGCCCATAATACCTCTACGATTGCATTAAATGTCATGAATGTAAAACATTATGTGCTGACTGGCCAGAGGATTTCATTCAATAACTGAGTTTCAATACCTATTATGTGAAGTTGATTTTATTGGTTTCTCTGAAGAATAAAAAGCAATATAGGATATGGCTCCTGAACTAAAGGAATGTTTGTATCCTTTTGAAAAGATAAGATATGCACATGATAAAAGCTAAAAACAAGCAAACAAACAAACAAACAAACAAACAAATAAAATACCAGAGTCTTCTATTCAGGACAAGAATGGAGACTATTCTGACTCAAGAAATATTGGAAGATTGTATTGATATTGATCATGGGGGTTGTTATAAATGAGTCAGAAACAACTTCTTTGCCCAGTGATATTTCACAATCCCTTTTGAATTATGGTCTTCCAATTTTAATATGAACCAGAAGGAGGTTTCAGATAGTCTTTCCAAGTTTTTCAGAATTCTTTACCTGGGTCTTTCATCTTTTACTGAGCTCTCTGCATTATAAGACATTCATATCTGCTCATCAACATCTCAACAGATGCCAAAAATGTACAGATTCCACATATCAACTAAAGCAGTGATTCCTGAACTTGTTTGAATACAGAAATCACCTGGAGTGCAGATTGCCAAGGTCACCATTAGCCTATTTTGTTGTCTATTGCTGCGTAACGGTATCGCCACAAACAACACACATTTGTTATCTCAGTGTTTCTGTCAGTCAGGAATCCATGCACAAGACTTATAGGCAGCAGAAACCTTGTATTTTTAAATATGGCAGATATTTTTGTTTCAAATGGTCTATTCAGTTTTCAGATTCTGTACATTGAAGCAATTATTTGTCTGATCTTTGCAATATCAAAAAAAATCATTACTTGCCAAAATGAATACTGTAGTTTATAGATTGTGAATGTAAAAAAATCATTGCAAATTATATTTGGGAAACATGAGTGTTTAGAAACAGAAGTATAGCATGCAGTCAGTATACTAAACAAAGTTAAATTCATCTATTTACGCAGCTTACATCTTGTTTTATACCTTGGATAAGAACATACCAATTGATGACTGGGTTATGGAAACAATCAGTGGTGATCGGCTTACTCATCAAATCATGGATCTCAACCTTGACACTATGTATTACTTTCGAATTCAAGCACGAAATGCAAAAGGAGTTGGGCCCCTGTCTGATCCCATCCTCTTCAGGACTCTGAAAGGTTTGAATCATTTTCTAGTACAGTATAGCCTTTCTTTTTCTGTGGGATTGTTGTAAAATAGTTATGGAGTCTGAGTTAGGAACTGTCTTTGCCATCTCTGTTGGCAGCATGACTACAATAGACATGCAAAATAAATTTAAATGTACATTTTTATGCTGAAAGCCAGCATGTCAAAGAAAGGTCTATTTTGTTATCACATTTTCTGCCATTGGCACAAGGCAGGAATATTTAACTTGACCTTTTTTTTTTTTTTCATTTACAATCCTTTTGGAATTTTGTATTGATTTCATGTATAGTGGTTCTATTCAAAATATAATGAAACTTTTTTGCCATTTTATGTAAGGAAATAAAAATTAAAAAGCACTGAATTATGTGAATGCCATACTACTGCCCTTTTAAATGTTTTCTTTGAGGAACTATTATCCTTATATACAAAAAGAAAAGTTGATATGGCAAGACAGAAAATCTCAAACAAAATGAATGTGTTTATTTTAAGACCTAGGGTAGCAACAAGAAAAAAAATCTTGCAGTATGATTACTAGAAGAAAACTCCCCATGCTTGCAAGAGTAAAAATAGCTACTCAATTCAAGCATAGTTATATCTTCATAAAGAAAAATGGTAAGGCCCAAGAACAGTGACTACATCAAAATAAACTTCATGTTAGTCCTTACTATTTTAGAACAGTATTATTTTTTCTGGGAGACAAATGGTTTCAAGAGCCTCTGTTATTTAGCAATTGAAAAAAAAATTGAATGTTTCATAGCTGATATTTAAAGATGTACATTTAGGTATGATGGGTGTTGTTCTAAAGCCAGGTACTCTCTTTTAAACCTGTGACCACATTATGTCTGTATATCTGGCTGAAAACTTGGTAATACATGATGGCAAACAACTGAAAAATTAGAAACATGAGGATGGTTGACATTTTCACCCAGTTGGTTGACATATTGAAAGAAGAGTCTTAGAATAATTGTATAGTCATTCAATTCCCCTAGGAAAGGTACCCTAATAAATAGTAGACTTTTGAATTCTGGTGAAGGAGCTAGCCTTTCAAAGCTGGACTTGGTAACAGCTAAATCTGAAAGTTTGCCAAGAATACACAGACAAGCATTCAGACTAAGCCTTAGTGACAGTTCTTAGCGACAGAGGAGAAGTTGGGGAGGGAGGGAGGCAGGAGGAAATGAGTTAATCTTCATCTCTCTGGGTTTTTAGGACTTCATGTCTAAATCAGGTTTCACTCCAAATGAGCAACTGAAAGGAAACTGGTTCTTCATTTTGTGGGAGCATGAAATGTAGCTAGATACTGTTTCACAAATGCTTCGTCTTTATCTATAGACAAGTGCCAAATTAATTTCATGCTCACATCGTGTGCCAACTAGAGATCTCAGGGAGGATTTAAGATGATTTAAGGCATCCAAGTGTATTAAACAGCAGAGTGATGAGTGATCACAGGATTTACAGACCCACACTGATAACCGTCCTGTAGATTATTTAATGAACTCTGTATCTCATTTGGTACCATTTACCTTAAGTGCCTTAAACTCATCTATGAAATGATGTTCAGAACTGAGAACAAATTCAGGAATTTGTTATAATTGTCCACAAGCATTATTTCTAATATCTTGATTTGGATGTTTAATATTGTCTGTCCTCAATAGGTCATGCTCAATTAATAGTCAATTCGATTTTAAAACAAATCTTGGTCACATAGTAAACTAAGGTTTAGGTGTCTTGATTGCATTCTAAATTATTTAGAAATATGGATCTTGCCTATCTTTATCAATAATTGACATTGTACATGCATGTATCCTACATGTTACAATGACAAATATTCTACATCAAATAAATTACTCATAAGAGATTTAAAGCCACAATGAACCAAATCTATCCTAAAGACATCAAATCATGCTTCTGCTTTCTGATTTAAGATTTTTAGTTTCCAAAGCTGCTTCAAAACATAAGGTCTCTGTTCATCAGAATGTAACTTTGTTTGACAGCAAGAAAGGCTCACATGTTGTCCTGAAGCTGAGAAAGCTCTCAGTAGTCTACTGGGTAACAGGCAAGTGTTTCATTGCAAATCATGCCCCAGGCAGGTGTCTACAAACTTCATTCTTTCATACACAGTCTTTGCAATGACAGTAGCATTTCCTATGAGAGACTAGAGTTTTGTCTTTGGTTTTAGCCACCAGCAAGAGAGGTATAGGAAACTCAATCAGTAATCACTGGTTAATGAAAATGGCATTTATAATTAAAAAGGGATTAAATTATAATACCCTTGTGTACATGCATGTATGTGGTACATCTGACTGTTTCTTTGGATAGTTAATTAAAAGAACCTTGAACTTGATTCTCTAACCACATAGGACTCTGCAGTTATACCTCTTGCTTCCCCAAATACTCTCCATTAGGATACCCATTCCCTGTTAAACCCTTGGAAGAGGTACAAGATGCATGTCAATCTCTGTCTATCACATGTGTTGTCCTCTCCAGTAAACTAAGCTTCTCCATGTTGGCCTGTCAAGAAATAGGAAGACAGGATGCTTCTGCCAAAACAGACCAAAGTGGGATTCTGTGAAGAGGTGGAGTCACCTACACACAAAAAAGCAGAGTCTTTGGCAATGAAACAGCACTAAAGTATGGTCTATTCTCTGGGCATCCCTAATCATCATACTGAAGTGAGCATCTTTCCCATGTAAGGATATAGAACTGAAAGTTCCATACCAGAATACAAAAAAAGTTTTAGTCTACAAATTATTTTTGACAAAATACATGGTTTTCTTGACAAATGACAGGGGCAAATAAAAAGTCAAGACACAAATTATGACACTTTTAAGCCATTATTTGTCTTTAATAAAAGGTAACTATTAGGATATATTTTATCACTGTTGGGAAATACTCTAGTTGATAATTTTTCTTGAGACATTCAAATTTCTCAAGTTATATCCAATCCAAATTACTAAAAGTAAAACAAATCCAGAAGATAAGAATAGGATGACATTGTTGCCCATAACATATATTTACTTGTCACTTGATAAAAATTTCCTCAAACTAGATAATACATATGTGAGACAAAGGGGAGAAATGAAGAAAATGGGATGAAATTGTTTTTTTTCCCTTTTATTGATGTTATCCCAAACATATGTCCCCTAAATATGAGATGCTGACTGGGGTAGTGTCTCAAGTGTGTCCTGTTCTGGATGCCAAACTTTCACCCTTTCTGGATTGCACGGTCACATATGATCCTGACATATCCCTCCTCATTCTTACCAGAGACCTGGTGTGGCACTTCCTACAACATAGTGTCGTGTCTCAAAAACTACATTAGGATCTCGGTAAAAATCCTATCCCTCTCTATAAACTAGATAATGCAGTTGCCTATCGAAAGCACTTTTCATCAACAGTCTCCTAATACTATAATAAAATGTATCCTTAGAGGTTATTAGTCTTTAATGGGAAGTGGGAGAGAAAATTAAGAAAAAAATTAAGTTGTGATGATTAGACTAGGAAAGATTAGGTTAGACAACCTGGTGAATTAAAAAAAATGTTTATTAAATCTTGAGGAGCTACAATGACATTTATAAAATTTATTTAAAGCTGGTAGAATCTTAATATAGTAAGTACTCTTGTGTGTATACCATTTTCCAAAGAGTCATTCAGCGTTCAAAGTCTACTACAGATTAAGATACGTTTCTCGGTCTATCCTTTTTTCATAGAATTTGTCTATATATTAATTTTAAATAAAAGAAAGGAAATTATTTTAAAAGTGATAGAAATTTGTAACTAAGTTTAGGAATTTGTCCTTCTATGATGTGACATTCATAAACCCTATTCATCTGAAAGGGGCTTTTAAGTATTTCCATTCTATATATTCTTTTGGTCAATGATTTGTGTACATTCAGTCAGGAAAGGAAGGGCCACCACTTCTAAGATATTTGCTTTAAGTTATTTTTCAAGCAATGATGATGGAATTGCTGGAGACTGCTAGCTACCCAGAATGAGAGAACTAGGGTGCTTGGGTTATAGGTTGCTGCCCTAGGAACACTATCGTATTTCTCTCTGTGTGAGTTTAACTGAGACATATAAAGAAGCAAACAGCAAGGGTAGTAGCCTACATGTCAAGTTTTAGTACAGTTGAGCTCAATAAACCCAGAAGACTGGAAGCTCAAAGAAACTCCAGGATAGGGGAAATAATTCTAATTGATGGAGACTGACAATGATCGACATTGGTCAAAATGTCACATCACAATTTTATTAAAGTAATGATACCATGGACTTACCTCCTACACAGTTATCTTTTATTAATAGAAAAGAAGCCACCTTAAAAAATTTAGGGATATTTTTAAATTAAAAAAAAATCGTTTTCAAGAACGGTATTCATAATGTGCCAGAAGTTGTGAGCAGTAGGAGTTTTCTCCACAAGGTCTAAAAACTTATCAAATCATTTAGATTAAAACATATTTATTATATTTTGTTATTTTACTCCATCCATGTGGAAATTAGTTAAGTTCTCTTGTTGAAAAAAAATTGAAGACGAAAAATAGCTTCTTTAGCTTATTTAAAACATATGGGTGATAAGTATTTGGTAATTGCATGCATTTTTTGTATGTATTGTATTTTAATTAAGCTCACATGATAATCATTCTTGAGTTGAGGTGTAGAGGAATAAAACAAATCACATATTTTTAAGAACACGCCTAGCAAAACCAGTGTTTTCATTTTTTTTCCTCTACTATTTAATAGAAATAATCACATCAACCATGGTTCCTTATCAACTTTATTTCAACAGGGCTTTGGCCTTGATACGAAAACTTGCTAACAAAACTGTTGATTTGAAGTGTCAGCTTTCTTGCTAGGAAGTGTCAATGTCTAATAATATTTCTTTCTCCCCCGCAGTAGAACACCCTGACAAAATGGCTAATGACCAAGGTATGGTGGCTCAATCTGTCATCCTTTCTCTCCTTGAATCAATTCTATCTGTTAGGAATGTCAGTCATTATTTTGTATTCCTTTTATCACCTGGGCCATACACCTGATGAAGCAGACACTGGCGTGATAATTAATCTTGTTAATGAAGTTCTGTTTGGCTGAAGCTGCAGGTCTGTTGGGGAAGATGTAAATTTTCTTGAGAGGAAATTGTTTTGTCTCTATTCTGAAGGACCAATTAAAATGTCAAGCTTCTTTGTATGAAATAAATTTTTAGTCTCTGTCTGCACTTCTGAATAATTCACATTAAGTATAATTAAGCTCAGCATAATTTTCAAGCTGCTCTTACACCCTTTCATGAGCTATGGATTAAAGTTCTGTAGCTCTACAGAGAAAAACCATAAATCATGTGAGCTTTTTCTCTACGGTAAGCTTCATTTAATAAATAAAAACAAAGTTAGGACAACTTTCTTAGAGCATTACTATTGTTCTTTTTGAAGTCAGAAAGCTTTCATTCCATGAATCAGATGCTGGTTTGATTCAGAGTATTTTATTCTCCTTCCATTCTTTTGCTAAAAGCTGATTCATGTAGAGAAACAGGCATGGTTTTTACACAAAGGAAAATGGAGATAAATAAGAGTTATCCATCAATTCCCAGGTAGATATGAATTTGCTATTACCATGATTTTCAGACTGATAAATTAGGTTTCCATTGTTTTTACCCCAAAGGTAATTAGTAGAATTCTAGAGGAGAACAAGAATAGTTTATGTGTTGTATTTTCTTTAGCATGTTATATTCCTTAAAGAAAGGGGGAGTTTAGAAGTTTTTGCAACTGGTTGTCAGTGATGTTAGTATTTGCTGGCTTAGAGTCTACAGTTTGTATATTCTGTGTCTTGCTTTGGATGTCTATTGTCAGCAGAACCTGCTTTCAGGCATCATGTCTCAGAAGGCACCATCTCGTAAGATTGGAGGAAAACATTCTTTCGACAAGAATGCTTTTTAATGTTTGCGTATTGAGCATCTGAATGTTAACACTAACATAAGATTGTCCACATAGTAGTATTTTATTTCATGATTCAGTCTTCAGGTTTCTCTCTTCTGAGTCTTCCCACCATGCCTCTGCTTCAAAGAACATGGCTCTGGACATTACACACATGGAGTAATAAAAATGAAGCAATATAAAAATGTCTACCCAGAGTTAACATTTCCATTAATCACCTAAGCTTACTTCTGCTTATTTCCACTTAAAATATTTTTGAAAGATCAATATCTACTAAATGGTAGTATTTGTAAACTACTAATGATGAACACTGATCAGTTAGCATACATTTACTCAGGTAAATTAAATATTAGTGCTGGCCAGATCCAAAGCTGGAATAATTGATTAGCAGAAGTGGTTTTATAAAATAAATAGGCAGATAATTCCTAATTTTTGAAATTATATTTAGAAAAATAGAGAGACAGAAAACACCCCAAAATTTAAAAAAAATTTAATGTTTATATTTGAGAGAGAGAGAGAGAACAAGTGGGGGAGGAGCAGAGAGAGAGGGAGATACAGAATTCAAAGCAGGCTTCAGGCTCTGAGCTGTCAACACAGAGCCTGATGCGGTGCTCAAACTCACAAGCCTAGCCATGAGATATGACCTAAGCCAAAGCTGGGTGCTTAACCAGCTGAGCCACCCAGGTGCCCTCCAAAAAGTTTTTAAGTAAGTGAACCAGATGAAATCTTACATTGTTAGAAACTTAGGTGATGACATGCTTAAGTTTTCTAATAAATGGATTTTTCTGTTATTTTTCACTTAACTGCTTTGTTTAGTATTATTTTTAAAATTTTTTTAACGTTTATTTGTTTTTGAGACAGAGAGAGACATAGCATGAATGGGGGAGGGTCAGAGAGAGGGGGAGACACAGAATCTGAAACGGGCTCCAGGCTCTGAGCTGTCAGCACAGAGCCCGATGTGGGGCTTGAGCTCACGGATTGCGAGATCATGACCTGAGCCGAAGTCGGATGCTTAACCAACTGAGCCACCCAGGCGCCCCTGTTTAATATTATTTTAAGCTACCAAAAAATATTTTGTAAACTGGTCCTTTTATAAAAGAAAACAGAATAAATGATTCCCCAGTGTCTCTGACTACATACTTTCCATGGATTTTTCTCAGATTGTCATATCAATAATGAAATCAAATCCATTATCAGGGGAAAAAAGGAATTCCCAAGAATTATTGCCAGTGGTTGAGTCTATTAACATATTTGGGCAATTGTTCTTTTTCTTCATCTAATGCTACTTAGAAAGATTCTGCCACATATTATGCTACTTGATGCCTTATTCAATCACAGCTGGTATAGAGTTGTTCAGACTGTTCTAAATTTTACATCAAACTCAAATCACTTGTAAAATTGAGAGGAACTGACAGCATATAATTTAGTGGTTATAAATAAGATCTTTAAATTCTTACAAAGAAAGCATATGAAATTTACTGGCCATCAAAATTTCTTTGTAAACAAAATTAGTCTTCTGAGTCCATGACCACATAGAAGAAAAATAACCAAGGTTGAAGATTCTTCAAAGATTGATGAAAGTAAGAGGAGAAAGCTGTTCTGAATGTTCCCACTCTCAGCACAAAGCACATCAGTTTAATATGTTTTATTGTGCCCACTGTCAGACCCACTTGTTCCTTCCCATGGTGAAGTGATGCCACAGTAACATGTATGGCAGGAGCTGAATTTCTGTTGAGAGGAAATTCAACACCTTGGGTCAGAGTTAACCTTACAAACATGAATCCTAAATGGAAAAGCATGGGGTCAAATTTGACTTATGGGAGAGAGAATAAGAAAAGTTTTGATTTAGTTTAATGAAGTATCTTTGCAGACTTCTGTCACAGTTACTTTTTCTTGGAGTCTAATGTACGCCTTGCAGTGCATAAATGTGAAAACAAAAATTCAGTTATTTATTTGAATCAGCTGTGATTTGAGGAAAATATTTTCTTCTGAGTAATAGCAGTAGTTTGAAAATGAAATTTCAATTTACAATTTATATGGAACTCTTTTTTTTAGCTCGTGTAGTTATAAAATGATTATATCTAGCATTTTCTTATCCCTCTAATCTAAGCCTACACTGTAATTCCCCATTTTTGCAGCCCCTTATCTCTTATTACACATCCTAATTTTTTCCTCTAGTCTCTTCCAAGCACAAGTGGCCAATAAGTTTGAAGGTAATCATGAGATTTTACAGATTAACCACAGAGTTTAATACTTAGGAAGGTCAGGTAGGGTAGGGAAATTCTATGGGCTATGTGAAGTGAGTGCAGAGGGCATAGAAATGCTGTGATTTATTTTTTCCTTTTTTTATATTTCATATTTTTGTAAGAACCCTGTGAATGTGTTTGTGTGTATGTGGACCATTGTGAGGGTAAAATGAACTCTCGTGAAGCTCTACCACCAGTCACTGTTCTGAGAATTTTCATTTAACCCTCCCTGCAATACTGTGAGATACAATTGTTGTTCCCACTTTAGCAAGAAGAAGCTGAAGCTCAGAGCTTAAGTGCTCGCCCATAGACACGCAGCTAGTAAGTAGCAAGGCCATGATTCAAACCCTGTTCTTAACCACAGAGTATGTTCATCCTGCATATGTATATATTCACAACCCCACACCATGTGTTCAACATATGTCAATAAGGTTGCTGTATCTAAAGTTTGTGTATGGATATCTCGCCAATATCAGCCTCCCTTTCCCCATCTCTGTGAATAGTCCACAAAGAACAAAGCATAAAGCAGCTTTCAGTCTGGGGTCATCTTGTTAGTGGGATGTCACAGCACTAACTATGTGATACTGACAGTCCTTTATCTCAGGAAACACAGGGATGGTACTAATTCCACCGTCTTAGTCAGCTCAGGCTGCTAATACCAAATGCAACAGACTGGGTGGATTAAACAACACAAATCTGTTTCACACAGTTCTGGAGGTTGGAAGTCCCAGATCAAGGTCCGGCAGTTTGGTTTCTGGTGAGAGCTCTCTTCCTGGCTTGCAGACAGGTGCCTGCTTGCCATGTCCTCTCAGGGCAGAGGGAGGGCCAGCTCTCTCCTGTCTCTTCCCAACAGAACAACAACGCCCTACCCTTGTGACCTCATTTAGCCTTAGTTGCTTCCATAAAGGTTAACGTTGGATGTTAGGAATTCAGCATATGAATCTGGGGCACTGGGGTGGGGGGCACAATGAACTTCACAGCATCCACTTTCAAAAAGAAAGCTGTTCTTCCACTCCCACAGATTATCTCCCCAGTTTTTCAGAGGAGGAGGCAGAAGGCAGTTGTGGGCAGTATTGGACCCCAACACATTTCTCTCTGTCTCCCAGAGTGTAGCCTGTCCACTATAGGCTATTGCTCTGTGTATGAAAAATTTGGCTCTTTGATTTTCTATAATGAGCTTAAACCATTTAGAGCTTCTCCTGGAAACATTTATAAAAGCCTCTGCTTGGGGTTGCAATGGAGGGTAGCTGTAACTATAAAATATGACCAATTCTCAGAAGTGATGATCAGATCAAACTTCTAATCTTAAAGGGTTGTTTTTACATCCTTATATTTGTTTAACCCCCAAATATTGTTCTCCACCTTGAGGTGTCTATGTGTAAAAAGTGATCATTCTTAGCATGACTACAAATGTTTACAATGTCATGTGTGTTTCCCTGTCTGCCCATTGGGGCATTTTGAGGTGCTAGGGCCATGTCACAGTACATTAAAGAGAGTAGGACTCTTCATGAAATGATCTGTGTCATTGCTGAGATGAATCAGGAAGAAAATGCTTGCTTTGAGCACTCTCAAGTGTCTTTTCACTCTCCGTAGCCTGCAGAGAGGTGATCTAAAACACCACATCTACAAAGGAGGCGGAAATTCATAGGCCAGTTTATAGATCCAGGTGCTGAGTACTGCCCTCCCACCAGGAGGGAGAATTATTCTCCTCTGAATTGTGGTAATGGCAGATAAAGCTCTGGCTTTCCCATCAGCACTTAGTGTGTGCTCCAAGAATGGGATCAGATACCTCAAATTCTAGTACCATCTTGCCACTGTGACCTCCCGTGTGACTTTGGGCATGTGACTGACATCTCTCAGCATCCTCACCTGCGAAATGATGACTTTAGCCCAAGTTATCTTTTATTTTCTTCCATGATTTCAGATGATTGAACTTTAAGATTGGTATTGGGATAAAATACCCAAGCATAGCATATTCACACAGTGTAGCACTTCACATTCTTCTAAATTCACATTTAGAAGAATGATTGATACCAGTAGGTATCTGTGCACTGTCCATGTACTATCATATTTTATCCTCATAACATTCCAGATGTAGAAAATGAGATACCGAGATGCTAAAACTTGCCATAAAACACTCACAGTAGGTAAGTGGTTAGGCTAAGATATATACCCAGGTTAACTAAATCTAGAGTCTCTGCTCTTAACCACTGTATAATTTCTGGAAATGCAGTGAGTTAATTGGCTCCTACTCTGTTATCCAAAAAGTGAAGCCTAAATGGCATCACCATACATTCACCTAGTTGAAAGTTCTTTGTCTTTCCTCAGTAGGGTATTCAGGCAAAGTACTTAACACTACACCTGCCATTTTACACCTCAGTAGGTTTAATATCATGAATAAACAGAACATTAATTGTTTCCAATTTCAAGGAAGTAGGGTTTTCAAGGCAGTCTAGTCAAGCTTGGAATTTAGTTAATGTAATCCAGACTTTGCAGGGTTTGGATTACAGCAGCCAGGGTGCCGTTTAAAAAATTGAAGCCTTTAGCACCTTTTGATGGGAGCTATTTAATTGAAAATTATAACCTCTTTTTACCTTATTATTGTGTGTAGTTTCGACTACTTTATTATTCAATTGCTTGCTACACCCTCTTGAAAGAGCTATTCTCACCTGTGCTTTTCTCAGGTCCAAATTTTGCAATTCTAGAAATTATGATTCTGGTGTAAAAGTAGGGGTGAGAAATGAGTAGTGAGCTTTTGATAAAGTGTTGAGGTGCTTCTCATGTTCCCAGCAAGCAGTCAAGTAGCTGCCTAAATCAACCTCTCAAGAGCTTTTATGTTTCAGTAGGTAACTCCAAAAGAAAACATATACTCAGTACTCTTAAGAATTGATGTGATTCATGGCATAACTCTAAGTTTCTCAGACCCAAAAGATAGACATGTTTGTTAACAAGCCCTCAAAACGATTTCTTAAACAAGTTCTTCTTGTAAGATTCACTTCATTGCTGAATGTCCTTCTTTGCTATAGACATTAGCCAAATACCAGGCTCCTGGCTTTATTTTTTGCCCACTTCTGTTAGTCCTGGACTCTGCCTCCTCAATTCTCTTCCCACAACTCAGATGGCTCACTGATGCTTATGAAATAAAGTCAGTTTTTTGACATCCAGACTCTGGCTGCCTGACACCAACCGCCCTTTTCTAGCTTCACAACTAGTACATCCCTCCACATATGCCACAGCCAATTAGCAAAAATACACAAATCACTCTGGGAAAGGTGCATTTTTCCAACTCTGCTAACTGGTACCATCCTCTTACCTTTAGCAAGACTTTCTCCTTTCTCTAGCGAGTCAGGTCCTCATCCTTTGTCTCTTTTTTTTTTTTTTAGCAAAGGAATTTAGGTTTATTAGGTATCTTTTCATACTTGATAGTTATTGTCCATTGAAAGATTTTTTTTAATTTTATTTTTAAATTTACATCCAAATTAGTTAGCATATAGTGCAACAATGATTTCAGGAGTAGATTCCTTAATGCCCCTTACCCATTTAGCCCATCCCCCCCACACCTCCTCCAGTAACCTTCTGTTTGTTCTCCATATTTATGAATCTCTTATGCTTTGTCCCCCTCTCTGTTTTTATATTATTTTTGTTTCCCTTCGCTTACGTTCATCTGTTTTGTCTCTTAAAGTCCTCATATGAGTGAAGTCATATGATTTTTGTCTTTCTCTGACTAATTTCACTTAGCCTAATACCCTCCAGTTCCATCCACATAGTTGCAAATGACAAGATTTCATTCTTTTTGATTGTCGAGTAATACTCCATTGTATATATATACCACATCTTTATCCATTCATCCATCAGTGGACATTTGAGTTCTTTCCATACTTTGGCTATTCTTGATAGCACTGCTATAAACATTGGGGTGCATATACCCCTTCAAAACAGCACACCTGTATCCCTTGGATAAATACCTAGTAGTGCAATTGCTGGCTCTTCTATTTTTAGTTTTTTGAGGAACTTCCATACTGTTTTCCAGAGTGGCTGCACCAGCTTGCATTCCCACCAACAATGCAAAAGAGATCCTCTTTCTCTGCATCCTTGCCAACATCTGTCATTGCCTGAGTTGTTCATGTTAGCCATTCTGATAGGTGTAAGGTCGTGTCTCATGGTGGTTTTGATTTGTATTTCCCTGATGATGAGTGATGTTGAGCATTTTTTCATGTGTCAGTTTGCCATCCGGATGTCTTCTTTGGAGAAGGGTCTAATCATGTCTTTTGCCCATTTCTTCACTGAATTATCTGTTTTGTATGTGTTGAGTTTGATAAGTTCTTTACAGATTTTGAATACTAACCCTTTATCTGCTATATCATTTGCAAATATTTTCTCCCATTGTCAGTTGCCTTTTAGTTTTGCTGATTGTTTCCTTCGCTGTGCAGAAGCTTTTTATTTTGATGAGGTCCTAGTAGTTCATTTTTGCTTTTGTTTCCCTTGCCTCAAGAGATGTGTTGAGTAAGAAGTTGTTGCAGCCAAGATCAAAGAGGTTTTGCCTGCTTTCTCCTCCAGGGTTTTGATGGCTTCCTGTCTTACATTTAGGTCTTTCATCCATTTTGAGTTTATTTCTGTGTATGGTGTAAGAAAGTGGTCCAGCTTCATTCTTCTGCATGTTGCTGTCCAGTTTTCCCAGCACCACTTGCTGAAGAGACTGTCTTTATTCCATTGGATATTCTTTCCTGCTTTGTCAAAGATTAGTTGGCCATACGTTTGTAGGTCCATTTTGGGGTTTGTATTCCATTCCATTGATCTGAATGTCTGTTCTTGTGCCAGTACCATACTGTCTTGATGATTACAGCTTTGTAGTATAATTTGAAGTCCGGGATTGTGATGCCTCCTGCTTTGGTTTTCTTTTTCAAGATTGCTTTGGCTATTCGGGGTCTTTTCTGGTTGCATACAAATTTTAGGATTATTTGTTCAAGGTCTGTGAAGAATGCTGGTGTTATTTTGATAGGGATTGCATTGAATATGTAGATTGCTTTGGGTAGTATTGACATTTTAACAATATTTGTTCTTCCTATCCAGGAGCATGGAATCTTTTCCCATTGTTTTGTGTGTGTCTTCTTCAATTTCTTTCAGAAGCTTTCAATAGTTTTCAGTGTATAGATGTTTCCACCTCTTTGGTTAGATTTTTTCCTAGGTATTTTATGGTTTTTGGTGCAACTATAAATGGGATTGATTCCTTGATTTCTCTTTCTGTTGCTTCATTGTTGGTGTATAGGAATGCAACCGATTTTTGTGCGTTGATTTTATATCCTGCAAATTTGCTGAATTCATGAATCAGTTCTAGGAGTTTTTTGGTGGAATCTTTAGAGTTTTCCATATAGAGTATCATGTCATCTGTGAAGAGTGAAAGTTTGACCTCCTCCTGGACAATTCGGATGCCTTTTATTTCTTTGTGCTGTCTGATTGCAAAGGCTAAGACTTCCAATACAATGTTGAATAACAGTGGTGAAAGTGGACGTCCCTGCCTTGTTTCTGACCTTAGGGGGAAAGCTCTCATTTCTTCCCCAATGAGGATGATATTAGCTTTGGGTTGTTCATATATGGCTTTTATGATTTCGAGGTATGATCCTTCTATCCCTACTTTCTTGAGGGTTTTTATCAAGAAAGGATGCTATATGTTGTCAAATGCTTTCTCTGCATCTATTGAGAGTATCATATGGTTCTTATCCTTTCTTTTATTGATGTGATGAATCACGTTAATTGTTTTGCAGATATTGAACAAGCCCTGTGTACCAGGTATAAATCCCACTTGGTCGTGGTGAATAATTTTTTTAATGTATTGTTGGATCTGGTGGGCTAATATCTTGTTGAGGGTTTTTGCATCCATGTTCATCAGGGAAATTGGTCTATAGTTCTCCTTTTTAGTAGGGTCTCTGTCTGGTTTTGGAATCAAGGTAATACTGGCTTCATAGAAAGAGTTCAGAAGTTTTCCTTTCATTTCTATTTTTTGGAACAGCTTCAGGAGAATAGGTGCTAACTCTTCCTTAAATGTTTGGTAGAATTCCCCTGGAAAGCCATCTGGCACTGGACTCTTGTTTTTTGGGAGATTTTTGATTACTAATTCGATTTCCTTACTGGTTATGGGTCTGTTCAAATTCTTTATTTCTTCCTGTTTCAGTTTTGGTAGTGTATATGTTTCTAGGAATTTGTCCATTTCTTCTAGAATGCCCATTTTATTGGCATATAATTGCTCATAATATTCTCTTATTATTGTTTTTATTTCTGCTGTGTTGGTTGTGATCTCTCCTCTTTCCTTCTTGGTTTTATTTATTTGGGTCCTTTCCTTTTTCTTTTTGATCAAACTGGCTGGTTGTTTATCAATTTTGTTAATTCTTTCAAAGAACCAGCTTCTGGTTTAATTAATCTGTTCTACTGTTTTAGTTTTTTTTTTTTTTTTGGTTTCGATAGCATCTTTATTACTTCCTGTCTTATGCTGTTTTTGGGTTTTATTTGCTGTTCTTTTTCCAACTCTTTAAGGCATAAGGTTAGGTTTTGTATCTGAGATCTTTCTTCCTTCTTTAGGAAGGCCTGGATTGCTGTATACTTTCCTCTTACGACCACCTTTGCTGCGTCCCAGAGGTTTTGGGTTGTGGTATTATTTATCATTTTCATTGGCTTCTATATACTTTTAATTTCCTCTTTAACTTCTTAGTTAGACCATTCATTCTTTAGTAGGATGTTCTTCAGTCTCCAAGTACTTGTTACCTTTCCAAATTTTTTCTTGTGGTTGATTTTGAGTTTCATAGCATTGTGGTCTCGAAAATATGCATGGTATGATCTCGATCTTTTTGTACTTGCTGAGGGCTGATTTGTGTCCCAGTATGTGGTCTATTCTGGAGAACATTCCATGTGCACTGGAGAAGAATCTATATTCCACTGCTTTAGGATGAAATGTTCTGAATATACTGTTAAGTCCATCTGGTCCAGTGTGTCATTCAAAGCCATTGTTTCCTTGTTGATTTTTTTATTAGATTATCTGTCCGTTGCTGTGAGTGGGGTGTTGAAGTCTCCTAGTATTATGGTATTACTATCAATGAGTTTTTTAATGTTTCTGATTAATTGATTTATATATTTGGGTGCTTCCACATTTGGCACATAAATGTTTACAGTTGTTAGGTCTTCTTGGTGGATAGACCCCTTAATTTTGGAATAATGCCCTTTTGCATCTCTTGATACAGTCTTTATTTTAAAGTCTAGATTGTCTGATATAAGTGTGGCTACTCCGGCTTTCTTCTGTTGACCATTAGCATGATAGATGGTTTTCCATCCCCTTACTTTCAATCTGAAGGAGTCTTTACCTCTAAAGTGGGTCTCTTGTAAACAGCATATAGATGGATGTTGTTTTCTTATCCATTCTGTTACCCTATGTCTTTTGATTGGAGCATTGAGTCCATTGATGTTTAGAGTGAGTACTGAAAGATATGAATTTATTGCCATTATGTTGCTTGTAGAGTTGGAGTATCTGGTGGTGTTCTCTGGTCCTTTCTAATCTTTGTTGCTTTTGGTATTTATTTATTTATTTATTTATTTATATTTTCATCTTTTCTCCCCTTAGAGAGTCCACCTTAAAATTTCTTGCAGGGCTGGTTTAGTGGTCACAAACTCCTTTAATTTTTGTTTGTCTGGGAAACTTTTTATCTCTCCTTCTATTTTGAATGACAGCCTTGCTGGGTAGATAATTCTTGCCTGCATATTTTTCTGATTCAACATTGAATATCTCCTGCCACTCCTTTCTGCCCTGCCAAGTTTCTGTGGATAGGTCTGCTACAAACCTGATTTGTCTTCCCTTGTAGGTTAGGGACTTTTCTTTCCCTTGCTGCTTTCATGATTCTCTCCTTGCCTGAGTATTTTGTGAATTTGACTATGATGCGCTTTGTTGATGGTCGGTTTTTGTTGAATCCAACAGGAGTCCTCTGTGCTTCTTGGATTTTGATGGCTGTGTCTTTCCCCAGCTTAGGAAAGTTTTCCACTATGATTTGCTCACATAATCCTTCTACCCCTATGTCTCTCTCTTCCTCTTCTGGGACCCTATGATTCTGATGTTGTTCCTTTTTTAATGAGTCACTGATTTCTCTAATTTTTAGATCATGCTCTTTTGCCTTAATCTCCCTCTTTTTTTTCTGCTTCGTTATTCTCCATAAGTTTGCCCTCTATGTTGCTGATTCTCTGTTCTGCCTCATCCATCCTTGCCACTGTGGCATCCATTCATGATTGCAGCTCAGTTATGGTGTTTTTTATTTCATTATGACTAGTTTTTACTTCTTTTATCTCCACATAAAGCAATTCTAATCTATTTTCAACTCCAGCTAGTATTCTTATTATTGTGATTCTAAATTCTGGTTCAGACATCTTGCTTGTATCTGTGTTGGTTAAGTCCCTGGCTGTCGTTTCTTCCTGCTCTTTTTTTGGGGGTGAATCCCTTTGTTTTATTATTTTGAAGGGATAAAAGGAATTAATGAGGTATAAATAATTAAAATTAAAAACAATTAAAATTAAAAACAATTAAAATTTTAAAAATGTTAAAATTAAAAAATTAAACACACACACACAAAATTGAATAAATGATGCTAGATCCTAGGTGTGTTTTGGTCTGGGTGTTGAAAGTGGCTTGACAGATTAGAGAAAAAAGGGGAAAGAAGAAAAAAAAAAGAAATCATTTGAAAATTTGAAAAAATGAATACACTGAAGTAGACTAAAATAAAATAATGGAAGCAAAATAGAATTTGAAAAAATTTACACAAAAGTAGAAAATATAGTAAAAAATTAAAAATATTTTAATAAAAATTGAAAATAAAAATTATTTTTTCTCTTTCTGTACTCAAGAAAAAGAAATTAAAAAGAAAAAAATTGGATATTTGGAACTGCTAACAGACTGAAATACAACTGAAATTACTTCAGTTTTCCCCTAGAAGTAAGACTATGAAGTGCTTTATAGTCCATAGACACAGCAGGCGGTGAGACTTCTGTTCTAGAAGAGCGAGGTTTGCCCAGTTCAGCGGGGCTTAGTGTAATGGCTCTGTTCTCCACTAGATGGCGCTGCTAGCCTACTGGGGTGTATTGTTGTGGCATTTGTAGGTGCCTATGCGCATACACTGGAGCAGTGAAAATGGCATCACCCAACTACGCAGTCTCTAGTATCCGAACTCTGTTCTCCCTGATCAGCAATCGTGCACCCATTCTTTGTCTTCAGCCTTCGTCCACTCCCCTCTTCCACACTGTCTGCGACTGAGTCCCAGGTAGTACTCCTCTCCTGAGCTTTGTCTCAGATGTAGCTGTTTTCCCCGACTCCTTACTTCTGAAGGACTGCGGCTTTGACCCATTCCACCCCTCTGTGGAGGGTCTCAAGAAGCAATGGTCGAATGCTGGCCGCACCCAGGAAAGTTCATGTCACTCTGCTGCTGCCAATGCCCAGAGACTGCAGCCAGGTGCCAGCCCGCACCTGAAAAAGTTCGTGATAGTGTAGCAGCAGCATTTCAGGGATTATGGAAAATCACAACACACATCTGGCACCAGGCTTCACCCTCAAGGACCTTGTTCCAGCACCAGTGAATGCGGCCATTCTCTGGGGTCTGCTTGGCCCAGGCTGCCTCACAGCCTCTACCAAATGTCTTTCCAGCTGTGGAACCACCTCTCCCTGTGTGGCCCGAGAATCTCCTGGACCCCACTCTGCTCCTGGGGATTCGCCCTTCCCACCAGAGCACCGCCAGGTATCGAGTTGTGGAGTTGCAAACTCTGCACTCCCCCTGTTTATAGTCTTAATGGAATTTAAACCCTCTTCTTTCTCCTTTCTCCCTTTTTAGTTCAGTCCCTGCAGCTGTTTCCAATTTTCCACCTTCTCCCCAGCTGCTTCTGGGGAGGGGTGCTTTTCCCATATTCTCCCCGCCATCTCCGTCCTCTCTCTACATGCAAAACACCTCCCTGCCCGTCACGGCTTCTCACTCCCTAAGTACACCTCTCTGTGCCACATACCTGCTGAATTCTGTGGTTCAGTTTGTGCAGATTGTTATGTTAATCCTCAGATAAGTTTTCTAGGTGTGCAGGATGGTTTAGTGTTGGTCTGGCTGTATTTCATGGACAGAAGACACACAAAAAACTTCCATGGTAGGTCCTCATCTTTTAAGACTCCCATTGCAATTCTGCTTTTCTTCCAAGAAGACATTCCCACCTTTCTAGGCTTTGGTTCTTCTGCATGTCCATCACACCCAACTTATCCCTTGCCCTGATCTGCATTTCTTATAGTTTTCTATTTATATTCCCATCCTCTGCGCCAGGTTGTAAACTCCTTGATGGCAGAAGACTGGTCTGATTGACACTCTTCATCCCCACCTCCCATTCTCTATCATGTTAGAGTTGCCTGGAAAGTGTTTATTGAACTGACTTATGACACACATATTTAGGGAAAGAGTCACAGAATAATCTGGAAAGAAAGACTTTACCATCTGATAAAAAGTATAGTTTGGAGACCCAAATAATACTCAAGGCTGTGGGTAATTAGTGTATGTTACTGATCTTGGGGAAGATGAAAACATTGTGAAAATATTTTTCCAATAAGACAAAAATATCTTTAATATGCATCTATGAAGTTAAAGCCAAACAGGAAAACAACACATTCTTTCTGATTTAGGAAATGTTGGTTACATTTGTAGATGATTCTGACCTCCTGCGCACTTGTCTTGATCTCTACCCTACCTATCATCTCTTGCTAGCAGAAAATTTGTTTTTCTTGCATTTCCCCTGCTGCTTGTAATTCTGAGTATAGAAAGGAGAAAAATAAAAACTAATGGGTGTTGATGAGTTTTTGAAATTTCAAACGTGCAGTATGAAAAGGACTGGACTCACTTTTGACAGCTTGCTGGTAACTATGTTCCTAGCACTGTGCTGGGTGTGGTGAAGCTTAAGAAAGGAATACAGTTCCATAAGTCAGTTTTTAAGAAGCATGAAATATAGTTAGAAAGGGTATGTAAATACTCCCAGCCCAACATGAAAAATATGAAATGTGAAATCAAGTGGTACCATCTTGTGGGTGCCTGAGTGGCTCAGTCTGTTAAGCATCCGGCTTCAGCTCAGGCTATGATCTCATGGTTTGCAAGTTTGAGCCTTGCACCGGGCTCTGTGCTGACAGCTTAGAGCCTGGAGCCTGCTTCGGCTTCTGTGTTTCCCTCTCTCTCTTCCCCAAACCCCCCCCCCAAAAAAAAAAAAGATAAGAAAGAAACATTTAAAAAAGCGGTATCATCTTGTATGTATATCATATGATAGGGTTTTAGATCAGAAATCACTATCTATAGTAGCAGAAAAGACTCCTTAAACCCAAGATTGAACTTTTAATATGTGAGTAGAACTTGATTTGACACAAATGATTGCAGAGGGAAAGATTACTTGAACCTTTATTTAGAGAAATCCTAGAATGGGAATATCAGGATGCCAAGAAGCTGCTCAAAGAATGAGGATTGCAAGCCACATTCAAGGGACAGTTAGGGAACCATTATGCAGAATAGTGCACGATGGGGGAGAGAGAGAGAGAGAAATTGGTGAGGATTTTGCTCTTTCTCTGCGTTCTAACACAGTAGTTCTCTGGCTTTCCTATTTTTCGACACACCAAGTATCTACTGTCTACACTGTCCACCGAAGATCAGCATGCTAGCTTGTATGCAGATCCCTGCAAACCCCATTCACTCTTGCCTACTGATGCCAATTATTTCTTTCTTGGGGAGAGGGGTGCAAGACCATGGGGCAGGAAAGGAAAGGAAGACATGGAATGGGAATAGGAATAGGCATAGGAGTAGGAGTAGGAATAGGGCCTAAGTATCCCTCATGTTTGAAGAGTTTCCCTAGCCTTATTTGTCCACTTCTGCCATGTGTTTTCTGAACTGTCACCTTTACTAGTCCCATTGCTCAGCATGGTTACAAACTGGACTATTTCCTTTGTCTTCCTAAGTCTGTGGTATTCTGTGTGTCCTATTGAAAATGGAGCTACCACCTCAAGTCACACTCCCACATCTAAACTTTCACACTCACACACCAGGATCAACTCTGAGAGATGCTCTAATTTCTGTCCAACTCTCTCTCCCATCCTTCTTTTTTTTTTTTTTCAACGTTTATTTATTTTTGGGACAGAGAGAGACAGAGCATGAACGGGGGAGGGGCAGAGAGAGAGGGAGACACAGAATCGGAAACAGGCTCCAGGCTCCGAGCCATCAGCCCAGAGCCTGACGCGGGGCTCGAACTCACGGACCGCGAGATCGTGACCTGGCTGAAGTCGGACGCTTAACCGACTGCGCCACCCAGGCGCCCCTCTCCCATCCTTCTTTTAATTCACCTACTAATGGTAAAATCGTCATCAGAGTCAAGCCTATTCAGCTGCTTAAAATGAGTATATTAGTTAGTCTTTCTGACCCACAGTTTACTCACCTATAAAATGGATCTGATAATATCTGCCTTGTAGATTCATAATTAATATTATCTTCATGCTACTTATTACAACAGTCTCTTGTCATTTTTTCTTCATACTCAGCCACAATACTCTGTCTAAAATACATATTCAATTAAGTCACTTTTCTGCATAAAATATCTGTAATGGTCCCCTGTCTTCTGCAAGAGAAACTTTAGAGTGTTTGGTAGAACATATAGGGACTTTTATTATTTCGTGTCTTCCTGTCTTTCTAAGCTTACCCACCTCACTCTTTACCTGATCTACTCATCTTTTAATTCTCAACTCAGATGTCACCCTGAAAAGATTTCCATCATTTTACTAGGCATAGTCAATCATCCTATTTTTCCATTGTGGCACCTACTTATAATAATCTTAAAACTTTGAATATACAATGTAGTTTGTAATACTCCCTTAACATTTTCCCCCTCGCTAATTTATGAGCCTTTGCAGTAGTGACTTTATATCCCTAATACTTAAATAATGGGTCCATTCAATACAGTTGTTGACTAGATGGATGGAATATGGGCTGATACGTGAATGAAAAAAAGGTTGTGCCCCAACAGTGTCATTATTTATATATACTTGCACTGAAGTCAGTGTGATACTTATGTTCTATTGTTTTCATACTGTAGTTGCAGCTTGCTAACATGCAGTCACTTGGAGAAGAAAGAGCTTCCATGCTCTTTTGTTACTTCTTGCACTGCTTGGTAACTTTCATTCAGACACAAACATATCTCACACTGCCTTTGGGATAAGCTTGTGGACCATCGAGGTAGGGGAGAATTTCATGATCATTCAGTGGCTTTTAAGAACAGCTGCTCCTTTATAATCCACAAGAAATTCTTCCTCATTCTCCATGTTTTAGTCTGGTAAATGAGCTAGATCTTGGGGAGATCTAGTCATCCAGGAGAGGGCCCGTATTTAGAGGAACAGGAGGGTTTTTAGATTCTAATAAAGACAAGGCTGCATCTAAAAGTGTTGTCTTAGACCCATATACTGGCCATTAATGCAGATATACTACAGCAAGAATTCATACAAGGAGATTCTGGTGAGAGGAGAAAATCCCATAATCACCATATTATTAATATGTATGTATGTATTTTTTTTTCTTTTCTTCTCATTGGCTGACATGTATCATCATGTTCAGAAATCCAGATACCAGTTAGTCTAGCATAGGGCTGTTTTACTCTGATGCTTGCAAAAGAAAAAGAATGCAGTGTTTGTAATTTTTTTCTACCTTAGAACATTTGTCAGGCAACTCTTCACCTGTCTGTTGCCAAACTGCAAAAGACTACACATATGCCTCAGGAATTTAGGACCCCAAATCACACTGAAATGTCAGCCAAGAGCCATTTATTTAAATTGTTCATGTCTATGATGACTATAATTTCTATTTTGTCCAGGAGTGTCCTGATTAATATGCAGATCCAGGAAAAATTGACAATAGCACCCTCTTCCATCTTAAAGTGTCCTGATTTTCATAATTATATGATCACCCAATTCATAATATTTGTATATGAAAAAATAATTTTAGATTTTAGATTCACTTCTAAAGATTCTTTTAAAATGAATTTGCTTTTATTGTAGTCTACTCTGTTCATATTTTATTGCATACGATCAGAAATTGGAACTTCAAAAAAATAGTGCCTCTCCTAGTCAAGGAAAAGATGGACAATTGCATATTTGGTTCTAGTGCACTGTGTCTGACTCAGAATAGGTCATCAAATACATTCCCATTGCCACAAATTACTGCTCTTAGACTTGCCACAGCTCATAAATATAAGGAGATGTTTTGAAGGAAGGAAAGTAAGAAAGATTTGTTGAGCACCAAGTCTCAATATGTGGCAGGCATGTTAGCTTTCCTTACATCTGAACTAGTAACATTCAATCAGTGAGCTTTCTTTCATGTTTACTTGCAAACAATGTGTTGATTAATTCTTTTCCATTAATATATTTTTGAAATATCCTAGGCATGAGTTATGATTTCACTTCCTGGTTTTTAGATACCCTGATGCCTTTGTTCAAAGTCAGCAGTATTATCAACTGCATGATAAATTGATCTCTTAGACACTTTTCCAGCCTCTGAAAAATCATCTGCTTTAAAATAGATCTCCATATGATCTGTGTATTGGACTGTAACACTCTATTCAGGTGTCATTAATAGATATCCTTTATCCACTGGTATATAAGACACAAAATCAATTCAATTTCCATCATTATCACCAGAATTATTTTCAGAAAATCAACTCTAAGATCAAGAAGATACCTCAGTGCTCTGCATCCTTGGGAGGATGTGTATTAAACATTTGTTAGATGACCAATCTATTCATTCGATTTAGATTATGGGCCATATGTTTTTCTTCAAATTGATTGAATGGCATGGTTGCCATTCTGGAGGACTCTCTGTTGTCCTCACTCAGAGAAGGTAGATTAATGAATAGATCAGAACTACCACATCCAGTTTTCTCCATGTCCTCTGCAGATTAATTTTCCATTAACTCCTCTGTAAACTTATAAACATCTACTCTGAAAAAAGCCAGACTCTAGAAATCCCAGTTGAATTAATCTTTGGTAGGGGCTGAAAAATGTTTTATCATGGGAAATATTCTCCATCTGCCCATGTCTGCTAAAAGTAGGGACATAACGTAAACATTAATGTTTCATCCTGCACACACACACACACACGCACACACACACATACATACACACACACCACAATAAAAATATAAAAGTAATATTTTAAGTGATATGTAAGAATAAGAACATAGAAAATAACTTGTATAATAACTTAAACTTTTGTTCATATTAACAATACATCATTGAGCATTCTAACTCACATTAGTCACTCATCAGGCATTGAGAACACAGTATACATGTCACTTTAGTAAGCACCAAGGAATATAACAATAAGCACACTTCCTACAGGAAGTCATATTGCCTTTGTTCACTTTCCCCCTCAATCCAGAGAGCAAAGAACAGGAATATCATGGAGACTTTAGCTTTTGCCCAAGGAGGAATTTGTCTCTTGCAAAAAAAAAAAAAAAAAAAAAAGGAAGAGATCAATCCTTTGAATAAAATATAAAAGTTTACTCTTGGGGTGCTGGGTAAGCATCTGACTTCAGCTCAGGTCATGATCTTGTGGTTCATGAGTTTGATCCCTGCCATCCAGCTTTGTGCTAACAGCTCAGAGCCTGGAGCCAGCTTTAGTTTCTGGGTCTCCCTCTCTCTCTGCCCCTCCCCTGCTTATTCTTTCTCTCTCTCTCTCTGTCTCTCTCTCTTTCTCTCTTCCTCTCTCTCTCACAAAAATAAACTTTATTTACTCTTTAAGTGACTTTATTGCTTATGTTCGCTCTTTAAATGACTTCATAGCGTATCATATTGTAAAAATTCCTCCTCAAGGGGAGGAATAAGAAATTTCTGGTTTGGACCTACTTAATAAGTACCTAAATAAAATAAATTTTAAAATATATAAATAATTTTGAATAACTCTAAAATAGCCATACTTCCTTTTTTTAAAGTTAACCATGGGCTCATTTGTTTTGTTTTATTGTTCTTTGTGAAAGCACCATTTCCTGGTTTCAAAACCTAAGGAAAAGTAGAAAACATTTGTTTTAATTATCAAAAATTTCTGGAAGAAGTGATTTTTGAATAAAATTATCTGGGTAAAATGCCTACTTGGTTAAATGGTGTATAAATTCATTACTCTTCAGCATCTCAATTCCTTTCCTCCCCCTCATTTCTATTACAAAGAAAATATGGGTACAGAGTCACACAATTCTTTAGATTCTGTAGAATGTGTATTTTCTTCATAAAGCACATTCTGATTACTGTGTCACATAAAGTCATGATACTACTAATTCTATAAAAAAGAAAGAAGAAACTACCCATTTCCAACTTTTGAACCATGTTAAGCCTCATTTGAATACAAAAAGCCTTTATACATTGCTATTTATTAACATTATTTTTATAAATGTTATATTTAAATTTCATGTATTTATTTACTTACTTGCAATTTTTAATTGTGAGAAATGTTAGAGATTTAGGGCAGTATGGAAAAAAAAAGAAACTTAGAACTTTTATGGAAAATATAACTACAGAACACGTAAGACTGAAAATAATACATTATTTTTATTTGCATGTAGTTCTTTTAATAATATTAGACAAAAAAAAACATTTTAAATTAGACCTAATAGTATTGTTATAGCAAAAGATGGGGTAACTTGTTCTTAAATCTTTAAGGCCAGTACGAATTAAAAACCATCTGCAGTTAGTTTTAAGATTCTATGTAAGATCTGGATACAGTGACCCAACTTGATCTGTCATGGCAGGATCCTTACCTAATACATGTTTTTTTTATATCACCACTTCCTCAAGGACCTAGGACTGTGCCTTATGTTTAGTAGGCCCTTAATAAATTCTGAATGAACTCTTACCTGTTTTATGCTCCATTAATAAAACTAAGACCTCTGGGATCAGACAGTACTTTATACTTTTGCGTCAACTGACTTTCCATCTTGAAGATTCCCATTCATCTTCTGTTTCCCTAGATCAGTGCTTATGAAATTAACCAAGTAAAATAAACACGTTTAGTATTTGATCCACACCAAAAAGCCCTTAAAAATGCTTTGATGTGCAAGCAATAGCACTCAGTGTCCTCTTTGGTCTTCAGTGTCCCCTCATTTGACAACTTTGTGGTTCTTGCCTTAAAGAAGTGGGAGAATCTTTTTTGTTTTAGTTTATTATTTATCCATAAAGGAAGCCTTTCTGGAAGTTAAAAGACATATTTTAGAAAGGAGAAGCATACCCGCACACAAAGTTAAAATTTGATTCTCACGTCTTTAGATGAAGAGATCCCCAGACGCACCAATATCCCAGAAATGAGTTTTGTGTTTCCTTAGTGAAGTGGTTCTAAGACTTTACATTACCATAAATCCAATCTTGCTTGTTGATGATATCAAGTTTCTTTAAAGTACTTTCTGTTGGGTTTGTTAAGAGTTACTTAATTTTCTTTTCTGGTATCAATCTAATTATAACCAACAAAAAGTTAAGCAATGTCAATATACTGGATTGTGTGGGTAGAATGCTCGAGTTTTAAGCTGCCCTCTCTTATTTGGAAAGATGTCCTGAATTCCTTTATCTGACATGGAGCCTAACCATAGAACATCTGGTTTTCTCCTACCTATTTGAAATTCAGTGTAATCAATAGCCTCGCTAAATCCAGGGGGGCTGTACCCATAGAGCTTTATGTCTCAGTAATATATGGATGTTCTTGTGGACTTGTTTCTGCATCTTCCCAGAAAGTAGCTGGGAGTCTGAGAAACTTCATTAAAAAGACATTTGTCAGGATGCTAGAGGAAAAGGAAAATCCTCCACAGACTATTTACTTAATTTCCAGCCAATACAGGATTACTCCCACCAGGAATCATTTATTGCTTTACTGGCCTAAGTGATGGCACTGTTAGCATCTCTTTTGGCTGATTGCTTTGCAATCTAGTTGCTTTCAGATGTGAGAAAAGCTACCTTAATATTCATACAGAACCTCTGTCTCGCTTCATTTCTTCCAACATTGATCTTACCGTGTCCCGTGGGCAAAGTTTATCCTCTGCTTATTGAAACCCAAATGTATCAGAGTCACACAAGGAAGGTGTTTGGGAAAAGGCTTGTGCACATTTTAGTCAGCCCACCAAAATGTTCCCAATGGCTGCTTATTTCATTTGCTTCTCTCCTGCCTACCCTTACGGGAGACCGCAGTCACTGGCCAGCAGATTTGAAATTTACCAATTGATGCTGAAAACAGATTATGGTGTGACTGGATTAATTTATGCACTGCTTGTTGGAAGCTTGATATCCTAACTTCAGCTCGGACTTGATATGAAAGGAATTTTTAAAATTCTGAACGTATAGTCTGTTAACAAGATTTGGGTTTGTTGCTCACAAGTGTTTTGCAAATAAAATGATGGGATCTCGAGAAAGCTTTAGCAAGAGGAGTGTCTGGGAAGCCAAAGAATGTCACAAGAGCAGGACTTAAAAGAAGAAAAATAAAATCTAAGCAATGTGAGAAAACATCCTATGTTATTGTAGCCGAGTGCCTCAGGTGCCTTCCTGTATGTCATCCACTGATTCTAAATGCTCACAGAAATAACTCTCTGAAGTGAAGAAATGGAATATTAGCTGTATTCTTCTATGTGTTTGCATATAAATTCAACTCCCAAATGTGTTCTTATAAATTTTCTACTTAATAGACATTCTAGAATTCAAAATCTAAAAAAACTAATTACAGTTCCACAAATGTACCAATAGAAAAAGGTATCACCTGTGGTGAAATATCATTAATTAAATTTGGATTATAGCACATTTCTGGTTATTTCTGGCTCAATTCTCTTCAATACTGCTTTTACAACTGTTGTACACCTACTGGAAAGCAGTGCTTCCAATAATGTGGTGTTAAAGAAGCCTTCTTTCTTCCCTGCTGTGTTTTTAAGAAAAATTCAGAACAGGTATGTGAGCTGTGACATAACCCCATTCTTGACTCTGTATCTAATATCTCATTCCCAGGCACCTGTTTTGCACATACCACAAGAACTGCTCAAAACCCAGTTATAAGACAAAATGTGCAGTCCCCGTGTAGGGTAATAATGATAATTTGCCACAAAGTCGTGTCAGATGGATGGATCTCTTGCAGCATGAAAGAGGTGGGGGTCTGCCTCTCTAGGAGCCATGGCCAGCACCCTTTCTGTTCTGAGATGTTACTCGGACTCAAACCACTGCTGTACCTTCTGGGGACACTTTTATAAGGAGATTGGAAGAAAAAAAAGTGGGGACAACTTTTCAAAGAGGAATTGAATTTAGCTTTTTGTAAAAAAGAGTCTATTTTCATGACAGATTTTTTGACACATAGAAAATAACATTTTTTCACAAAACATAATGGTATTAATAGTCTCAGACTTTCTTCGAAGTAGCCAAAATACCTTGTTCAATTGTGTGTGTGTTTTAAAATATTTATTATTTTTGTCTGTTTCATTATGCTTTCATGCTGTATATCTACTAACATGCTGATATGTTTTCCCAACAAATAGGTCGTCATGGAGATGGAGGTTATTGGCCAGTTGATACTAATTTGATTGATAGAAGCACTCTCAATGGTAAGTCTATCAATTAGATTCTATTGGATTAGTTATATTAATTAAATGGTTAATTCTAGAGTGTCTGAGGCAATTAGAAAGTGTTAAGAATCCCAGACCTAGGATTTTAGTGGGATAATAGAAGTATTAAGTTATATATATAAAAAAGAAATATGAAGTTATTAGCAAACCTGCAGTACATTCTACCAGGAGATAATGCCAATGAGAGTTGAGTGCACAAAATAGTCAGTTGAAAAGTTCAAGCATGGAAAATTTTATAAATGATTCAGAGTTGTTAATAATATAATATCTAAATTTTAAAGTGTTATATGTATTTCACAGGTTTCCAGGGGCTCCTGGGGGGCTCAGTCGGTTGAGACTTCAGCTCAGGTCATGATCTCACGAGTTGCGAGTTCGAACCCCACATCAGGCTAACTGTGTCAGCACAGAGCCTGCTTCAGATCCTCTCTTCCCTCCCCTCTGTCCCTCTCCCATTCTCTCTCTCTCACATTAAAAAAATAAAGGAATAAAATGTCTCCAAAAATTTAATATTATTAGAGAAACGTGATCTCTAAGGGAGATTGAACTGAAACCCACTTAGTTTCCTAAACTGAAGTCACTAAGAATTTTTGCTTAGAGAATTTACTCTTCAGAATCCTTTAGCAACTTATTGCTAATTTTTCTTCACACTCGAAGGATTAAACGTTTATTTCTGCTCATCCTGATGGACCACACATACACTTCAGGGTCGGCCAGAAATAATATCTAGCACTGCACAGAAGAAGCAGTTGGTGTTAGTGTTGGAGCTGTCTTCTAAGATCTTGTCCTCAGTTTTGCTGAAACAGAAACTTTGGGAGAATGAATTAATACAAGCCAAACTTCTAAGGGACTGATGTATATATGATAAGTTCCTTTCATAGGTTTTTAAAAATTTGTTCAGTCGCTGTTGTTTGGTTTGGTTTGCTAGATATATAGTTCATACATTCAAAACACAAATATGAAAACTTGTGTACTCATCAGCAAGGTTAAAATATAAAATATTCAACATATAATTGAAATCTGTTATATATCTCTGCCTTATCACGTGCTTCTCCACCATTTCCTCCATTCCCCATTGATGTAACCACTCTCCCAAATATGGTTTTTACTATATAGATATATATCCCTAAACATTATAATATTACTATACATGTTTATCACTTTATAAAAATGGCATCATAGGATACGTATCTTGTTGCATCTTGCATTCATCTTTAATTTTGTTTTTAAGATTCATCTGTGTGTTTACAAATACTCCTAGTATTTTATTTTATGAAAATAACACAATATGTTTATACAACAATTTTAGCAGGTTTTCATGAAAAATTTGATTTCTGAATAGATAAATATTCATTTGAATGCTCTTCTATTTAAAAATCCATATGGGTTGGGACACCTAGATGGCTTCGTCAGTTAAGCTTCCGACTTTGGCTCGGGTCATGATCTCACAGCTTGTGAGTTTTAGCCCCACATCGTGCTCTGTGTTGATGGCTCAGAGCCTGGAGCCTGCTTCGGATTCTGGGTCTCCCTCACTCTCTGACCCTCCCCCACTCATGCTCTGTCTCTCTCTCAAGAATAAATAAAAATTAAAAAAAAAATTTAATAAAAATAAAAATCCATATGGGAAGCCAAATTGCAATCTAAAAGTTGGTTACTGAGTGAGAAATTGCAATAAGGGGTTCAGCTAAATGATTATTTCCTATTATAGGTAATGATAACCTAATGCATCTATTTTCTCAAAGAGCACATGTATGTATGTGCAGTAGACCAGATGCTCCATTTAAATTTTTTTTTTTCAACTTTTATTTATTTTTGGGACAGAGAGAGACAGAGCATGAACGGGGGAGGGGCAGAGAGAGAGGGAGACACAGAATCGGAAACAGGCTCCAGGCTCTGATCCATCAGCCCAGAGCCCGACGCGGGGCTCGAACTCACGGACCGCGAGATCGTGACCTGGCTGAAGTCGGACGCTTAACCGACTGCGCCACCCAGGCGCCCCCAGATGCTCCATTTAAAGGCTCAGCATCCCCTCCTCTGTCCAGTATTGGATTCAGGAACATATATTTATCTGTTGACTTCTTTTCTAATTACCAGGCATACCCTCTTCTGCTATTAATGCAGTTTACTTAACCAGATAAGTATAAGTTCTTACATTTAAGCTTCCTAAATATATTCCAATCATACCTGTCTAAGGTTATACCCAGAATGCTCTCTCCAGGTTGCTACAGTCCTCACCACCTCCTATTGTCTTGTACACACATCCTCTACCCACATCAAGTAACATTATTGTCTCCTATAGGTATTTGAGGATTAGACACCTTCTATAGCTGGTGCCTGGATCTGATAGTTCCCAGGCTCTCAGACACACAAGGGACACTTTAGGAAGCTCACAACAGAAAGTTGAGAGGAGGGATGTGTTGGGACTGAAAACAGACGAAGGGCATGTTCCTTCAATAGGTTTAGATAATGATGGTTCCCTTCCCAAAACTGTGCAAGTTTTATCAACTCATTCTTTTGCTTCAGATTTTATCTCAAGAGTCAACAATATGCCAAACACACTTCATGCATTCAAGTAATCAGTTAGAAATGCCCCTAAGCCATCACTGTGTGCAGGGTGCTTGCTATGAACTATGCACACAGATTGAAAACTAGACCTCCACAGGAACAACAAATGAAGAGGGGGAATTACCCAGGTGGACAAGGCAGAGGAATATGCTTCAGGAAGATGAAAGAGAGTGAGAAAAATCTCAGGGATATGAAGGAGGGTAAAAGAAGGTCATCACTGAAATCGTGTGGGGAAATAACATTGTAGTGTTTTTTGCCCTGAGATGGGTTCTAGGTTTAGAGTCCATGCCAAGAATTAGCATGATCCCCTTTTTAGAGTCATCCTGCAGAGCTGATTTTCAGATATGGTTTCTACAGAGAGTTTCAAAATGGAATTCATCCGCAGCTAAGGGCTGACTATCTATACTGGCACAGGATGGTGTTTTTTGAAGAGACAGAGTGCCAAGAAATTAAGAGAGAGCCAGAACAGTTAATTGAGAAGGAACAATTGTCCCTTCACTGTTTCTACCCTCTAATAAGCAGTGGTCATGCATGTTAAAGGTGGAGCAAGTATAAGCCACAAACATAAAACTAGGCATTCTCTTAAACGACATGTCCTGAAGAACTCTAATTTTGAATAGAATTTTCAAGTTTAGCAAGTAAAAATACAGGAGGCCAGAAAATTTGAATCCTTTCAAATCACCTATATATATGAGATAAAGGAAAATATTGCAAGAAATTTCCATTTCAATGTATGTATGCATCTCAAGGTGCACATGTATAGGTGACTACAAATAACTGAAATTTGATTGAGCCTCCTGTATTTTTAATTACTAAATATAGCAGTCCTAATTTTGGATCAAGCTTGAAAGTTTGGTATTGACTATTTGAATTTGCCCTTCAAAATAAAGTGAGATTTCTGAAAAGAAACCCCAGACCAAATTTGATGCTAACAGGTTAAGTCAACAAGAACTTTTCACAGGAGTCAGATCTCAGATGAAGAGAATTATAGTAATTGATGGGAATGCATGTTATTGTATTCTTTTTTTTTTTGCCATTTAAGGTTCCTAGTCAGAAAAATAATTGCAATTAAATTTAGTCTGATATACATTATATCACTAGAGAAAGTCATGAAGATAAAATAGAGGAACAATAGCCAGTGACTTTGAACCAGTTTAGATAGATCATTGCCCATCACCCCTTCTCAATTTTCTGCAACACATAATGATGTTTTAGGTGTTTCATGTTAAATGAATGGGATGAACAAAGCACCTGAATCATTTCTAGAATCTTTACTGGAATCACGAATTATTACAGGCTACTTGATTTAATTGATAACCTCTAAGAGACATGGATGGTGGAGAGCAAACTCAATCTGTTTCCCATTCTATTTTTCTAACTGATAAATGATGGTAAATATGTAATTTGACTTTAGCTTAGGTTATTACGAGCAAATCAGCAAAGGCATCTGAAAAACCCTACCTTTCTAATTAAAGTTCTGCTAATGTCTTATTATGCCTTAAGAAGGGTTATAATTTCCAATCCAATGTACAAATGAAACCTTGACTGATAAAACTCCAAACCCACCCAACCTAGGCTGAGTCAACAAAAACATTTTAAAATCTGAGCTTTTAAACCTCATACACCAGGAAATTTTCATATATCTCCTCTTAGAGTGACAGAATTAGAGTTTTCCTATCTCTCCCTACACTTCCTGTATTCATCCTTCAAAGAATTATAATAGAATAATGGCTTATTGTCGGGATCCTCAAGCTAGTTTCAAATAAATTTAGACCTCACTAGTCACTTACTTTCTCTTACAGCATGCCACTCTTTAAAAATGCACTCTTGGAATTCAAATAAAAACAAAGCTATAGTTCATGTTTACTCTTGTAGTTGTAAGCCCTTAATTAAATTGAGGAAACTGAAGAGGCTTCCTAAATTATTTTCTTATGACAGATAGAATCAAAGCTAATAGGTACTGATATGGTAGTATTTTACTTTTATGGTGTATTCAATTTTGTGGTCCACATTCTCAAAGCAGGAAAATCTTCAACTTCTGAAAATGTGATTTTTTAGTTTATATTTGTATGAATACAACACTGAAAATCACTTCAATCTTGCTGTTCTCATTGGGAAAGATAAATCAGCATTTTTTTTTGTTGATGGATCTGTGTGTAATTTATAAAATTAGTAATTTTGGTTAAGAGATCTGTAATCCGTATAAATATGTGGTTGTATTGATCTCAACCTTTAAAACCCAAATTAACTTTGATAAGTTGATGCTTTGGTGAAATATTTCTAAAAATCAATATCATTAATTTTTAGATATTAAGAATCATATTAGGTGTTCTGTAAAATATGCCTTACACTGTGTGTTTGGGAGAAAAGATCATGACTTGACCCTTACTCTTAAAAACTTTTATTTTATTATTTTCAGAATGCAGTAATATTTTAACTAATCTAAATAAAATAGACATAAAAGCTCTTCCATATTTGCATGAAATGATCATTCTGAGGTTGGTGAGCTATTGTAAGCACTCAACAGACACCTTAATGCCAAAGGAAAGGTCCAGAAATAAAACTTTACATCATTCATAGAAAGGTAATTGGAGTGGTCCAGGGTATCAAGTTTTAGTCTATAAGGGGCGCTGCCTACCTGCCGTCCAACCATTATCTATCGCTAATGATTTGAAAGATCCCAGACTAATACCAACCCCCAGGTTCTAATACGACTTTGCCAAGGATTAGAACTGTGTGAATCAAGTCACTTAAACTCTTGGGATCTTAGTTTTTCATCTGAACATAGAAAATGTTAAGCTAGATCAGGATTCCTCTACCTCAGAGCTATTGTTATTTGAGACTGGATAATTTTTTGTTGTGGGGCTTATCCTATGCATCCCTGGCTTTTACGCACTACATGCCAAGGGTATTTCCCCTCTACCATGTTTTAAGAACCAAAAATACCTCTACACTTTGCCAAATTTCCCCTTAGGGAGCAAAATCTCCTCAGTTAAAAACCGCTGATCTAGATCACCAATTCCCCAAAGGTTGTTCCAAGGTAAATGGGTCCCATGAGAAGCTCTGAGAAAAAATGGTCCATGGTCACATAAGTATTGGGAACTTTGGCCACTCACTTCTCTTTTGCCTGGTTCTCCCCTTTTACCTGAATACTAGAGGTGTTAGTCTTGAGAAAGCATCTCCACTAACTCTATACTCTTGATTCGGTGACCTTGTCCACTCCCATCTGTGTGCCAGCTCCGAAATTTAGATTTCTAACCCAGACCTTCTAGCTGCCTCTTTATAATTTATCATAAGATCTCAACCCTGACATAGTCAAGACTGAGCTTTTGTTTTTCCTTTCTTGGTCTTTCACCCTCTCCCTCATCTCAGACATAGGACAATCACTTAAGTCTAAACCTGCCCGATGCTTCCTTTTTTCCTCCTCCATATGCAATCTGCTTTTGATTATTCATTCTCAGATTGTGTTTTGCACCTGTCTACTTTGCTTGACTGCCATGGCCACCATTTCAGTTGAAGTTATCACTCCTTCTCACCTGGAGAATAACATCTTCTTAGCTGGTCTCTCTGCTTCCACCAGCAACATCTTCCTTCCTGAAAGCCCTTAAATGGTCTGTGATTGTACTGAGAATAACTGAATGTGACCTACAGGGCTCTTGAATGAACTGGGTCTTGTTTCTCTCTCCAGCCTCATTTTGTGCCATTTCCCTTTTGCTCCCAATGTTCCAGACATATGATCTTCTCTCAGTTCCTTTGTAAAGAAAGAGGAGCTAACTCCTAGGATACTCCATGATTCTGCCTCCATGTTACTTCTGTAATGAGGCCTTTCATGACCTCTCTTCTCCTCCAAAGACTGTTATGTTCTCATATTGCATCTTTCTTTTGAACTCTACTTTTTAAAAATACCAATTATAGTTTTAATTTTATATTTGTTTCATGATCTGTTTCATACATCTTTTCCAGTAAGTTGTAACCTCCATGAAGTCAACAATCATGCCTCTTTGAGGGGTGTGAGGGGGGAGCAATCACAATATTCTAATTTGATACTTACCTAGTTGTGTTCTTGGGAGGAGGCAAGCCTAGGATCCTCCTACTCGGGCGCCTCCCCAGTAGTTTCCAATTCTAATTTGGAAACTGTTCTCAGACCACACAATGTATAAGACAATGACATGCAAATTATTATGAAACAATATAAGCATGGCCCTATAAATACGTTTTAGTGGTTCGATAGCCTGGCTATTGCTCCCTCTCTGTTCTTCCAGAAAAATAGCTCAGAAATGGGGTTTTCATTCTTCCTTGTAAGAGCTATGGGTTGATCCCAGGTGAGAAATGACCCAGACAAGGTACATGTTTTAGGAAAAAGATAGGCCATTTAATATATATTGATTTTTTCCTCTGTTCTAACTAGTTGGGCAGGCTGAAGGCTACATCACAACTGTATGTATATACCTCTTTTAGTTTTCTTTTAGGCTGCTTGAATCCTTTCATGAATTTTCTCTCCCCATCACCATCCCCCTCCCCAGCTTTACTGAGGTATAATAGACATATAACACTGTATAAATTTAAGGTGTACAATCTGTTAATTTGCTACACTTATAGACTGTAAAACAATCACCACCATAGTGTTAGCTGACATCCCCATCACATCACATAATTACCATTTATTTTTTTGTAATGAGAAAATTTAAGATTTGTAATCTATGCAACTTTCAAGTATATAGTACAGTATTATTAACCATAATCACCATGATGTACATTGTCACCCCAGAATTTGTTCATCTGATAACTGGAAATGTATACCTTTTGACCAACATCTCCCCATTTCCCCCAACCCCCAGTCTTGGTAGCCACCATTCTACTACTGTCTGTTTCTATGAGTTCAGCTTTTTCAGATTCCACATACAAGTGATATCATGTAGATTTGTCTTTCTATGTCTGGCTTATTTCATTAGCATAATGCCCTCAAGGTCCATCCATGTTCGGATCACAGCATCATATCCCAGGCACCTAACTGGATCTTCAGTACATTTTTCTAGAATAATTGGGTATATTCTTTACTGTGCCTGCCCTATCTCTCCTAGCAATTCACAGTTCACATTAGCATGTTCAAAATTCTGAGATTTGAGAAAGGAAATATGTTTTCCAACTTAATTGACCAAGGAACTTCCTCCCAACCCCATAATGCTGATTAATATTTCATTTTAGGGAACATTGGGCTAGATTATCTGTAAAGTTTCTTCCAGCTGGTTGACTATATAGCACTTTATTTCAGGGGGAGATGCTTTGACATATTCAATGCCATAGGAATTTCTGTTCAAATTCAAAGACCTGTAAAATTATTGAGACATATGTTGAGCTCAAAGTGTTATAATAACAAAATTGTTATCAGGGAAGACTGCAAATGTAGGAAAGAAGTTTAGTCCCAAGCAATCATTGGATCTGTTCTCTCCCAAATACTCTAAAAATTAAAGACATTATTATTTCACGAAACCAATTTTCCAATTATTACTTGAGACTTTAGGCCCATAAGATTATGAAGTATATATTTATTTTTATTAAATGTAGTAGAAAAAGGTTGAAACATTTTATGGCAATCAAACGTTATGAAAATAAAAAATGGATGGAATGCCCATGTGACTTTTCAAAATTTAATTCTCTTCTCACCAATTTTAATGAAACACATCTAAGTCTTTGATTACCAAGACACTGGATACCCAAGCTATTTTAGTAACAACAGGAACAGATATATCAGGACACTATATTTTTCTTTAAGTTGGAAAGATCACATAGAATGAATATTGAAGCGCTTCATAATGTCTATTGAGTGCCAACCCTGTGTCAGGGCCTGTGGCCAGTGTGTTGCATCCATGAAATATCTCATGAAATAATCACAGTGTCCAGAAGGATATTTGCAAATCTCATGAAGCTTCCCCTCTGAAGCCCAAAAGATAGCAAATGTCATCTTGCCTCTTCTGGAGTCAGGCTGTCTTCCAGAACTCTTATCTGTAGTGATCTAGATTGATGAGCTCTAACATTTTTCCTAATTTGGAACAGTCTTTTGATGTGTTCAAATATATGGTTGATTGTCATTATTTGCAAATTGTTATTGTGAATTCACTTACTGCTAGAATTTATTTTTAACCACCAAAATCAATACCTGTAGTGCTTTTATGGTCATTGTGGACATGCGCAGAGCAGCCAAAAGTTTGAGTAGCCCAGTGCTCACGAACTCAGCTGAAATAAACAAGATGACCCTCTGCCTTATTGTTTCAGCTCTCACAGTGTAAACAAGCGTCCTTTCTACAGTGTATGTAGTGCCAATTTTTTTTACATTTTTGTGCATTTTTTAGTGGTGGTTTCAGGGTTTAAAGTGGCCTTAAATGTAGTGCTGAAGTGCTGTTTACTGTTGTTCCTACACGCAAAAGGCTGTATGCTGTAGCTTATGGAGAAAATGTGCGTGTTAATTAAGCTTCACTCAAGCATGAGTTATGATGTTGTTGACTGTGAGTTCAATGTCAATGAATGAACATTATGTATTAAAGTGTCTTTAAAAAGAAACATATAAAACAAGGTTATATATTGATTGATAAAAATGTTGTAACCAGAAGCTCCCAGGAACTTAACACTGCATTGCCTCCAGCAGCAATACTTAGTATTCCTTAATTCAGTGTTTACAGCAACTCTACAGAACAAATTACCACAGATAATGAGGGTCAGCGACATCAAAAGATTCCATTCCACTTGACTTTCTTAACTGCCCATTGATGTCAAATATTCTGATTGTTCAGCCTTTGAATTGAGATGGGGAAATTAATGAAAGACCTTGAATATCAACTTTCAAACTGATGGGAACTTTTATGAGGAAGGCGTAAAGGCCTGGTATCAAAGATTTATAATGGGAGTCCTCATGATCCCTAACTCTCTAAGGCAAATGGCATCGATATAATCTCATTCATGTTCAGCAAAGTCCAGAGTCATTCCTTTCACACTTGAAACATGATGCCTTTCTGGGTGGGGAGGAAAAAGAAATGAGTAGAAATTTGAAAAATTCTAGTTTACAAGGTTTTAAAAATGTTCATTAGGTGTACTGCTCTGTATGACTGAAACTAAGTTTGTCAGAAATGGTGAACTGTTAAATTGAAGTCATGCTAATAAAAATCCACGATATCTCCAACTGTCTTCATTGTAAGTTCTCACATAAAAGGTTAATTTATTCCAATCAATTAATTTATTAAGCACAGAAAGGGCATATTGAGATACTACTGTAAAATGACTTTTTAAATTGTAAGTAAAACTATGATACAGAAAGTTCTGACCTTTTATTACTTGCCTCATTCCTTTGCAGTAAATGTAAAAATTACTTCAAGGATATCTTATTTCTTTCACTTATAAGAGAATGTTTAACAGAAAGTGCTATTTAAACACTTTTGATGAGTTCCTCCCCTGAGATTCAAGTTATATCAGAAGTGCTTAATATTTTTCCAATAACAATGAATCAGCAATAATTTAAATTTAGGTGACTATTGTTTCAAAAAAACAATGATTCTTAGATAACTTGTCAAAAGATAGTGTTTTGGTTCTGATTTTGATTTATTCCCTGTCAGGTGCTGAGATGGTCATTTTGTATGTATTTTCTCTAATTCTGACAATACCTGTAAAAATAAGTATTATTTCCATTTTGCAGACAAAGTCACTGAGGGTGTAAAAGGCCTAAATACTTCACTCAGGAGGTATAAAAAGCTAACATAGCTTGTTAAAGAAGCACATTCAAACTTAGGTCTGGGAAAATATACAAAATCATTGCTTTCTGTGACTTTTTACATTAATTTTTAAGTATATATTTTAAATGTTTTTATTTATTTTTGAGAGAGACAAAGAGAGAGAGAGAGACAGAGCACAAGCAGGGAGGGGCCAGAGAGAGGGAGACACAGAACCTGAAGCAGGCTCCAGGCTCCAAGCTGTCAGCGCAGAACTTGACTTGGGGCTCGAACCCACGGACTGTGAGATCATGACCTGAGCCGAAGTCGGATGGACACTTAACCGACTGAACTACCCAGGCGCCCCTATATGTGTATATTTTAAATGTTTATATTTTAGAGAGAGAGAGAAAGAGAGAACGAATGAGGAGGGGAGGGACAGAGAAAGGGGGACAAAGGATCCAAACTGGGCCCTGCGCTGACAGCAGAGAGCCCAATGCAGGACTCAAATTCATGAACGGTGAGATCATGACCTGAGCTGAAGTCAGACAACTTAACCAACTGAGCCACCCAGGCACCCTTCTTTTTTTTTTAATTGTTTATTTTTGAGAGAGAGAGGGGATTAGGGCAGGGGCAGGGGGGTGGGGGGGGACAGAGCATCCCAAGCTGGCTCTGTGCTGACAGCAGAGAGCCTGATGTGGGGCTCAAACTCATGAACGGTGAGATCACAACCAGACCCAAAGTCAGGTACTTAACCGACTGAGCCACCCAGGCACCCCTTTAAATTAATTTATAAATAAAACAAGCTACTGTTTACCTCTTAAAACGTTGTTACTTCTAATGAATAACGTAACATAGGACATAATATTTCTAATTGATTACTGAATATTTAAAGAAAGAAATTTAAGGTGTCATTAGCCATTCTTGTTTACCTAAGCAAATTATAACAAAAAATGTCTTGTCTGTTATTTTCGCCTAAATATTGTCTACCATGAGGTACTACTGCAAGACAAGAGAACATTCATATCAGGATTTTATGACACTCTTTTGAACCAAGTGACAGCTTTTAAGTGGGATTCATGCACTTTTAATAGGTTGAAAATTAAATGTAAAATTAAAGCTTTATAGATAGCTTCCTTAAAAAATGGAAATAAATTGTAAGTGATTGGAGTCAAATAGTTTGTCCTTCACACCCTCGAATAAATAGTGATTTCTCATAAAGCGTAGCCTCCTGTGGTTCTCATAACCCTGGAATACCCATAGTACAAAGTAGCCTTCCTCCTGTCCCCACTTTCTACTCAATATGACAGGTTAATTCTTTAAAAAAAAAAGAGAGAGAAATAATTCACGTGCTACAAATTCACCCTTTGAAGGTGTATGATGTCAGTGGTTTTTAGTTACATCCACAAGGTTGTGCCACCAGCACCACTGTCTAATTCCAGAACATTTTCACCATCCCCAAGGGAGACCCTGTACCCATTCGCTGTCCTTCCCCATTCACTCCTCCCATCCACTGGCAAACACTAATCTACATTCTGTCTCTACAGATTTGTCTATTCTGGATATTTTGTATAAGTGGAATCATACCATGTTAACCTTTTGTGTCTGGCTTCTTTCACTTAGAGTAACATTTTTAAGGTATATGCATGTCATAGCATGTATCAGGTCCTCATTCCCTTTTATGGCTGGGTAATATTCCACTGTATGGAAGCCCCACATTTTGTTTATCCATCCTTCAGTCAATGGGCATTTGAGTTGCTTCCACTTTGGGCTATTCTAAATAATGTTGCTATGAATGTTTCCGTATAGGATTTTGTGTGGACATATATTTAATTTTCTTCTTGGGGAGGTAACATAGATCTTTCCTCTCATTTTTCATTGCTTTTTTCCCCAGCTTCAAGAATGCCTAGAACAATAAGAACATTCACATCCTTAACAGCTTGATAAACGCGGAGCTGTCACAACCCCTAAATCTGATCTCCATTTGCCTGTCTTTTCCCAGAACCACCCATTGGCCAGATGCACCCCCCACACGGCAGTGTCACTCCTCAAAAGAACAGCAACCTGCTTGTAATCATTGTGGTCACCGTTGGCGTCATCACAGTGCTGGTGGTAGTGATCGTGGCTGTGATTTGCACCCGGCGCTCTTCAGCCCAGCAGAGAAAGTAGGTAACAGCTGGTTCCTGAGAGGAGAGAGGTCACGGTTTGACCTATCACCTTCTTGAGTTATATTTTTGAGAAATCTCTTTTGGTGTTCTTTTTCATAATTTACTACATATTCCTTAGCCTCTGACCTGAGCAAAACCTTGCCTTTTGTTCATTTTAGGCCCATAACTTGAGTGAGTGAGGGCTTGGCTTGCAGACTTAATAATAGAATCCACCTGGAGACCCACTTGGCATTTCTGCTTGACTTGACTTCTCTGGGCCAGATCCTTCCTTTCAGAGGAGGGCACATGTTCCTTTAGCAACATTTAGAAAATGGACTTCACCATGTCCCAATTCATGGCCCTGTCTGCAATTATGTGTAAAATGTTGGAGATGTGTGTTCCTTTGAAAGTATTTATCAATTCTGGCAAGGAGGCCTGTAGGCATTTAACCAATGCTTGTTGCACGAATGACTACCAAACTCAATGTAGTTATAATACAGTGGAGTATTTAGTTTGGAGACAGTAATTAGGATAGAAGAGAAATCCTAGAAATTCACAATGTTCGGATTTCCCGGCTGTGGTTGATTCTCAGAAATTCAACATTTTGAGGGGTTTAAAAAATTTTTCCATATTATGCAATTCTAGGTTATAGCCCATGCAGAGGATGATACATCAAAGTCAAAGTTTAGAATGGAAAGATGGTTTTAATTCAGTTTATCCCCTTCCAGCAACATCCATAACCAGCATATTAACCTTGTGTCAGAAGTTGTGGGAATCAGCAATAATCTCCTGGTTATTCTCTGCCTGTCTAGCACTTTTCAAATCCAGCCTGATATGTCCCTTTCAGCTGTACTCTCTCACTGAATTGACTCTGATAAGATCTTCCCTTGATTTTTTTTTTCCCTTTGGCCTCAGGCATAGTGCCGGCTCTGAAAGCCTGAGGCATTGGGCCTATAGGTGGCTGATTTGACAACTATATGCTACACACAGTGTCAGAGAAAGATTCTCTAACAAATCGTTGTTTCTCTTCTCTTGCTAATACCTTAGTTTCTCTTTTTAAAAATCCTATGACCCATTTGTTGATCTGTATTTATCTTCCAACCTTTTGAAGTGAGGTATTTAGAAATAAGATACAGAAAGATGTACAAGCTAAAGAAAGTGACATATGAGTGTAGATGCAGTCTTTGTATTTAATTTATTTATATGGCAGGACACATTTTACATTTGGCTGCATGTGTGAAATTGGGCTATCTTCAAGTTAGTGATAGCTGATGTGCTAATCCATTGTGCTTAAACAAGAAGCCAGGCAGACTGAGCTTAACTTACTCTCATGTGTGAGCATTCTAGGAAATCATAATTACACAGAACCTCCAGTGTGCTGGACATTTAGTGAGGCTCTGGAGAAAAAAGAACTGTAATGGGGTGAGGCATTCGACAGTCTCTTGGTGGAATAATCCCAGGAATGGGGCTGTGCAGACATAGAATGGGAAGACATCTATGTGACAGGCCGCTGAAGTAGAGCTGAGAAATATTCACGTGAAGGAAAGTGGGGAAGGCACCAAAACCAAGCTTGGCCTATTTCATGATGGCTTGAAAAACATGAATGTGTTCACTAAAGTAAGTTTAATCATCAGAACGACCTGTAGTGGGGTGTTTTGGTTTTTTCATTTTCTTTTTTTTGAGAAGAATGTTGGTGGATTATATGGACCTGATGAATTGGATTCTTGGACATATTTTGTTTCCTCATAGAGAAAATGCCAGTCTTCTCCATGTGCAAAAGTGGCATTTCATGCTATTTCTAGAAACTCTTAAATTGTCTTAAATCCCATGCTAAGCACTTCTTAAGAGCTTGAAGGTTTTATTTGGAAAGAGTAGAGGCTGAGCCCTCAATAGAACTCATTTTTAAATTAGGAGATGAATGAAAGAATAAATCACTCCATGAATGACTGAAAACCAAAGAAAGTGAATTTATAGCTTCTGTCCTACTGCCACTTTGGTTTTTCCTCAGCCTTCACTCAAAATCTCTTAATATTTACTTGGCATATTTTCACAATTTTTCCTCATCTATCTTTCTTCTGTAACAGACCCATTGCCTTTCATCCTGGCCTCTCTGTTTGTATATACTAACAGAGAAAATGTGAAAAAGAAAAATTTCTCCTTCAAGATATTCCTGAGTTTTAATTTAACTTTTCTTGATTTTACTGAGGATCCTTCCTCCTGATAGCACCATCACTGAGACTTTTTGAACAAATTAAATGATGCAGATGAAAGCAAAATCAATTCCAATCTAAAACAGAAGTAATGTCCCTTACAGAACCCTCAGAAAAATGAGAGTTTCATGTAATTAATAAAGTGAAATAGGAAACACATTCATGGGCTGCTTCAATATCTCTTTACCTGTTGGTGCTGGAGACTGTAAATTGTCTTTGTGTTTTATTGGGGCTCTTGAATTGCATCCAACGGATTTGAAGCATATTTATGTGCACTGTTCGCAGCACATCATTCAAGTTAATGTCCATATATTTTATTGTATGGTTTTTCGTATACACATATTTATTTAATAATGAGGTAGTTATCTGATTCACATTCTAGTTGGTAACGTTTTGTTTTTACGCTAGAAAATAACAGAAGGTAGAACTCAAGTTCTGGTTCTGATTCCCCACTTCTTGAATTAAATTAGTGGTGGTTAATGAAACCTAATCCCTGAATGTCAGTTTCCTCAAATGAGAAACAGGGATAAATACATTCTGTCATCTTCTCTACCTCAGAACACTGAAACTCCCCATGGAATGCTATCAAGTTGTAGAATCACATGGTAACATGTGGCATCAAATTGATATGAAATAAAAATAATTTTGTATTTATTTTTGGTTATTAATTTAAAATTGCTTACTACTTTGAAGAGGGACTCCCCTTACACATTTTGAATTAGTGAAATCATAATAGAATATCCTAAGATGGAAAAAATGTGTTTGTGAAAGCTTAAATTAATGGGGAGTAGGTGAGGAGTTTTGTGCCTTTTAATAAAGTAATGACATTTTCCTGGCCAAGCTATAGAATATGGAATATGATAAGTTAGAATGTATCTGTAGATACTAAAGACAAAAGATTTGACATTGAGAATACGCTGGAAATCCAGGACGCATGGTTGTCACATTTTAAAGGCAGTTACCTGGGTAGATTATCAACAGCTTGTCTGACTACATTAAATTTAAATATGTAAATAAAATTCAAGTTTTACTTGATAGAGTCACCAATTGACTAAATGTCCTATTTGATGTGACAAGTGTACAGCAACTTTTAAATATTAGTCCACATTCTTAACAGAAATAATCATTTTCAATGCTGACAATCAAATGTTTAAACTCTTACATGAAATCTACTGTAGCTTAGGTTACATTCACTGATTTTCAGATTTTTAACATTTTAATTATTTTTCCCTATTCCACAGAGACAAACCCTTAGGGTTCAATGTATCTTCAGTATATCTTAATTCCACCACAGAAAATGCAGGTTTATTTGAGTATCTATGACACATGTTCCCTGGGTTTCCAATACAAGTGTTTTCTTTTGCTTTTTATATCAGTTGGCAGAATGAAAATAATCAATATAGAGAATTAAGAAGCGGGAAACCTTTGGAAAAGATTTGGATGGAAGAAGTAGGGCGGGTACTTATACATCCTAATATATTTTTTCCTGGTGAACTTGAATCTTTTTTTCACATGCCCTCCAGCCCTTCTTCCTTTCTGAAACCTTTTGTAAATCCCCAGTGGGGCAAAGTGTTCTTGCCTCAACCTTCCATCAGATCTTGGACACACACCTATCTGACCACAAGAATTAGTACAACACTATTTGCCTCCTGTGAGGGACTTGAACAGAGGATGCCTAAGCAGAGAAGGGGATTTAATAGTTTATTACAATGTACAAAAGAATCTGTGAAATGATAGTTTTGTAGAACTTCAAAGGGCACAGTCTTGAATAAAATGGATCCTAAACCAGTGTTGGCTTTTACCCTTTCACATCCTAAACATACTGATTAAAAGTGATTGAGGAAACAAACTTCTCTTACAGTAATAGGTTATGTGCAAAGTAAGAAACACAGAAGCCAATAAAAAATCAGAGAATCTTGCCAAAAAAAATACTTCCAAGTCGATAATGAAAAATTCTCATTATTTAATTCAAGTAATTACTATGTGTTCAGTAAGTAATCTGCATTATACAAAATAACAGATCTGATTAATGTTAACTCTTGAGCTAAAGATCTTTCTGCAATTCCCCACTGACTTCCTGATACTATTAAAAATATTTCTGTTGGAGGCAAGGCCTCCTGTGATTTGGTCCCTCCACTTTTTCAGCTTTACCAACTGCCATGATCCGTTGCCTGCTCATGACTCCAACAATGCAGAAATTCATAGTAGCCATGCCATTTTCCATTCATTTATTAAGCTCCCAATGTCTCACCTATCTTTTGCATTTCTAGTACTTAGCACGTTTTTTTGGCACATACTCAGTATTCTGTAAATGTTCACTGTAAATAAATGAATACATGTTGCAAAACAACGGATGGTGTTGGATAAGTGAATGAAACAGAATTTGCTGTAGTCTCACGGGAGGAAATCAATACACACACTGGGAGCATCTGGCCGGCTCAGTAAGACAGACGGTCATCAATGCAAGGTGAGTGGTAAGGAGACAAGGGAAATAAATGATTTAGGTATGTTAAGATGACACTGACCTAGCATGGTCAGGAAGGCTTCCTGAAGAAGAGAGGCTTGAAGAAAATCTTCAAGAGTCAGTAGTTTGTAAGTAAATAGGATTGTGAAGGCATTCTGGGCAAAAGTACAATGAGAGAGGGAGGGAGATGGAGAGAGAGAACAAAAAACACTAACACTTGATTATGCTGTGAAAACTTTGCCCCCCAGTATGAGAAAGAGCAGAGAACCTTGAAAGAATGCTTGCTTTGCCTTTATTCAATAGCCCATGGGGTGAGAAGAGACCCTGGCATCCTATGGCTGTTTTTGGAAGCTGGAAGATTACTGGTACCTGTGAGAAAGGGTGCATGTAGGGAGGGACAAACATGTGACATATTGTATATCTAATGCAAAAACTAGGTTTAAAATAAAAACAAAAAAAAAAATTCACTAAGGTGGTGTTTCTCAAACTTGGAGTGCATCTGATTTCCCTTGAGAGCTGTTAAATCACAGACTACTGGGCCCCACCCTCTCCTGCCCACTTGCACCCTCTCACCCCCCATCTGCAAGTTTCTGAACTACAGTGGAGCTTGAGAACGTGCATTTCTAACAGGTTTCCAAGTGATGCTGATGCTGCTGGTCTAACACCACACCTCAGGACCCATTGCACAGGTTCATCTGCATACAAATTTTGAAGATTCCAATGATGAGACAGAGGATCAAGGGGACCACAGTGGGTCCTGTATCAGAGAACCAGCAGATGGACAGAAGGCTGAGATGACAACTCAGGTTTTAAGACAAATCTCAGACAGTTCAGTTATGAGCAGATGTCAGTTTTATTACAAAACCTGCTGCACCTGGTGGCTGGGCTACTACCACCCGCAGGGAAGGGAGGCCTCTCCAAGGTCAGAGAATTCTTTCTTGATAAGAGACATGATAGAAAACAAAAGTAGTTAGTAGGTGGCCTTTCATAGAATATATACAAAAATGAAATAAAGTTTGTTTAATCTTTAGATTCTTTTTTTAAGTTTTTTTTTAAAATGTTTATTTTTTATGTTTTTTCTGACAGGGAGGTGGGGGGGAGAGAGAGAGATCACAAGCACGGGAGGGACAGAGAGAAAGGGAGACAGAGAATCGCAAGCAGGCTCAGTGCCATCAGTGCGGGGCCAACCCTGGTGCTCGAACTCACCAACTGCAAGATTGCCAGCTAAGCCAAAATCAAGAGTCAGATGCTTAACCGACTGAGCCACCCAGGCTCCCCTAGAGTCTTTAGATTCTTGGCTGACAGCTAAGTGGATGAGTAGCTTCTCAGAAAAGGTCTTAATCTAACTAAAATCCATCAGAAACAATGTGTATGCATTTTATGAAGAATGATAATTTTTTCCCAGATGGAGGCTATAAATCACACCATACAAAAAAGCTCTACCTCAGTCAGATTTGGAATTTTTTTTTTTTTTTTTTTTTTTTTTTTTTTTTAGTAAACTACATTTGTGGATGCTTGGTACTGAGATTATAGGGGCTGGTGAATGAAGAATGAATGAATGAATGAATGAGGCATGTGTGTAAGCAAGAGGAAACCAGAATTCATAACTTATTTTTAGTTTAAAAAATTATTTGACACATTTCCCTCCCACACCTATTTAAATATTGAGTTATTATGAAAACATTGGCCATCTTATCCTGGATTTGGGAACTGGTACTTCTCTGTATTCAGTCTGATAGGCACTGGGATTAAAAAGTGGTTTAGCATTTTGATTTGTTAGAAAGATAACAGGGTGAAATCTCCAAGTCTGAAAATGACATTAGATTGTTCTAAGAAGTGACCAGGGGTAGATTACATAGCGAGCTGTGTGTCATTTGCGGACTAGTACATTTGGGCAGGTGAAGTATAAGGAAATGAATTCAGGGAATGGATGGTTAGCAGAGAGTTATTATCTTAGATATAAGAAAATGATCTAAAGGTTATTACAGACCATTGTCAGAGTCAGTGTGGGACTGCTGCCAAGAAATCAGCAAAATGCGGGAGCTGTAGGGAAAATATTAGAACAGAAAATACTGCATTATTTCTGTACTAAACTACTTGATAAATATTAAGTCTGGCATTCTTTGTCTCCTATCCTTATCAGCACACTTCAAAAAAGATAAAAATATATTAAAATTCAGCAAGTCACATCACTAAACATGTATTAATTGACGAAAGCAAAGGTTATTTTCAGCATTGGAAAATGAAGCCGCTCTCAGTGGCCTGTACAGGTTACAAAGAGTTTTCACTGAAGTGGTTTGTTTGAGTCATTTAGCAACCATGAAAACAGCTATCCTCATAAACCATTTGTTGCAAGGGAGGAAGTGAGAGGGAGTTACTTCTCCCTGGGGCTCTATCAAATGTTGGATTTAAACCATCTGAATTCTGTCTTAGAAGAGACATTATTACCAATAGAAGATACAAGCAGAGATTTTAAAAACTAGAACTGTAAAGCAGAGGTTGAAAACTTTCTGAAAAGGGACAAATAGTAAATGTTTGAGGCTTTGTGAGACATGTGGGTCATACATTCTTTGTTGCAACCACTCGACACACTGCAGTGTGAAAATAAATGAGTTCAGTAGGATTCCAATAAAACTTTATTTACAAAATCAGGCAGTGGGCAGATTTGGTCTGCAGGCCATACTTTACTGATGCCTACTGTAGAGAATGGCTAGCCACGAGTATCATGCTACTTTACTTAGCCTAAAGGGAGCATTTGAATCTGACTAGCCCCAAAAACAGACTACCACTGAAAAATGAATTTATGGTTGCTAAATTCTTATTGAGGAAAATAGGAGATAATTGAAGCATACTTCTAAACTGTATTCTTCTCTTTTCAAAGGATGGATCCTACTGTGTTTTCATCCAGATACTTAGTAACTCCAAGGCAAAAGTGCTTTTATTCTCCTTAGAGTGTCCTCATTCGGCCTTTTGTCTTCAAATAGCACATTAAATTATACAGCTGAGCTATAGACTTTCTTCTAAACCCCAGTCTTGGCTGGCACAAATTCTGGCCTTTTTATTTCCATTTGCCCTTTCAACACGACTCCTTCATTTATCTCCTAAACAGATGTTGCAGTGAAGTATCTTATGACTGGCTCCAAAGATTGGCATATGGCTCCATCTCACCCATTGTCACCTTGTGGGGAATTTGTAGCTGGTGAAGCTAGAGTCAGGCACTCTCTGGCAGGCAGCCGAGGCCTTGGGGATTCAGCACCACTGCTCCTATAATGTGGTGAATCTCCAGGGGAGACGAGGAAAGGCAGCCAAGACATGCCTGCCAATTCCTGGATTTCACAGGTTTCCTCCTGGGAGCCCTCTTCTATCCTTCTCTGCTTCTAACTTGAATTGACTGAGAAAAGAGAGGAAGGACCACTGAATAGAAGCATTCACATTTGCTTTCTAATTTTTCTTCCATAGGAAACGGGCCACCCACAGTGTTGGCAAAAGGAAGGGCAGCCAGAAGGACCTCAGGCCCCCTGATCTTTGGATACATCATGAAGAAATGGAGATGAAAAATATTGAGAAGCCATCAGGTACTGACCCTACAGGAAGGGACTCCCCCATCCAAAGTTGCCAAGACCTCACACCAGTCAGCCACAGCCAGTCAGAAACCCAGCTGGGGAGCAAAAGCACCTCTCATTCAGGTAACTCTCTCATCTCAGGCATCAGGACAACCCCCCACCATTCTGAAACTTTATTTACAAAAAGTTTCCTCTTTGTCTCCTCTTTGATGGAGACATCTTTCCCTTCAATCTGTGGGTCATTTACAAATAGTTAAAATAATCTGACGTAAATTTGGTTGATTAACTAGTTTCTTGTCCAGCATCCTATTACCTGCCTTTTATAATCGCAATGTTACTTAAAACTTCTAAGAGGTAACAGGTGGTACATTTGGGAAATACTGAAATGTGAAAGCCAAATGAACTTACTGCTTTTTGTTAAATCTCGAATGAGAGTGTTGTCAAAATGTGAAGGTATTTGTACATTTTTTTCATTCCTTATGTCTATGGATAATTGAAAGTTGATTTTAAATTTGCTCTCACGGCACCTGGGTGGCTCAGTCACCTAAGCATCGGATTTTGGCTCAGGTCATGATCTCACAGTTCATGAGTTCCAGCCCCGTGTCGGACTCTGTGCTGACAGCTCAAAGCCTGGAGCCTGCTTCAGATTCTGTGTTTCCCCCTCTCTCTGTCCCCCCCCCTTGTTCATGCTCTCTGCCTCTCAAAAACTAATAAAATGTTTTTAAAAAATTTGCTCTCAATTCATTGCATTAAAAAAAAATCACACTAGGGTCACATGGCACGTGAAGATAATAACATAACATCTCCTGTTATTTCAGCCTTGGTTACTGTAAAGATCAACTTTTGTCCCCGTGTAATCACATTATATAATCACTAGCCTAGTTTGATGGAGTCTGTCTGCAGGTGATGTTGACATACAATGTGATCAGAAGAAAAAAGCCTACTGTTTAATAAATAGGCACAGAACAATCCATGTCTAGGAATAACTAAGAAAATCTAAAAAGTGGTTGTAAGATATTTCACTTTCTGTTAGTCATCATATTTTTGAACTGCTTATGGAAAGCAGAAAAATCAACCAAGTACTCTCATCAACAAAACAAAACAAAACAAAACTCTTGGTCTACTCATGTGTTTGCAGAATGAGTAGCTGTTGTTTTAAAACTGAATTAAAATATTTTAGGTATTGGAATATGTAACTGGCTTACTAGACTTTTTCAGCTTAGAATTGTTTAAACAAGGAATTCACTTACTGATTTTTAACCATGAGTTGTTGAGTATACTTTTTCTAGCTCTTAAAGAATATCTCAAGCAGATTCCTTAACTTTCCCATCATTTTCATTTGGTTAAACTGCATTCAGGTTCTGTCCAAAACTGCCATCTGAAATCTAAATTAAAGGTTCTCCTTTCCTTATGGCCAGCTAGACTTTTGACTCTGAGGACTAGGGCTGTAATTTGTTCTTTAAAGCTTCCAGCACCTTGGAGGAGAGGTGGGGATGGGACAGAAGGAGGGGGCACAGTCTGTTTCAGAAACACCTTTACTTATTCCTCCTACTTATTTGTTCTTCCTGGCTTTGTAGGAGGATGGGGAAGGGAGATGAGGAGAGAGGCAAGGAGAGAGGGCAGAAAGGACAGTTTGAAGGGCTGTGCTGCTTTGTGAGCACATGGACTGTCCTCATGCAACATCCAAATTCTGGGTCTCTTGTGAAACACAAGTATGAATTCTTTATGAGATCCTGTGGGATTCTTCCCCTGGCTCATTACACCATGTGAGATATCAAGTCAGGGCTTACCCCACTCCTACCAAGAACAGCTCTGTCGCCCTCACTGTTTTAGGTGGGTCAGGTGCACTTGGGTGAATTCCAGCAAGAAGACTCAAGCTTGAGCAACTTTTCAAGTGCCCACTTGACCCAGAAGAAGCTCCTACTTCTTTTCCAGGCCAAATGATGAGAGAGCTTATACTCCACTGCTGTCACTCTTTCAGTCTTGCTCTCTTCAATAACCTCTTCTGATTAAATATACACAGGGTAGACCAGCAAGCCAGCTGCCTGAAGAGACTACTATCTGGAGAGTGAATGAATGGTAGATCTCTTTTGCAGGAACTTCCACACTTTACAGGTGTTTATTCTGGCAGCTTTGGTTCCTAGTGGGGCATCAGGAGGAGAGCATACCTCTGCCTCCCACTGGAGGGGACAGAATTGCTTCTCAGCCCACAGAAGATTTTGCCAATTATTTCTAGGACTCCTCCTTCTTTATATTTCCCTTTATCATTTATATACTAAAATGGAATTTGGAGTGGGGACAACCAGACTACTTTCGATGATTTAATAAGTCCTGGAAGAAGCTTAACTTTAAGTGATGGCTGTTTTGTTTTTTTGGTTTTTTTCTTTTTTTTTTTTTTTTTGTTTTTTTGGTTTTTTTCTTTTTTTTTTTAGAATGAGAGGGTTCTTGTGCCTATTTGTTTTTAATTTGCCAACTGTATAGTAAAAGGAAAGTAGCACTCAAAATCCTGCTGGTTATATTTTCCATTATAGTAAGCATTCTTTGTACTCTCCTGGTTAAAAGAACAAAACTCCATGTCAATAAATAGTATACTTTTAAGTGCTCTGGTCTACTAGGAAACTTTTAAAACATTTTTCCGTGGGGTAGACTTTTCTGAATGATTTTAGGTCAGTCTTAGGAGTCTTATTCCCCTCTTCTGTCTTTTGTGTAGTTTTTTCAAATATTCAACTTTGAGTCATAGCTTTGCTGGAAAATATTATTTATTTTTGTGCCTGTAGGAAATCCAGAGTTTGTTTGTTCTTTCTCCTTTAGTCGTTTCAAAAGGTTACATCTTGCATAGCTTTATTGTCTTGTATAGTTCTGTATAGATTTTTGGAGTATGTGTGGACAGATACAAATCTAGGCAGCTGCCATTATCTGGGCTGCATAGAAATTTCCCCCATCAGTATTTTAAATTTTGAATTTTATTAACTACTATTTTAATTTTAAAAAAGAATATGTGCATGTAATTTTAAAAGAAAAAAAATAGTACAAAAAGTTGTGAAAATAATATCCAAAGGAAGTAAAAAGTATGAGTGCCTTTCCCCATCCCCAAATTCCTTATCCCTTTCATGAAAGGAAGGCAATGTTAAGAATTTTGTGTGTAACCTTTGTATACATATATATACACACACACACACACACACACACATATATAATATATAATATACAGATATATTTACATTTATATATTTATACACATACAAATGTGTATGTATATATAATATGCTTTCATATGTATATTACACAAATGATACACATACTATTCAAAACTTCAGTTTTATTGTTCTCCCATCCAAGTACTAACCAGGCCCGACCCTGCTTAGCTTCCGAGATCAGACGAGATGGGGCGCGTTCAGGGTGGTATGGCCGTAGACCAGTTTTATTGTTCTCAACATGTATTTTTTTTTTAATGTTTGTTTTGGAGAGAGAGAGACAGAGACAGAGAGCGAACAGGGGAGGGGCAGAGAGAGAGGAGACAAAGAATCCGAAGCAGGCTTCAGGCTCTGGGCTGACAGCACAGAGCCCACATGGGGCTAGAACCCATGAACTGTGAGATCATGACCTGAGCTAAAGTTGGACACAACCGACTGAACCACCCAGGTGCCTTTCAACATGTATTTTTTATATACATTTTAAATCTACATAAACCATTCTTACCACTTTTAATGACTCTTTAGAATGACATTTTGTGGCATTATAATAAATGTGTATAACTATGCCTAGACTTACTTTTAAAAAATGTAGTTTATTTTCTGAGTTTTTATAATAAGATGTAATGTCTTTGGGTCCTAAGTACTAGTTGCATAAATTGTGGTAAATTCATACAATGGGATGTTAATGGAACTGTTAAAGAATGATAAAACTGGGGCACCTGATTGTCTCAGTCAGTAGGGCATGTGACTCTTGATCTCAGGGTCAGGAATTCAAGTCCCACATTGGGCATACAGTGTACTTAATAAAATAAAATAAAATAAAATAAAATAAAATGGATGGTGCTCATAAACTTAGAAACATGAGCATTTTTAAATACATAAATAAATAACACTGACTTGACAGAGAAAGACATTCATATTATTGAGAAGTTTACAAAATGATATATATGGTATAATGCAACTTTAGTAAAAAAATATATATTTATTAATATATACCTTCTCACTTTCACATATAAACACGTAAGCAAACCTGATAAGGAACAAAATATAAACAATGGTTCTTTCTGAGTAATGAGGTTATGATACATTTTATTAATGTTTGTGCAATGGGAGTATATTGATTGGGTAACAAAAAAGTAGGTATTATTATTTAAATATCAATAAAATAAAAAAGGCATTGGCATGCCTGGCTGGAAAGTATGTAAACTGTCACATCATTGAAAAAGGTATATCTCTCAGTATTGTTTTTCTTGTAGGTCAAGACACTGAAGAAGCAGGGAGTTCCATGTCTACTCTGGAAAGGTCACTGGCTGCCCGCCGAGCCCCTCGGGCCAAGCTTATGATTCCTATGGATGCTCAGTCCAACAATCCTGGTGGGTAAAGATTGGAACCACAATGAAGAAATGAAGGGTTTTCTGTTTTCGTCTTTTCTATATCAAATTATCAAAAATATTTAGAGTTTCCCCTGAATTTTCTGGGCATCTGGACAAAATGAAGAATGACTAAAACCCTAATTTATAATTTGAAGTCAAACATACACTGCTATTGTGGTTTCTCTTGTATATAATCCAATTGCAAAACAGATGGCTACAGTGTTAAGGAATTGTAAAAAAAATATGAATTCATATAAAAAGAATGGAAATTTCTGTCACTATTATTGATCTTATTCTAATGATCACATTCATAGTTGGGTTTGTTCTTTTTTTACTTTTTTAATGGGTCCCATTTCCAGTTTTAAATAATCTAGCACCCTTGAAGCAAGTGTTAACAGATATCCAGTTACTACCCTCTTATTTTTGAAGTTTTCTGTCATCTTCCCACATTTACTGAAGATATTAGCACACCTGGGGATCGCCACCCTTCTAGTTACCTCTGTGATTAATCTTGGTAATTATAATTTCCATGTAGGTAATTCATCCAATGACAGTAGACTGTTGGTCCCTTTATGGTGCCTACAATGATACTGGCTCCTTCCCACCTCAATTCATCAAGTCCGTGTCATGCACTAAACCAATCATTGTAACCCTTATAATCTCCAGTTTCTATCATCCCTTTTTTCTATTTGTTACTTTCCTGCTCACTTATTTTATTCCCCCCTTGCCAACAATTCTTCAATCCCACTAAGACCTCCAGTGCATTAACTCTGACACCTTCCCACTGTCCCTCATCTGCTTCCTGTCCTGATTTCCCTCCAAACTCAACTGAGAAGTCATAGTCATTTATCATCCTCAGTCCCTTGCAAACACCCTCATCTCTGTTGGTCCTCCTTCCCCATCATATTCACCAGAAAAAAACTGAACCCTATTTAATTAGCTCCACTCTACTAACAGCTGATTCATCTGGAGAAAACACATGACTTCCTTGCCAGGTATTAGCAGTCATGTATTTGGTAATGCCACTCATTTCTCCATTCATTCATTATTTCGGGTTATAAAATGAATGTCTTATATCTATTCTTCTCAGACTCCCCAAATCTCTCTTCTTTCCCCATGCTCAGCCAATAATTTGGCTTCTTACATTACCAAGAAGAGAGAAGCATTGAGAATTGGTATCCTTATCCTTCCATCAAATCTAGTTAATGTGTTTGTGCTCCTGTCTCAAGCCAGGTCTTTCCCCTGTTGCCATCCCTTCTCACTTACTTGGGGAATCTTGTAAGTATCCCTTCCATTTCTGGTATCATCCATTTTCTCTCTTCATAGATAATTCCAACTGGCATACAAACATTCTGTCACAACTGCTGTCTTAAAATACCATCTTTAGGGGTGCCTGGGTGGTGCAGTCGGTTAAGCGTCCGACTTCAGCCAGGTCACGATCTCGCGGTCTGTGAGTTCGATCCCCGCATCGGGCTCTGGGCTGATGGCTCGGAGCCTGGAGCCTGTTTCCGATTCTGTGTCTCCCTCTCTCTCTGCCCCTCCCCCGTTCATGCTCTGTCTCTCTCTGTCCCAAAAATAAATAAACGTTGAAAAAAAATTAAAAAAAAAAAAATACCATCTTTGGGTACTACTTTCCCCTCCAACTACAGCCTATTCCTCTCCCTTCCCAAAAAACTCCTTTAAAAGTTGTCTATACTGGCTTTTTCCTCTTTGTAATCTTCCTTATTAGTTTTAATGAGACAGTTTCTGTCCACTGAAACTGGAGTTTCAAGGTTATCAATAATCTCCACATTGTCAAAATAAATGGTCAAGTCTCAGATGCTCAGCAAAATTTGACATAGCTTCTCACTTTTTTTTTTTTTACTGAAACACTATCTTCACTTGCCTTATGGTCTACTAAATGCTCCTGGTTTTCTTTCTTTCCCATTGCTGCTCCTTTTGAGTATCTTTTACTTATTCCTCCTTTTATGCCCAGTCTCTAAGTCAGAGAATGCCCCACAGCTCAGTCTTCAGCCTTTTCTCTTCTACCTACCTAGATCTTTCTATGATGTCATTTTGTTCTGAGAGCCTTAACGCCATCTAAATCTTAATAAATTCCAAATTTTATCTCTAAGTTAATCTCTTATCATAACCCATATCAACTTTCATATCAACCATTGACTCAGTACTTCCATATGGCTGTCTAATAGGCAATTCAGCTATGGAGATCCTACTTTTCATAATTGCCTTTCCCACCTCCAAACTTGATCCTCCTACTTCTTTCCCTATTTCAGTAAATGTTACCACAGTTCATCCATTTACTCTTGTTGAAAACTCTAGTTTCATACTCTTTAATCCAAATTTCATCATACCCCAAATTCAGTCTTTCATCAGTACTACAGTTCTTGCTTACAATACCTGATTTGGTCCCAAATCTGACCATTCCTTCCCATCTCAACTGCTCTGTCCTAACACATGCCACCACCATCTGTTACAGATTCTTGACCACAGTTCTAAATCTGTAACTAGTCTCTTTTCTTTAGCTCTTGCCCCTGTAGCGAGTTGTCTATAGAGCAGCCATTCAATTGTATGAATTAGATGATGTTATTCCTCTTAACTTCCCGTAACATATAGAGTGAAATCCATGATTTTACCATGTCCTACAAGGCCCCATGTGATAAAACTTCTGGACTCATTTCTCATTTCATCTCCTGCTACTACTCTAATCCTTTTCAGCCTCATAGCCTTCCCCTCTGTTCTTTGGATAATAACACACGTTCAAATGCAAGGACTTTTCACTTGCTCTTCTCTTTCCCTGGAATCTCTTTTCATAGATATTTACATGGCTTTTCCTTAATTTCATTCAATTCTGTGTTCAACAGCTCCCACTATAGGTCTTCCCTGACAAATGTCACACATAGAATCTGTGGTCTCTCTCTGCTCTATATATTCTGCTTTGTTTTTCTTTATTAATGTGTATGACCATCCTGTTCACATTTTTGTATTTGTTTATTTGTTTCCTGTATTTTAATGTAATTTCTATGAGGGTAGAGATTTTGTCTCTGTGATCAGTTCATATCCTCAATACTCAGAACAGAGCCTGGGAGGCTTCAATCAAGGTAATTTAGGTGAATGAATTAACAGTTGCTTCTCTCTACTTTACTATATGTCATGTTTCCTCCATGCTCCATGGCAGCTTTCAGTGTTACTCTAATAAGTACAAAAACTTTTATGGAATTTATAATGAATTCTAGCTCGTCAACTCATGGGATAGATATAATTATTATGCCTCTTTCTCTAATAAGGGACCTGAGTCTTGGAGAGTTTAAGTACCTAGCTTTTAGTCACACAGCATCTAAGTGGCAGAACCAGAATTTGGACTCACAAGGTCTGGCTTCAGAGTTCTGAGCTCCTAATCACTAAGCTCCCTACAGAGGTGCCCTGTGAAGCCATTGTCCTTCTTTCATTTCTTTCATTACATACAGAGACATTTACGCTGAGCTGTTTCACTTTTCCCCTCCAGCTACTTTCCTCTTGTAACAAAGTTCTAGTGGTGCCAGTCTTCTATAGTTTCTTCTGTGTCAACTATCCTCAAAAAAAATCCTTTGTGGACCCTTCTGTTCCATGTACAACCTTCTTATGCAATAAGTTCTCATATCTTGTTGATTTTCCTTCCACAATATCTTTTGAATCCCTGGCTACCTTCCCATTCCCTGGAGTCATATGTTAATTCTCTTCTTTATGACCTCACACCTGAACTGTCGAAACAGCTTCATAAGGAGTCTTTCCCCCTTCTAGCATCTTCCAGATTCATATGTATCCTGCCTGACAGGTGTGTTCCTAAAACAACTTAAATATGGCATTCCATTCTATAAATTTCTCCAAAGGCTCCCCATTGCCTGCCAAGAAAAAAACACCTACAAACCGCTGAGCATCTCACATTTAAGTCTACATTTCTAGTGTCCTGTTCCTATGCCTAGATAGATATAGTAGGTAGGTAGTTACGTAGGTAGGTAGATAGATATAGAAATAGAGAGATAGAGATATATCCTAGATTCCTGCAAGGCTAGACGAAATTGCCTGTCCATAAATATACATGGTCTTTTCTTTGTTTTTTCCCTCTGAACATTTCTTTCTTTTTGGAATGACTCAGTGGCTATCTCTACCTAACAAAGTTGTATGCATTTTTCACAGACCAGAGCAGATAGTGATGCTCTCATAAATTCTTTCTTTTCTGAATGTTGTATCCAGAAAATGATGGCTTCCTTTCTCATGTTTGAATAGCATTTCATTCTACTATATTCGTGGCATTAATTATGTACTGCCTCATATGTGTAGGTATTCCAGTCCAAATCTGTCCTTTTCTAACAGGTTGTGAATTACTTCATGATAGGGAGGGAATGCATCTAATTCATCTTTGCATTCATACATTGTATAGCTCAATACTAGCACAAAACTGGTGCTTGCTAAACGTCTGTCATATGAATGAATGAATAAGTAAATGCATTATAAGACTGCCTTGTGTTTGTAACACACCAGTGTTTAAGGACCTTTCTTAAAATCAGTTATAGTTAGAATATCTTCAAATAAGACTTTATGATGTATTAAGGGCAGTTAAAATTGTTTTTACTAAACAGGAAAGGAAATAATGAGCTTATAAAGAATGAAAAATGAAATGAAACCTAACAAATACTGAGAATTTCTGAATATTATTCACTTGCTAAATACCTTGCTAATTGCTATTTCAGTGAATCCTCATAATATTATCATGTGGTGAGATTATCCTGATTTTACAGATAGCGAGACTCAGATAAGATAAGAGACTCAGACAGCTTACTGACTTACCTCAGGACATACCTGGACAACCTCTGAACCTCTGGTATTCTGCTTCTCCAAGGACTAAGATGATTTGCATGCCTTATATTATTTATATACTTTTAAAAAAGATTTTTGACAGTAGCCCATCCAATTTACAATTATGGAAACTAGGAATGTGAGAGTAGGAACCCAAAACCTGTGCTAGATCCGTCCACTACATTGTGCCGCCTCAAGTTGTCACCTGGAGCTCCAACTTGCTCTTTGCCTACAACAGCAAACCTTTCCTTATTCCTGGTGTCCTACTCTACATGAATGGGGGCCGTAAAATGACCAGCAACTGATTTTGTTGCTATCTTAAAAATTATCATATAATGCAGGTACGTTATTTTAAATAGTGAAATAGTTTTATAAAATGTATAAGAATATTCTGACCCAGCAAGCCCAATCTTATACCAGTTTTAACCTTGGGTAAAATTACCCAGCAGAGATACATAATGTATTCGCCAAAAGACGCAAACAAGAATATGTGTGGCAGTACCGTTCCCCATATCATATCTTTATTATACCGTAACATATTCATTATATTCAGTGGAATATAATGCAGCAATGAAATTGAACAAACTAAAATGCCATAAACAATAGGGAGAATCTCACAGATAAAATGTTGTAAGACAGAAACCTAACACATTTATGAGATTCAACTTATGTAAATTTTATTATTATTTTAAGTTTCTAACATTATTTAGGAGAGACAGAGTGTGAGTGGGAGAGGGGTAGAGAGATGGAGAATTCCAAGCAGGCTCTGTGCTGTGAGCACCTAACCCAACGCAGGGCTCGAACTCAGGAGACTGAGATCATGACCTGAGCTGAAATCAAGAGTCAGACGCTTCACCAACTGATCTACCCAGGTGCCCCTCAATTTATGTAAAATTAAAAACAGGCAAAATAATCTATTGGGTCAGAATTCTGAAGAGCAGTTACTCTTGATGGGAGATGATCAGTGACCAGAAGACCCATAGAGCAACTTCTGATAATGTTCTATTTCATGCCCTTGATGATAGTTGCAAGGCATTTCACTTTGGAAAATCACTGAGCACTACTTTGGATATTCCCATTTTCAAGATATATATTATACCTAAATAAAATTTCTATGAGAAATGAAGACTCAATAGAAAATATATCTTTGAGGGGCGCCTGGGTGGCGCAGTCGGTTAAGCGTCTGACTTCAGCCAGGTCACGATCTCGCGGTCCGTGAGTTCGAGCCCTGCGTCAGGCTCTGGGCTGATGGCTCAGAGCCTGGAGCCTGTTTCCGATTCTGTGTCTCCCTCTCTCTCTGCCCCAATCCTGTTCATGCTCTGTCTCTCTCTGTCCCAAAAATAAATAAACGTTGAAAAAAAAATTTTTTTTTTAAAAAAAGAAAATATATCTTTGAAGTAACTTTGTCATATCATATTCTTTGTTACCTCCAAGCTCTGTGTTGGTAAAACTCTATCAAAAAAGGAAATGACTTCAACATATAATCAAAGTTGATTTTAAAATAAATTCTTAAGCTTTCTGATAAATAAAATAAACTCTTTGCAATTTACATGATTGATAGGTCTTAGATAACTCTGCTGAACAAATTGTAAATCTGTATCTTGGCAGAGCTATGATTTCATTCAGAAGAGTAGATACATTTCTGATGGCCCCACTTGCAGTATTATTTAGATTTATCAAGTCTTTCATCTACTGAGTCTTGTATAAACTACATTGTAGCATTGCACTGATTTCTAGTCACATGTATGAAGATGTTTGCTGTTCCACTTAAGAATCGCTATTTTTGTAAGACTGTCTTTTCCCCTTTTCCTTGACATTTCTCAGCATGCTTTATAAAATGTAAATTATCAGATCAAATATAGACGATCTGAAGTGGCTTTTTGTTCTTAAAATCCATGGGGAAATGTATTTAATTTCATTGGAGTGCAACATCTGTTTATTTGTCTAAGGTTTGTCAACTTATTGGTTGAAAACATTATGTGGCCTCTGTTTGCTCCTATCCCTGAACACATTTCACAGCAAAGTAAACTAATGCTCATGAGAAACACACTAGCTGAAAGCACAGGCAAAAATACCCATGTATTTTGATTTTCCAATCCTGAGCACTTTGTTTTAAAATGGTAGCAAAGGCTGACTATTTTTACAATGACCAAAGAATTATTTTAAATGTTTTTTCTTATTATAAATGAAATTATTTGTGAAAAATCAGAAGCAACAGGGCACCTGGGTGGCTAAGTCAGTTAAGCATCTGACTCTTGGTTTCAGCTCAGGTCATAATCTTTCAGTTCATGAGATGGAGCCCCAGTTGGGCTCTGTGCTGATGGTGTAGAGTCTGCTTTGGATTCTCTCTGTCTCTCTTTCTGCTCCTCCCCCACTATTTTTTTTTTCTCTCTCTCTCTCTCTCAAAATAAATACACTTAAAAAAAAAAAGAAATCAGAAGCATCAAGTATAACTTTCCTGAATTTTTAAAGGGTATTTAAGGGTCATATGCTGGGTTTTCAGGAATCAGACTCTGAGACAGAATTTAGAATACAGGCAATTTATTAACAAGTGCTTTCTGGAATAACACTTGTGAGGGTAAGGGATGCAGGACTGGGAGGAGGGAGAAACTGAACTGGTGACTTAGTTTAATGGGAGCTGCAGCTGACCCTATGGGTTGCTCTGGTGCTGGGCTTGCCCTTAGCGTTTTCCCAAAGGAGGCAAGGGAGGTGGGTTTCTGGACTTTGTCTCAAGTGTGATGCAGGCTGCCCCTGCAAAGTGGGGTGTAATCTTGGGCAAGCAACTTCTTTGGCTGAGAGCAATTCCTGGAAGGATAAAGATTTACTTACATTTCTAGTATTTTATTACCTGATGGAACATAAGTATTTGTTTGACCTTGGTTCCCCTTTCCATTTTCAACCTGTGTTTTCTTCTGTAAAGTGCTAGAGGAAAGGCGAGGAAGCAGAAATGGGAGGGATATAGATCAAAACAGGTGACCTCTAAGATTACATTAGTTATAAAATTCTGATAATTAAATGTATGAGAGTTTATTGGGCAGGAGCCTCCTGAATTTCATTTTTTTCTGTTTCCCTGTACATCTTTAAGGGGAAAAAAATGCAATCCCAGCTTTTTTAAGGGAAAAAAAAAGTCTGAAAAAGTGGCCTGAAAGTATCTAGTAAAAAGACTAAGGCAAAGGAAGGCATACAGTTTTGCTTTTGTGATAGCTTAGAAGCTGCTTATGACCACTGGTTTGGGGCTTTCTAGAACATTCACTGTGAAAGCCAACTCTTTTTTTCCCCACTCCCACCATCTGCTTTAGTAACTTTACTGCAGAACTCAAACAATGGGTTGGAGAAGCTATTGAGAAGTGAAGAAGCAGATTTTAAAAACTAGAATTCTATTGGCTTGAGGTGCTGTACTACCAGAAGTCCATCTTTTACTGATATGAAGATCATTCCAACCCCTAAAACATTTGATTCCAACTCAGAATCCTTGCCTGAACCTTGCATTCATGGTGTAAGAAGCCAGTATCCTAAGACTGATCCCAGCTTAACAGGTTCTAGAATGGGGCATTCATTCTATCACCCTGCAGCCCCTGTGAATGCCTACATCCAACCAAGAATGCTTTCCTAGGATTACTGAGTGCAAACAATCTTAAGATCTGTTGGATCCCTGGAGATTGATAACAATAACCAGCTTTTTCAAAAGGCTGACCCCTGATGCTCCTCTCTTCTGTACTAAGGAAGATCTCTCAAATCCTCATAGCCATTCCACAAAGTTGGTACTATTATCATCCCCACTTTACAAAGAGAAAACTAAGAAATAGTGACCTTAAATCACTTGCCAAGCTAATGAGCAATTATCCATTACCTCCAAAATGAAGCAACATAAAACAAGAACTCATTTTCTCAACAGCTTCTATCATGTCCACAGGTTTTCCAGCATGTCCTCAAGACATGACTCCTGGCTTCCCCCAGAGGGAGTGATCTAAAAGAGAGAGAGGATAATCTTTTTTTTTTTTAGTTTATTTATTTATTGAGAGAGAGAGAGAGAGAGAGCAACCAGGGGACAGAGAGAGAGGGAGAGAAAATCCCAAGCAGGCTCCACACTGTCAGCACAGAGCCTGACACAGGGCTCAATCTCATAAACCATGAGATCACGGCCTGAGCCGAGATCAAGAGTTGGATGCTTAACCACCTGAGCCACCCAGGCGCCCTCGAAGACAATCTTTTTAAACCTGATTTGGGAAGTGGAATTTCTTCTGCATTTCTATAACATTCCATTGGTCACCAGACCAACCCTGGTGAAATGTGGCAGGGAACTCCCCAAAGATGTGAATATCACAGTGATACTCAATGGGAGGCATCTTAGATACTGGATGTGACACCTACTCAGTGCTAAAGTGGCAGAACTAGATAATGAACCCAGGCAGTTTGACCTCAGTGCTTGGGCTCTTTAGCATGATATGGAGAATAACTACAGATCACATATTTGTGAATGTTCACACTTTCCCTAAAGAGGACTTTGGTGGGCTTTTGGTGGACTTTTTCGTGTATATTCCATGAAAAGTGTTTGCCAATGGACGCCTGAAAATGTGAAGGAGATAAAAAAAAATATTTATCAAGGGCCATAGGCACTAAATTTCCAAATAGTCCAGCTGATATATCGGTCATTGCAGAAAAGACGTGGTAAGGAGAAGCAGAATGAGAAATCATTTCACATAAATTCTTTTCACTTCAAAATATTATCTTTACTCTTATTTTTCTGCCTCTCCTCTTCAACACCTCTCTCAACTATGTCAAGTACCATGTTGAAAAATACCTACAGAGGGCTTTATTTATTAAAATTGTAGCTTAAAAAAATCTCTACTTTAGATTTCCTATAGGTTGTGTTTATTGCTAACATTTTTAAGAATGTTGTAAAAGCTTTCAGATATCAGTGTGCCCTGTTCAGAGAGCTAAGTAATTTGGTGAGGAAATTTCAACTTGAAAAATCTTTGTGCATCAGTGTGAGATATAAATTCACTTGTCAGCAAGCTGTGTCAGAGCAGATTTCTTGTCATCTTTGGCCACAGAGCAGAGATTTATTGAAAATTCTTGATAATATCGCTCTCCGAGTTGTTTTACATAAACATAGTGCAGCGAATGCTTTGAACTATAGTGTGAATAAGAAAGAGAGAGAGAGAGAGAGACAGAGGCAGAGACAGAGAATGTGTGTGTGGATGTGGATGTGGATGTGTGTTTCTGGCTTTTAAAACTGACACGTAGCAGAAAAATACTAAAAAGCATTTCAATACATTGTGTTGTATCCAACTTACTTTAGAATGATCATTTCTGCAACAACTGTGTTATAAGTAGGTGTAGACTTCTGTGCCCTTTTAGAAATGAATCATGAATCAAAATACTTCAGAACCAAAGCTTTGGAATACAGACTATATTCTATGTCAGGGAATAGAACTATGGGAATTGCTGAAATGCAGAAACATACAATAGGTTTATTATTTTTTAAAGAATTATTATTTGTAAGCCATTTGTACCCAGGTCAGTAGTGAAAATGCAAAACTCTTAGAAAGGAAAATTTCTTTCTTCAATAATGAAAGACTTGGAACTGCAATATAAATTTAATCTCTTGGGTTCTCTCAGCTCTCTGATTTTATATTCTGTGGCTTGCCAAATTATTTTTTGTTTCTCCATTCAAATTTATTCAGCTCCAACCAAGAGATATGTATGAAATTCTTTTTCTAAGTGTATTATAAGATATTGGTTAAGTTCAAATAATAATATTGATAAGGAAATGTGCACAATTTGTGGAGTGGGTACCTTCTATGTATCTAAGCAAAACTATCATTGTCACATTTATTTATGGGTAAAAATTGTCAACACAGGGATAGCTTTACAACCTGGCAATCTATATTAATGACTATGCAGTGATCCCATTTGATCAGTAAGATAGATGATATCATTAAATTGACTACCTGGGAGACTGAGAGTTTAAGTTTTCTGAAAATAGACATTATATTATTGTATGGTTCTTATTTACAAATGTGTTCAAGTCTATTATCACTACCATTATTACTATAGTAACTATAAACTGTAAGAAACCAAATAATACATCAAACCACTTAAAAAGTCTCCAGTGGGTTGAAATGACAGATTTTTAAATATTACTTCTAGAAAATCCTTCTTATTAACTCACTTGAAAAATAAGAAGTATCTACCAGTATAGTGTGAGAGACACAAAGATTACAAAATTATAACCTCTTTTCTTTAAGGAATTTATAGTCACTTTAGCTGATATCTGGCTTGAATCTCTGATTCTTTTTACCATTTTCTCTGTCATTTTTTTTTCTTTTTCTTCTTTTCGAGTCTGTTCATGTGTTTGTATATCCCAATTTACTCTTTCTAAAGTATCTTTATAAGACATTGCGCTGTAAACCACTTATTCTCAAATTTTCATTCAGTTCGTCCCAAAACTACTTTGAAAACTTTATATCACCCGAAACATTCTGAATTTAACGTTTAAAAGAGTTTGTTATAAATACCTGTGAAAAAATGTACTTTTTTCATATACCACTCTCTTAAATAAATTCAAATGTATAAAAATTATATCGGTTTGATATCCACCACCATCCATTTACAAAATATGTGAGGAAGCTTCTCTTTCACTGACAAAAATTTACACTTGTTTCCCCTTGAACTAGTACCTGCGATTTAATTTCCCTACAGAATAATATACAAATGCCATGTATCTTTATGTCTTTTATTGATCATCTATCTTACTTCTTTGCAACATAATATTTCTATAAACTGAAATTATATGTTATTTTATAGACGTATGTGAGCATAAGTTTTCAACTGCTGGGTTTTTTTCTTCTGGATTGAGTTAACACTACAATTAGTATTTCTGTACAATTGTGTGTAAAGAAAGACTTTATTAGAATTCTATCACTTAATGACATGAATGAGGCTTTTTCCATACACGTACTGCATGCATCTGTGGATTAATGTTACTTTTTGCATAAACTCTATTCCAATATTTTTTTAATTTATCTAAACACTATGAAACTTTGTTTGCATTTATGTGTGGGTGACTGTTACAATGAGATTTTTATAGCAGTCACTCAATGATTTGAACTTCCAAATTATAGGTCAGAATCCCATACTTTTAATTCTCACCTGAAGTTATTTTTTATAATGTTTCAAGTAACAACTACATATTGTCCTCCAATTATACTGCAAGTATAAATTTTAGAAACTGCCTGACTTTCAAAAGTATTTGTTACTCATTCAAGTTATTTACTTCATCATTTTTAAGAGATGCACCTATAAAAAGCTTTACCAAGTCTTACAGAGTAATTATAAAATACATCTGCAAACTTTTTTCACTAGGAGGTACTTTACATAATACAATATATTAAGACAGGATTTGAAGCATTGAAATATCACTTATACCATTACAATATAATTCTTTGAAAAATGTTTTTATTAAAATCTATACAGTTTTTAATTCAATTTGTGGAAAACACCCATCACTTCACCTATTTAAAAGAATTAGTCTTATTGTGAAACCAATTTTTTTTTATTTTTCAATTCAAATAAGCCTGTTAATATGCATTTCAAGGAGCATTATAAATACACTCAGAAATAAATTCCAGAATGTAATTTTAAAAGCTATTTTACTAGAAGCAGCCCTTTTGATTTAAAATTCTGTATATTTAATATAATTAATCTGCATTTTAGGTTAAAAAATATGCTTTAAATCTACACGTTGTTTGTAACTAACTCAAAATAATACAAAGTAATCTGTATCAATGATTATGAAGTTACTTATGTAAGAGGAATATGATAAAGAGAAAGCTTTTTCTTTGGTAAATATGTATGCACATGCATGTTGAACTCCAGGATTGGCATTAGGGTGTGATCAAATAAAACTAATGCATATAATAGAAACAACTTGAGTAATGTAATGGACAAAAATATACTGCTGAAGATCATTCCAGGAGCTGGCTTAAAATTTTATTTTTTATTAAAAAGAGGTAGGAAATACTAAACATTTTCTAAGATAATATAAGATGAAGATTGACTACAATTAGAATAAATATTTTATGTGATATAATTTAATAGATATTGAATAATGGAATTGAATAATGCTTAATACACCTAGGAAATATTGTGTAAGATATTGATCTGTGGGTTTAAGCCAGTATAAGTAAAAAATGTTTGGGGTTCCCAGACAACATTTAGTTATATTTAAATTAATGTGTCATTAAGCTGTACCGTTTTGCTATTTGAAGACATTTTCTATTTAAATAAAAATCCTAAGTATGATTATGAGATTATACCTATAAATACCTGATCATCTCTCAAGAGCATTACATCTTTCACAGAATTAACATAAAATTCCCATTTCCTTAGCCCACTTTACCCAATATATTCAGTTTCTGAACAACCGAACATTTCTTGGGTTCTTGCTTAGGAGAAAATAAAAGACAAAACAAAAAAAACAAAAAACAAAAAAACCCACCAGGAAGCCTTAATGTGCTTTTATAGTAACTTGATTCATTGTTTCTTTCTTTGAAACCATAGGAAATTTTGGGGGCGCCTGGGTGGCTCAGTCAGTTGAGCATCTGATTACTGATTTCAGCTCAGGTTATGATCTCCTAGTCGTGACATCTTGCCCCGAGTCAGGCTCAATGCTAAGTGCAGAGCCTGCTTGAGATTCTTTCTCCCTCTACCTCTGCCACTCCCCTGTTCCCTCACTCTCTGAAAAAAAAAAAAAAAATTTAACTGATACCGTGGGAAGTTTGACATCTCAGAGTAATGTTCTATAGTAAGGTGCTGGAGGTGTGAGCTTTTTAAAAGAGAGACTTTGTGGAAAGAGAGGTAAGTAAAGGAACCTATAAGATACTATGAAGAGCATGCATGGATTTGAAGATGGGAAAGTTTAGCCATTTCCTTTCTGCTTCGTAGGTGACAACATAAGATAAATAATAATAAAAACAACATCTTTGTTTTTGCAGCTGTCGTGAGTGCCATCCCTGTGCCAACCCTGGAAAGCGCCCAGTACCCAGGAATCCTTCCATCTCCCACGTGTGGATACCCCCACCCACAGTTCACCCTCCGGCCTGTGCCATTCCCAACATTGTCTGTGGACCGAGGTTTTGGAGCAGGAAAAAGTCAGTGTGATGCATTTTCCTTTCTTTTTATGAAGAACGAATGAATAATAACCAAGGATGTCTTGTTAAATGTATAGCATTCTGACATTATCATCCCTTGGAAAAATTGACTTTCCTCTGCCCTGGGCCAGAATCAGAGCACAGTCAGTCCTTCGGATCCTACCACATGCTTTTAAACTGATTCTCTAGGAGTCTTTCCACAGTACGCTCCGCAGACAATATGGGAAGTTGTGTGGAAACAAAGGTTAACCAGTTCAGTAAAACAATGAAGTGCCAGGTGCTTGAAATTAATACATGCTGTCAACTAGGAAGTTAATAATCGAGTGACTATATTCCAGCATGTTCTTGTGTGTCTGTTGGATGTATTTAAAGGTGTCTCACTGATTCCTGATGAACCAGTACTTAGATGAATGCTTTAGCTTTCTTTGGTTAAATCGGTTAAGCAATAGCGTTTCATGTTTAAGTAATGATTGTTGGAGAAAGAGATTTCCAGAGTAGTATTTCATTTGTTTTTGTTTGTTTGTTTTTCTGGTTTTAATAAGATAGAGTTGACTTATAACATTATGTAAATTTAAGGAATACATTGTGTTGATTTGAGATACTTATTTATTGCAAAATGATTACCGCCATAAAGTTAGCTAATACCCCCCTCATGTCACATAAGAATGGTTCCCTTTTGTAATGAGAATGTTTTAAATCTACTTTCTTGCTTTCAGGTATATAATACAGTATTATTAGTTATAATCACTATGCTGTACATTAGATGCCCAGAACTTAATCATCTTATGACTGGAAGTTTGTACTCTTTGACCAACATCTCTCTTTTTCTCTCTATCCCCCCAGCCCCAGGTAACCACCATTCTAGTCTCTTTTTTTATGAGTTTGTCTTTTTTAGACTCTACATGTAAGTGGTATCATTTAGTATTTGTCTTTCTGTACCTGATTTATTTCACTTAGGATAATGCCTGCAAGGTCCATCCAGATTGCTGCAAAAAAGTGTCCTTGTTTCTCAAGGCTGAGTAATATTCCATTGTATATAGGCCACATCTTCTTTAACCATTCATCCACTGATGGACACTTAGGTTGTTTCCATATCTTGGCTATTGTGAATAATTCTACAATGAACATGGGAGTATGTACGTCTTTTTGAGATCTTGTTTTCATTTCCTTTGGATATATACCCAGAAGTGAGATTGCTGGATCATATAGTAGTTCTATTTTTAATTTTTTTAGGAACCTTTATACTGTTTTCCATAGTAGCTGCACCAATTACCTTTTCACCAACAGTGCACAAGAGTTCTCTATTCTCCACATCCTTTCCAACAATGATCTCTTGTCTTTTTGACAATAGCCATTGTAACAGGTATGAGGTGATATCTCATTGTGGTTTTGATTTGCATTTCCCTGATGATTAGTAAGGTCACATATTTTGACATATGTGTGAATACACATATATGTGTATTTTCACATATTTGTTGACCATTCACATGTCTTCTTTGGAAAAATGTGTATTCAGTGCTTCTGCTCATTTTAATCTAATTTTTTGCTATTGTATTGCATGAATTTGTTATATATTTCAGACATTAACCCCTTATCAGAAATGTGGTTTGCAAATATTTTCTCCCATCCCATAGGCTGACTTTTCTTTTGTTGATGGTTTTCTTTGCTGTACAGAAGCTTTTTAATTTGATGCAATCTCATCAGTTTATTTTTGCTTTTGTTGCCTTTGCTTTTTGGTGTCAAATCCAAAAAGTCATGGCCAAAATCAATGTCAAGGAGCTCACGCCCTTTGTTTTCTTCTAGGAATTTTACAGTTTTAGGTCTTAAGGTCAAGTGTTTAAAACATTTGAGTTCATTTTTGTGTACAGCATAAGAAATCCAGTTTCATTCTTTTGCATGTGGCAATTCAGTTTTCTCAGTGCCATTTATTGAAGATTATTGCCCCACCATATATCCTTAGCTCTTTGGCATAAATTAATTGACCATATATGCATAGATTCATTTCCAGGCTCTTCATTCTGTTCCATTAATCTGTGTGCCCGTTTTTATGCCTGTACCATACTGTTTGACTATCATATCCTTGTAATGTAGTTTGAAATCAGAAAGCATGATACCTCTAGCTTGCTCTTCTTATCAATATTGTTTTGGGATCTTTTGTAGTTCCATTCACATTTTGGGATTGTTTGTTCTATTTCTGTGAAAAATGCCATTGGGATTTTGATAGAATTGCATTGAATCTGAGATCACTTTGGGTAGTGCAGAAATTTTTAACAATATTAGTTCTTTCTACCCATGAGCATAGTCATTTCTACCCATGACTATCTTTCCTTTTATTTATGTCTTCTGAAATTTCTTTTGTCAGTGTCTTATAGTTTTCAACGTACAGATCTGTAACCTGCTTGGTTAAATTTATTCCTAAGTGCTTTTTTTCTTTTTGATACAACTGTAAATGAGATTGTTTTCTTAATTTCTCTTTCTGATAGCTCATTGTTAGCATATAGAAATGCAACTGATTTTTGAATATTGATTTTATATCCTAAAGATAGTATTTCATTTGTTTTAAGGAAAGTAGGTATGGAGAGAGATTCTCAATCTATTGTATACACCCTGGTGGTTTCTCCTATACCATTTGACTGTTTTTCTTTTTTTCTTCAAGCACAGCAGTTTAAAATCGATTTTATGGCTTTCTTCCCTTAGTTAGGAACAGGTGACTCAGCAGCTCATGTGAGATAGGATGTTTTGTAATAGATAAGATGGTAACAGCAATAAAATATATTTGTGAGGTAAGCTATATTTTTTCCAACCCAACAGGGACAGCGCTAAGAAATCATAAATCGTCTAGATGTAGCAAGGTTAGAATTAAAAGGCATCAAAAATCTGCCAAGAGAGAATTAGATTTATTTTCCCTTTTCTCACTGCACATCGTGTCTACATAATAGAGTTGTGTGCAAAAACTCAAGGAAAAATAATTCCCCAAACCATATCAAAGGGGATTAAACGAGGAAGATATGGGAAGTCTAGGAAGCAAAAATTTCCAAATCCCAGGACAACTAGGAAAAGAATTCCAGTCAAATAATTCAGAAGCCACAAGGCCTTGCTTCTGCTTCTGAAATGTACTCTCCCCAGAAAGAAAGAGGGGATTATAATTTTAGTCTAGCTTTTCCCTCATTATATCATTGTCTAGTGTTTTCTTTTGATTTCATCTATATTCTCTGACTTTAAAATGAAGCATGAGAAGAATGTGTAAAATGACCTTTATCTCTCCACCATAGCAAGACCAAGACAAGCCAAAGTTCACTTCATTTATTTTTAAGAAGTTAACTATTTTATTTGATTCATGATGTGTTCCTGTAGTTTCTTTTTCTCTTTTAAAGACATAGTTCTTTCTGAGAATTCAGCATCCCATTTATTCTTTGTTTTTCCTCTTGATTTGGTGCAACATGCAAAACTGCCTCATTGAATCACAGGGATAATCATTCCAAAAGTTAAATGTCAATGAAAGCAAAAATAGTAAATAATCTAGTATAATTTTCTCCTCTTTCCCCACCAGCCAAAATAAGTTACACGGAGAAACACAATACCAATGGGATAGAGATACGTATATTCCACCCAACATGAACTAGAGAATTCACAGGGAAAGGGAGGGAAGGGTGAATTGTGAACAAATAATACAATCTACCACAGATTACTATTCACCAGGAGGACTTGGTGTGTGTCACCATTTCTCATTGTAGAGTCTATGTTTCAGATCATTCCACAGTGTGTGCATTCATTTCTTAGGCTGCCTTGATAAGGGACCATAAACCAGGTGGCTTAAAATGATAGAAATTTATTCTCTGATAGTTCCGGAGCTAGAATTCCAAAATCAAGGTGTTGTCAAGGTTATGTTCCCTCCCAAGTCTCTAGGGGTGGATCCATCTTTGCCTCTTCCAGTTTCTGGTAGTCCCAGGTGTCCCTTGGTTTCTGGAACTCCAATATCTGCCTCCCTCACATGGCTGTCTTCCATCTGCCTGAAGAGATTGTATAGATCCAGGCCTCTAAGGGCATGAATATTTGGGGGCCAGAGGGCAGACTTTTATGAATAGAATTGTGTCTCCCAAAAAGATATGTTGCAGTTCTAACCTCCAATACTGTGAATGAGATGTTATTTAGAAATAGGATCTTTTCAGATGTTATCAAGTTAAGGTGAGGTCATGCTGAATTAGGGTGAGTCCTAATCTAATATGGCTTGCATCCTTACAAGAGAAGGGACTCAGACACACAGGGAGAAGATGGCTATGTGACAACAGAGGCAGAGATTGCAGTGATGCATGCCAATCCAAAGAACATTAAGTGAACTACGACAAAATGTGTTTTTATTTGTGCTTAGGGACTACAGATTGGTTTATATCTGTGGTTACAGTCTCATGTACCAGTCTAGTGCAGGACTTTGGTAGTGGAGCAGGCTGTATATGTGGGGGCAGAGGGCATATTGGAAATCACTGTACCTTTTACTCAGTTTTGCTGTGAACCAAAAATGCTTTTAAAAAATAAAGTCTACTAGATATAAAGGAATGAATGAATGAATGAGTAAATAAATGAATGAAATAAAGAAACATTTAGTCTCTTCAATAATTTTTAAAATTTTATTAATTTATTTAAAGTAAGGATTATTAAATAAGGGTGATTAGATAACTATAATATATAATATAAATATAAAATATATAACTATTATATTAAGTTATATAAAAAAAAGGATTCCTAACAGAGTGCTTAGCATAGTAATTTTTGAACTTGATCTAAAATCAAAAGGCATGGACATACCACTCCTGGCCAAGATTTTACAGGTTTTTAAAATACACATTCAGTCATACATCAAGTGGTTTTTGAGCAAAAGGAATGTGCAGTGCAAAAGGAATAGGAACAGATCTGTGTTTCCAAGTGATTACTTAAAAAAGAAAAAAAAATAAGCACCCTCTTTTCTAGGAAACTAAATATTCTCTAAATCACTGTCAGAACCAGTTAACTTCCAGCCATTCAGTATCGGCTTCTAAATGCCTTGGAGAACATTAAACACCCGTGTTCTTTCTCAAGCAGAAAACATTTCATGACTCTGGCTGGAGATGTCTTATTAGTCACCTTGAGAAACAACAAGTCACACATAGGAAAAGAAAAATCTGTGCCAAATGTGGAGACTCTCCTTCCTCCAAAGTTTTCTGAAAGACCTTCGAGTTGCACAAGAAATGAATCACTAAAACTCTGCCCTCAAAGATCTGCTGCTTTCTGAACTCAAAAATAAAGCTGAATTTCTCTCCTACCACAAGGAAAAGAAAAATACAGGATATAGTACATTTGCATTACACACGTTTGGTGATCCACTGATAAAGATTTATATATAGTTGTGACAGACAAGTATCTCCTCTTCCTACTAATAAATTGTAGTCCTGTTCTTAGCTTCAATAGGCAAACTGTCCCTGGGAAAGAAGAAACAGTGCTATATTTTGAAAACTTCAACCAGTAGATAGTCTCGAGGCCCCATTTCCGCGAGTCACTATAAAATCGGCGCCACTATTTTCTCATCTTTGAAACAGGTAGATACTAGAGATTAGATGATTTTTTTTTTACCATTCCTTTTAGTTTGTGTATCGTCATTGTTAATGAGAAGGCTGGTCACCTTCACCCATGTTATTTTTCTGTGGCAGCTCTCCCCCAAATTGGAAATCATATAATGGGACTTGACCTCGATAAAATCACAGACACATTGGAGCTAATGACTTTTTCTCTAGGGTCTTTGCAAGAATCCACCCTGTGAGGAAGGAACTGGGGTTACTCAGGAATTTTGCATGATGTTGCTCTGAGATTAATGAGGGAATTGGGTTCCTTAAGCATTCGTGTCTCAAAGTCTTTGTGTAGAGTTATTGGTGTGCTACATTTCTTTCAAATATTGCAATTTTAGATAGAAGAAAAATCCTCATTTCCATTTTTGCAATATTTTTGCCAGATACTCTGTAGCAATTATTTCTGTGTTGACATTAATTATTATAAAGTGCCTTGAAACTTGACTCTACTGTGTAATTGTACGCTATTTGTACAATGCATTCCCACTACTTCATCATTTGAAAACCAGTGCCTTGCCAGCACATATTTGATTCTCACTTTACTTTCTGAATTGCAAAGTGGCTATACTTTCCTGGGAAAAGAGAGGTTTTCTTTGCTTTCAGAGCTCTTCGCACATCTACATATCATATCACTGAGCCGGTTTGTTTCACACAGGTGTCTTGAAGCAGGCACCTGAACTGGCCAAATGGGTTCATCTGACATGAGGGCTTTTCTCCTATGGAGCCATTGCTATTGCATCAAGAGTTTGGACTGCCTCAAACGTCAACCAGTTCTGAAAGCATTTCTTTTGCTCCACATAAAATAATTATGCATTGTGTATGGAGAATCTGTACCTTGCCCATTGTACTAGGTATTAAGCAAACTTGTCATTTTTGAACAAAACAGAAATAGTCCCTTGTGGATTAGTGATGCATTTCATCTCCCATTTCCACCTAGCACTAGATTAGGCACTTTCCTTTTCATAATGGTTGGTGCTGGAGATTGATTTCCCCAAGATCTTCTCTATCTGTGTGGAGCTCCCACTACTTCCCTCAGATATCTTCCCAGTGCAAATCATGGTGGCCACCTGAAGACCTGGGATGGAGGATGGGGCATGTGGAGAATCTGTAATTTTAGAGATGCCAATGAGCAATGGCACTAAAGAGAATAGGAATGGGAGTGGCCACAGAACATTTGGTGATGTCATCAAAATTCCTGTGAAGCCTGAGCATTTTGAGAAACTAAATTTTAGAAGACTAAAAAAGTGCATGCAAATTTTATTAAACTTAATGTCACAATAATATTTTAACATAGATCTTTTTTATTTCAAAAATGTAGAAGCAATAGAACAGGAAAATATGAAGGATGGAATAAAGAAGCATATCACACAATATATTATTATTTCTCTAATGGTTAAAGCAGTTTTTAAAATATATGGATTTATTACAATCCATCTTCAATGGAATTACTTAAGGCAGATTTCTAAGGAAAATTATGAAATATATTTCCCTGGAAGATATGGACCTGTAATAAAAACTAGCCCATTGGTGATGAAGATGGACCCAGGTCTAGGCTCCTACGGCTGCTTCTCTCTGATCTAAAGCTAAGAGATACTGTATTTTTATTCAGATATTGACCATTGGTCATTTTCTCCTTTAGATTAAATATGAGTCCAGAGTAAAACAAGCATAATTTTCTTTATCTCTAAAACTATACTGTCAACCATCTAATTACATAGTTTTTAAAGTTTTCATTTATTTGTTTGTTTATTTGTTTGTTTGTAATCTCTTTGCGCAACATGGGACTCAAACTCAGGACCCTGAGATCGAGTCACATACTCTTCCAACTGAGCCAGCCAGGGGTTCCTAAGAATAGGAAAGAAAGAGAAACAGGTGTTCTTGTATTCAATCAAGACTGTGTAATTTGAACACAAGAACACCTGTTTCTCTCTCCTTTATATATATTTTTTAAGATTTTAAGTAATCTCTATATCCAATATAGGACTCAAACTCACAATCCTGAGATCAAGAGTCACATACTCTACTGACTAAACCAGGCAGGTGCCCTTTTCTCCTTTATGTTCCTACAAATAATTTAGCTCCTAATAAACACCTGCCTGAAGTCTCCATCCCTTCTGCCCTTTTGTGAGAATCCACATCACCAAGGATTTGCCTTAATGTTTTCCTTTGAGCCCCACCTTTTAATCTTGATATTTTGCATGTATGCACCCCTCCTCTCCATGATAGGACTTCCTAGCCTAAAGAGGAAGCACTTCTCCTCAAACTCCTCTTACCCCCCAGAGTTCTCTCCAGTTTGCTGTCTTGATTACATTTTCTTTGAAGAAATCTTTTGTCAACTTTGCCTGTTTACTAGTTCTGGTTGCTTTATGGCTACATCCTGTCCTCAGCCAACCCTATGTCTCCCTGCCTCCATCTTTGAATGGGGTAAGCCTGGAGGCTTCTCAGTGACCCAGAAGACCTCTAACCTTTCTGAATATAGAAAAATGAGTTTTAATATCAAATACCCTCTGAAGGCACATTTCACTTCTGCATATCTTTAATATAATGTCTTGATCTTTGGCATCTTTAATCTCTACTCCCTTCAGCATTATCAAGTTTTCTTTCTAGCTCCTCTGCCCTTTGCTGACCTCACTGAGCCTCCCAGAGAGTTGTCTCAAAATTATCTCACAAGCTAATTATCTTGAAATATTTCCTGGTTAAAAATTCTCTTCCAAAGTGAGATATTATCTCCTATCATTGCATTTTTCCCACTTACCCAATAGAACTTTCTTTAAAAAAAAGTCATCAGAAATACTCATTTCATCAACCTTATACCTCCTATACAGCTCTTTTCATTTACAGTTTCACCTGGACCTGGTGATTTTGAACATGAATGATAAAGTCAAGTCACAGTGTCCCTAGCATAAGAAACTGTCTTGCCAATATGTTAGTCTGACTCAACTGTGGTCTCTGGATAAAAGGTGTGTCTCTGTATAAAAAAAGTGTCCAAATACCCAACGGCAGTCGCAAATGACTATGTGAAACGTCTTCAACTGTAGTAATCTGACTGAAAATTGCGAGGTTTGCTGCCAAAGAGGAAAAATTACAATCCTGCATTCAGGCAATTTGTTCCAGCAAAGTCATCTCTCATATAACTTTTTAGCTGGATGTGCTTCTTTTTTGTTTTGGAAGACAATGATAGTGGCTATTATTTGTATCATTTTATTAGCAATGCCTTGAACACCTGGTAACTCTGATTTGTTTGACAGTTGACATGGCATGTTTAAATCGCAGAAAAAATTGGCATATTGGCTGGCAGATAATAATGCAGCTGTAGCTGGGTTTGGGATATTGAATTTCACTGGCATTGCTCCTTGTGAAAGGAGAAATAACTCTTTTTTCTTGCTTCATCACTTATGATTACAGGGCCCCGCCAGTTCAGGCAATAGAGTCAATGCTGTGTATATTTTACTATTCTTCCTGCAAGATAGATCCCTGTCCTGCTGGATCTATAGCCACTGTTTAAAGGGGTGGGGCTGCTATATCCCAGAAATGTATGAAGGGAGAGGAATGAGAATGTTCATAACTAGAATAAAAGATTGTCCAGATCCTGACTTCTTTCTCTGAATTGATTCAGAGGCCCGTCAGCTGACTTAGGGGAAGCAAGCTCTGTCCTGGAATAATGAATGGCTTTTCTTGTCTCCATTGCAGCAGTGAGTGAAGGACCAACCACCCAGCAGCCACCCATGTTGCCCCCAGCACAGCCTGACCATCCCAGCAGTGAGGAGGCACCAAGCAGAACCATCCCCACGGCCTGTGTTCGACCAACTCACCCACTCCGCAGCTTTGCTAACCCTTTGCTACCTCCACCAATGAGTGCAATAGAACCGAAAGTCCCTTACACACCACTGTTGTCTCAGCCAGGTAAAATGCTCATTTGTTCATATTTAAGTAGTTGTTATCCTTGGTGCCTCTACTTAAGTGCATGAGGGTTCCTGAGAAGGCCGGGTGCAATATATCTGTTCACCACTGATTGCATGCCCAGTATGCTCCTGTTACTGATGTTTATGGAACAGCTCTTAAGTACCTGCCTTGGCAAGCAACTGGATGGTTGTAGATGCCCTTCATTCCTTTGAAAAGTTGTTCATTGATCCTGAACCCTGCTGGACAATTTTCTGGTTCATTAGTCTGCCACGTGGATCCTAGAATTTAAGGCTAGACTCCAAGACTAGAGGTAAAGGTACAAAGGTCTGAAAAGCCACTTTTTTAGAGATAGGCATGTAATCCCATTATTCTGCTTTGTGCCTTTCAGCAGTCATCTTCTGGAAGTTCTTATGTCACTGTTCCAGGGCTGGAAAGGAGTATCAGAACCAGGATAGAGTCCAACTTCTTAATTTTACGAATAAAAAAACCCAAAAACTTAGATAGCAAATAGAATCTCTGTGGTGCCTATGGTATTATGCTTTATGAGAAATACATATGTGGTCATTCAGATGACCAAAATATATTTCTCATATATATTAGGTCTTCCTCCACAGTTTCTGGGCACTCTGGAGCTCATAGCTCCCCAAACCCTTAGAATTTCCTTAGTGATAAGGGGGTAAAGGTGTCTTTTATTATGTTGATGAACATGACTTTTTTTGTGTGAACATGACTTTTGGGTACCCCCCCCAAGGGTGGGGGCTGGTTGCCAGGAGGACCAACCACATAATTACAGGGTTGGAACTTCAGTCCCACTCCCAACCTCCTGGGAGGAGAGAGGGGTTGAGGTGGAATCTACCAATGACCAATGACTTAGTCAATCATGACTGTGCAATGAAACCTGAATAAAAACCTAAGAGGGCAAGGTTTAGAGAGCTTCTGTGTTAGTTTACATGTGGAGATTTGGGGAGAATGATGTGACTGGAGAGGGCATAGAACTTCCATGCCCTTTCTCCATTCTTCGCTCTATGTATCTCTTCATCTGGCTTTATCATATCCTTTAATACACTGGCAAACATGTTTGCCTGAATTCTGTGAGCCACTCTAGAAAATTAATCACACCTAAAGAGGAGGCCGTTGGAACCACCTGTAGCCTGTAGCTCAGAAGCACAGATAGCAGCCTGGAGCTTGTGACTGGCATCTGAAGTCAGGAGTGGGAGGCAGTCCTGTCTGGTTGAATTCTTAACCTGTGAAATCTGATACTGTTTCTGGATAGATCATGTCAGAACTGAGTTGAATTCTTAGATACTCTACTGGTGCCTAAGAATTGGTTAGTGTTGGTGGGGGGACACACACCCACACACCCAACACGGGAATTAGGGAACACCAACCTTAAAGAATGCCTTTCTAATAAAATCAATCGGCATAGATGATAACCAGAGTCCCCAATTCCCAATGCAGTATTCAGTTTATCACTTCATCTGGCATCCAGTGGTGCTAATCCATAGCTCCTTTTTGTTTCTGTTAGGGATTAAGGGGGATAAGGGATGGCAGAGAGGGAAAGAAGAAGAGGAAGGAGGAAGAGGAGGAGAAGGAGAAGAAAGAAGATCAACAGGATGAAAGATAGGCCAATAAATAGATAAGTAGATACATAAAGATAAAGAACTATGTAGTGCTTAAAAGTATTTGAACTATTGGAATAATTCTTAACAGGCCCAATATATCAAGCATAAGAGAATAAAGTTCAATGGTTCCAAGTAATTAGAGGCGGCCCCCTTAATAGACACAGTTGGATTGGTCAACCTGCTATTTGGCAAGTATGTTTAAGTTTCTGTCACTCAGATCCATACCTACAGTAGTTGTAGTCACTACATTAGTTTATAAGCCTCATGATGACTGCAAAACTAGAAAAAATACTATGGTGATTATGACTGTTATCTTAGTATTAAGAACATATTGTGTTCCTGGTACCATATAAATTGATTTGTGTTCATGCCCTCTGGTGTTCTTCCTTCCCTGTGATATGTGGTGTGGATGCTCTGCTACCAGACCCTGGGAGGTGGGTTGGAGCACAGGAAGGATTCCATCCCTTGGGATGTATGGATGAGGTCTTCTCTGACACATAGGCTCAATGGAGGTCATGACTTCATTTCACAGGAAACAGATCTTCAAATCCAAAAGAAGCCCACACTAGGATTTAAAGCAGATCTGTATTGCCCAATCCCCTCTCCCATCCCCCACATCTATGCACTGCATGCACATTATGGGGAGAGTCTGCTACTTTATAGTGCCCTGAAACTACGAGGTCTTAGCTAATTGAGACAAGGAGAAGTATAAAGGAAGTGAATTCATTTAATGAAATTCCTGCATCAAGAGCACACTGACTGGTGATTTCTGATTGCACTGTTCCCCACTGCAATACCAACCAAGAGAATAGACCTTGGAATGACTGGTATTCAGGATAGAGAGCAGGTAAACTGCAACTATTAACAATAACTAACTCTTTAGTGAACATGTGCTATATGGCTGCCATGCTTCTGAAGACTTGTAACAGTACATTTGATCCTCAGAAAAACTTTGTGAGGTAGCTACTTTCTTTACCCCATTTCATGGATACAGACATTGTGACACAGATAATTTAAGTAGCATAACTAAGTGTGCACAACTACTGAGTGATGAATCTTCTCCCATTCGTTTTTTTTTTTTTTCTGACTACAGAAAGCCTGAGTTCTGAAATTTTAGGGACTCATTTGTACGTCTTAGCTTGTGTCTAACTTAATGACAACAGTAAAGGTAAATTTTTTTTAAAAAACTTATTACATCAAATCAGGCCAAAACTGCTAAACAGAAAAAAAAAACCATCTGAAATAATTTTGAGTTGAGGAATACCAATTCCTCACAAGCCTTCTTCATCACAGTTTAATGAGGAAACATAAGAGGTTTAACTGTTTTATGCAAAAGAACACCAGTTTTATAACACAAAAAAACTAACGTGCCAAAGCACTTTATACTGTTAACTATTCTCTCTAATTGGAAGTAAAGATCAATTAAGTAAAGATTCACATTGAAAAGAAGGCGAAAATAAAATTCTGAAGTCTATTTCACATGAAAATTTACTGTGGCAGAAATATTTGTCTTGGAATACAATGTTTGGAAATCAACCCATGCTCCAGGGATATGGTAACAAAGAACCCTAATTTTAGAAAGAACATCTGACAACAGACAGAATAAAGCAATGGCATTGTTATTTACTCTTTATTGTTTTCTTCCAGTTACAATATTACCCAAGCGACCTTAAACAAAGTCTGACACAATGTAGGATAAATAAGTGTATTGTGTCTTTAAAAGATGGGAAATAGAGTCCTTTCTGCTTTCTCTACACCTCTTCTCTCAAATAATAAGCATTTCTGAAGAACGATTCTCCGATCTAATGCCATGCGGGCAAGAACTCGTTTTCTTTTATTTCCATTGTACACTTAAGAGCCTTCTTTTTTGTTAAACCATTGTTCTTGTTTTTATTTAAATGATTTCTTAAAAACCATCTCTTCTTTCATATTTGCCGATATCTTGGAGTTTTTGGTTGATTGTATATTTTCATGGTTCTCCTTTAAATGTCACCCTCCCCGCCCCCTCACCTTGAAGCATATCCTGCCATCACTTTGGAATTATTAAATGCCTTTCCTTTTCATGTTTCTCCTTCATTGTCTCCCTGTGATTCCTGTTCATTTCATAATGTCTTACCTCATGATTTTCAAATAAGTTCTTCCTGCATTGCTCCTGACACATGGTAAATAGTATGCTTTTAAGAAAGGGCTGATGTTTACTTATTCTAATAGAAAAAGAAAATTAGCAGACTGACAAATGTATTAGCTGTGACATTAACTACATGCTTCTTAGCCTAAAAGATGAAATACTTAGAGCTTTCAACAAATTTTAATTCTAAGAAAATCATTACTTTAGTCAAACTGATTGATGAAGTAAAGTCATTCTCTTGTCGGCTTAAAAAAAAATACCTGAAATAATTTTACTCTGGATTTCACAATAAAGGACTGCGTAATTTCTAATGAATTTATCTTTACTCACTGCGAGTAATTACTTCAGAATATGGTAATGTGAGGCATTGCCATAATTTTTAAAGATCACACCAAATGAGAAGCTCCTTCTCCTTTGAAACCATTGAAATTAGGATCAAGGAAGAAACTCATTCCCTACTCATATTCCTGTGTGTGTTTTCTAAAGGGCAGCATGATTGATCTGTGCCTCAGTTTGACTTCCAGTAAGGCACACAGAGTTGTGGTTGCAGGATGTGAAGGATACAGCAGCACATACTATGAGTAACCATACTATGAGTAACGGAGTTGGGGAGACCTTTGCAGTATTTTTATAGTGAGTGGTAATTAGAAAGTCATCTTGTTGTCATAACGACTGAAATTCTGCCTACCTGAAAACATCGATTCATTCCTTCATTTATTTTTCCTTTCCACCTGCCGTGTTAGAAATTTAGCTTACTAGGCTAGAGTATTTTATGGCATTTCTCACAATTTCATCATCACCTCGTGATAAAGTGGTTCCATTTTTTTTAATGCTCCACAGTGAATAACTGTGCGGTCTTTACGCATTTCAGGAAGGCTACAATCACTGCACTTTGCAAATCACAGATGTGGACATATAAGTGATTTGGCTTCATCCCCTTTCAGGTTAAATAGAAAATGTTTGATGGAGTGTTGTGCTTATGGCATTATAGATCTGACATAAATTCTACAAAGGGCCAAGATAGAGTTGGTTTTTTTTTTTTCTTCACTAGTTAAAAATGCCTTTTAGCTGTGAAGTGATCAGCTGCACTTTAAATGAACCTGGATTAGGAGACCATTTGTCTTCTGAGGCTGTAATTCTAAAGAGAAAGAAAATCTGACCTCTTAAATAGTGACTTTTATACTAAACAGCAACTGTTTTCCAACATTAGCCCCCTGGAGTTCTTGTATCTTCCTAAAGGGGTACATGTACTTTATTGGCCTCTATTTACACATTGCATTTCTACACGTTTTTATTTACAAAGCAAAAACCTAGAACATTCTGATCTTTTCAATCTTCTAGGAATCAATGTGTCAGTGGACATGACAAGACCAAAACTTACTTCATTGTACTACAAAATTGAGTTTGATTTTTCCTCTGCAAATTGTGGCATGTGCTTCAATTTGTCTGAGGACAGAGGACAAGGAGTGGGTGGAGGTGGCTGACAGTGGACAGAAAAGGCATTTGATTTATATTTTATGGCTGGTTGGGAAATCATGTGTTCCTGCCATAACCTGATCTTTTTGACAGGCCTCATTTCAGTAAATACGCTATCACACAAAACTGCCAATAAATTACTGTAATACCTTAATACAATTGCATTCCCTGAGCCACTTGTAGGCCACCATTGGGGGTGTTCATCAAGGATACTACATGAGTGTTCCATTCTGCTGGAATTGGTCACAGGCAGAGGTCATGGGAGATCAGACACTCTTAAACAGGTGAAACAAGAGGGTCACTTTTCAGGCCGGTCAGGTCAAATAAATCATTTACACAGCTAAGTAGGAGAGATGTGTTGATTTGAAGTTATTGGGGTCAATACCAGTCCATTTTAGAGAGGAAAATTACACTCGCTTCTGTTAAACGTCATCTCGTATGTAAACTCATCTGTGTTTGTTTTTGTTTGTTTGTTTTTGCAGGTAGCTCCTTGAAATTGTCCTGTCCTCATTCCTAACAGATTTTGTTTTTTAATAGATGAAATCTGATTTGATTTGGTCTAGTCATCCTTAATTATCCCTTAGTAAAGTGTAAGTCAAATTTGTCTTATGTATCACTAATGTTTGTGACACTGGAACCTAGTTGGTGTTTTAATAAAGTACTATTTATTCTAGAATGGGGTTCCACTATTTAAATAGGAAAGAGCTTTTTTAATTGCCTCCAAGGGAGGAAAATGGTTGCTAGAGAAAACACTAGGAGTAAGTCACGTGACTGGTGTCTCATTTATAAATGACAAAACCGTATCCTAAAAGGTTAAGCAGTTTGCCTAAGGTCAACAATTGAGCTAGTGGCCAAGTTTAAAGAATTCAGAGAAATAGAACATTGAAGGGAAACAAAGGATTTTACTTTACTTAACTAAGAATAGTTATTCTTAGGTCAACTTCTTTTTTCCCTATAAGAGGGCCTTTAAGATGATGCTAGTTATTAAATATCCTGAAGAAAGAACTGTTTTATAGAAGGTAGTTTGAGTTATTTAGCTTAGCATTTGGGTAAATGTTTTATTCCTTCATGTAGGCTGGAGGGAGGAAAGAAGTTCTAGCAAGAGTAGTGTCCACCAGGGACTGAGGACTAGTTCCTCTCTGCTCAAACTCACCTGTTCCAACCTGTCAGTGTCCCTTCTCAGGGAGGTAAGGAACCAGGGAGCTGATATCTGTTGTTTTCTGTACCACACATCACAGATAGCCAGGACTTTGGAGTCCAGTGATAAAAATAAAGAACAATAAAAGGAAGTGTAACATGAAGATAAAAGTTAAAACACATGAGAATATTACTCAGAATGGGGGTTAGAGAATGTGAGGGTCCATGAGAATGAAAAACAAACAGTTGGCATTTCTTTGGAATTGCAAAAATCTATTGGCAGGAGGGGGTGAATGACCGCAGCTGAGTCAAAATTTGACTTCATTCAAACTTTTGCTCGCTTAAAAAAAAGAAAAATATTGCACCAGAAGTGGTTATATCATATATAAAATTGAGGTTAATTATAAACCTAATACAATTAAACTCTGGGGTTAAAGTATTGAGTTACCACCTACATAATCATAAGAGAAAATGAAAAAAATCTATTCTCAAAACTTTGTTACCAAGTACACTACATAAATTGAAACACATAATTTAAGAATGTCCTTGGAATTTTGCTGGGAGTGGGTGGCCTCATGAGTGCCAGAGAATGACAAGGGAAAGGATAGCAATAGGTTGTTTTCAAAGCAGGAAACATACGTTTCAGATTTCCTAAGAACATCAGAGGTCACATGGTTAACTACTACTGTATAAATTTTGTTATTTATGAAATATCCTCAGTATCAAAGTGATTTGTTAAATAAGCTTATGTGAGGGGCACCTTGATGGCTCTGTCAGTTAAGCATCTGACTTTGGCTCAGGTCATGATCTCATGGTTCCTGACTTCAAAGCCCACATTGGGTGAGCTCAAGCCCCATGTTGGGTGAGCCTGCTTCTCTCTCTCTCTCTCTCATCTCTATCTTGCCCCTCATGGGATTCTCTCTTTCTGTCTCCCTCTCTCTCTGCCCCTCATTCACTTCACCCTCTCTCTCTCAAAAAATAAAAATTAAATAAGCTTATGTGAAATTAAAAAGTTAATGCTTTAGATTTTACCACCTTTTATACTTTATAGTTTCACATTTCCAAGTGAATTCATGCCTACCGGAGAAGTAACTATAATCATTATTGATGAAGAGATAGACATTCAGAGAGGTTGAATAACTTGTAACTTCTCGAGGCTCATGTGCCATTATCCTTGGGACCTTTACATAAACCACCGTGAACCCTCAATAAATATTTATTGAGTTGATCAGAATAGAACAATAAAGGTAAGAGCCAGAAAGTGACTTCAGGTCTTCATTTTCAAGTCGAATGATGATTGTAGGTGAAGCAAAGCAACTTGTGAATTGGCATAAGGATTAGGTAAGCTGAAATCATTTCCAAAATCACAGTCATTTGTTCATAAAACATTATGTTCTGAACACTGAATAACATCTTATTCTAACACTGAATTAAATTGCATAGAGTAGAGAAAACAATAATGAAGGCACCACCCCTGGAAAGTATTCACTAATTTAACATCCATACTGCGGTGGGGAATAACGTCTGCTTTGTTCATAAAAAGCAGGAGTGCAGATCAGTGGAAATAGAGTCCTGAGTCTTTCCCTTATGTCAGTTTGGGTATAATTTTGCTCCCCTGAATCCTATTTATTCTCACCTGTGAAATTTGATAGGCTTTCATCTTTAAAGAAGAATGAAACATACAAAATTCTAATAAGTCTTAATTACTGCAGACATAAGGATGGATATTCTCTCTGTATTTTCTTTTTCTTTGCTTTGTGAAAAAGTATGAGTGAGAGAAAGGTTTTCACTCAAATGGATTCTGAACTGCATAGTGTGCATTGTAAGTATTCTAAGTTATTTGACAGAGTTCCTTATAGTTCATCAATTAATACCAGCTTCCAGTTGCTTTGTTCAGGAGCCAGGGGAAATTTTCAAACAAATGAAAAGCGTTCACATAAACCTCTGTGTTGATGGACTCCTGAAAATGTGCTGTGGAAAATCTAACACGCTGAAAGCAAAAGCTCTGCGATATTAAAATAAAGTGAGAAAACCATTGTTAAAATCATCTAGAGCTCTACTCCTTCTGAATGTTTATAATGTTTATCTTACTGGCAGGAACTTAACAGAATTCAAGTGGCCTGTTAAACAGCCTGTGTATTTCATAGCTAGGGTGGATGTTCTTATTGCCAGTCTGCTTATCTACTGGAACGTCAAGACTCTCCGTAAAGAATGTCCTTATCTTTTGTGGTAAAGGAATTCTAACAAGCTGCTGCCACTTCTTCCTCTTCTTCCTCTTTCCTCTTCCTCTTTGTACTCTTCCTCCTCCTCGTCCTCCTCCTCCTTCTTCTTCTTGTGAAAAACAACGATAAGCAAGCCCTATTGATTTGAAACCAAGAGACATATTATGACATAATTGCACAGAGGCTTATAGGAATTAGGAGTAATGATAATTACAAGGATGCTCTTTTCACATTGACTCCAAAGTGCCCTCCTTAAACATCCTTCTTCCACATTCCCCATTCTCTTACCCACTTGTGTATATCTCTGTACTTCTATGGTCACCTGAGCCATGATTTTTAGTAGAAACAGCATATTTCAAACTATAGTAATGTGTTGACCTAGTCTACCTTTCAAGGCTGATTGCCAGTTTAAACTTGAGTTTCAGTTGGCGTTGCATTTAAAATTGTAGTTATTTGTTTATTCTCTTTTCAGCTCTCTGGAATGGTGCGTCAGTTCATAGAAATAGGCTGCTTAGTGCAGGACAAAAGGCAGGACAGTGGTGGCATGTGATGAGGAGTGTACCCCAGTCTTCCAGGTCTCTTCTCTGGCTGGAGCCAAATGCAACTGAAAAAGCATTTACAGGAAGAAAATAAGAAAACTCTAGGACCCAGCTTCCTTGCTCATTGGCTGGGTTAGCTTCAAATAAGTAATTTAACCTCTTTATGCTTCCATTTTTCACAACTATAAATGGCTCAAATAAGATCTATTCTGGAAAGGGTTTGTTCATGTAAACATGAATTACACTAGTTAAAAATGTTAGCACTGAATCCAGCAGCTTCTGATTTGATATAAGCTGGAGACCACATTGCCTTATAAATTGGGCCTGTGGAGTTGCCAACAACTTAAATCAGAAGCTGTAGGATCATGTGGAAGTGGGGTTAAAAGTAAATTTTAATGGTTTCGTGGCTGGTGAAACAAGATCTAACTCCTGAATGTTATCTTTCACCACAAGTGTGTGCAACAGAGAAAGGGCAGCCAGTGAACTGAGAGCCCTTGCATGAAGACAGAATGGTGAACAAACAAGAGTGGCATAGGGGCACCCGGGTGGCTCAGTTGGTTAAGCGTCTGACTTCAGCCTAGGTCATGATCTTGCAGTTCGTGAGTTTGAGCCCCTCATTAGGCTCTGCGCTGACAGCTCAGAACCTGGAGTCTGCTTCACATTCTGTGTGTGTGTCTCTCTCTCTGCCCCCCTGCCACTTACGCTTTCTCTCTCTCAAAAATAAATAAACATGAAAAAAATTAAAAAAGAGCAGAGTGGCATCTCAGAGATGCCTGAATAGCATTTCCTGAGTCTAGAGAGAGGCATGGCCTTTCTGGTTGCACAGGTCTTGTTCTCAAATTATAAATATATCTGACATCCAGGAAGCTCCCACCAGCCCCTTTAAATGACGAAACTGCATGAAATAGCATTCCCCCTCCAATTTCTTAATCTGTGTCTCCACCAACTGTGATGAAGACCCATTCCTCAAACCCAGTAAGGATTTATGTCCAAAAGGTAGATTTGATGGTCATGAGCCTGACTTTCTCTCTTAGAAACACTACGTTTCCTGAATTCCTTCCCAGTTTAATGTGACTAAAGCCTATGGAATTTCCTAGATCCCAGCTATTAATATCTGACTTAGCTATTCCCTGCGCTAACCCTCTGTAAAGAGAAAACAGGACAAGGAAGCGTAAGAAATGAGGATGAGCTGGGTGCCTGGGTGGGTCAGTCAGTTAAGCGTCTGAGTTTTTGTTTTGGCTCAGGTCATGATCTCATAGTTTGTGGTTTCAAAACCCTCATTAGCACAGAGCCATCTTGGGATTCTCTCCCTCTCTCTCTCTCTGCCCCTCCCCTGCTTGCACTCGCTCTCTCTCCAAATAAATAAATAAATAAATGAAGAGCAGGACTTGAGCTATTGAAAGTGGGAAAAAGAAGTTATTTCTCACTGAACATGTGTAAAACATTACTGACACCTTTGTCTTCTCATTTACAAATAATATATTTCGTCTTATTAGGAACACTGTAGTGGGATTCCATTTTAAATGTGATTTGACATGTCAGTTTTTAATTGTAAACTCTCCATAAACATGACTATCTAAAAGTACTTCTCAAATTTTATATGCCTGCAGATCTTATTACAATGCAGGTTCTGACTGAGTGGCTCTGAAGGAGAGCCTGCAATTCTGTGTTTCTAAGAAGGTTTCAGAAGATGCTGATGCTTCCCCTCTGTAGCTCACATTTTGAGTACTGAGGTTCTAGAACATATCATGTGTTCTTCACCTGCAGTTCATGGAAGAACTCCTGGGTTTGGTAGCGCACGTGAAATTAAATCCACCTGTGTGTGTGTGTGTGTGTGTGTGTGTGCCCTCGCACGTGCACATACATTTTTCCCATTGAGTGGGTTTATAGCTTTTGTTAGTCTCAAACTGTTCATGATCTACAGTAAGTTAAGGGCCACTTAACCCGCCACTGTGTCATCATCTTGCATTTAGGCTCAGCTGTTTGTGGTGTAAACCACAAAGTGTTATTGTTTTGCTTCATTTTGTGTTTTAGACCAATCCGAAAGCCTTTAGTGGAGTAACTTTGTGGAGTCTCAGGCCAGGAGCTGAACGTTTTGGCCCTGCTCAAATGAAATTCTGCAAAATTAAGTCATTCACTTTCTTGTACAAACACCTGGGGCCTTAGTGCATATCTGTCAGTGCCTAACGAGGAATTAGATTAATATTTTACTATCTTAAAAGAGATCCCGCTTCTGAGACTCTCTCTTCTTTTGTCGTTATTTAAATGAAGACTGGTAGAGAAGATTCGTAACTGTCTGTGATGAATTTTCTCCAGAAGCGGAGGTTCTGTGGGAAACCGTAGTGTGTTGTCTTTTAAGGAGGTCGTTGTAATCTGTCCGTGGCATCCCACATTTCTGCTGTGCCACAGAAAGCACTTCAGCGGGGACCGAATGATTACACACACATTTCCTCAAATGGTGACTCGTCGTTCAATAAAGATTTCAGATTCAGCCAGTGTCACACCAGGATGACTAGCATATGAAATCTATAAAAAATGTTTTACAAAATTTTTTGGTGGTAGTAGGGTAAGCGAACCTATAAACAGTGGTAATATAAATCACAGAGAATGGGAGGTAATAAAAGAAATGTTTATTTGAGTAGCGAGGATGTATTATATGATATCCTGAAAAATATCATCACAAATCATTTCTTGGGTACTAAATAACTCTAAGGAGTAAATATATGTTTGAGAAGGCTTTATGATAGTACAGAGCAGGTGGGAAAGAGGGGAGTTTTTAAAGAAAGAGAACCCGTTTCTCCAATAAATGAGCAATTAGTCTCATCCCTCTGTGCCCCCTCTTTCTCATTTTCCTCTCCTCCTGGCCTCTTTCTTTTTCTTTCTTTTGTATTAGAAGGTTCTGGTGGTGTGTCCGCCCCACCCCCATCACAGCTTCTTAATTTAAATGGTAACAGGTCCTATGCAAGCACCTACCAGTTCGTGAGTATTTGAGAAATTGCAGATCAGAGAGAGGAATAATGGTAGAATATTGAGAAGTACCATGAGAAAAGTGCCTAAAAAATTTTAATGTTTTAGAATTTTCCGCACATATTTACCTTTCTCCTTGTGCTCCCGGGTTAGACAGATGGTGCAGGACCCAGTTCCTGAAAACTAACCCCCTGCCAGGTGACGGCTACATCTGCTACGCAGGCTCTGTCCCACTCTGCTGCTCCAGCTCCACTGCTCTCACTGTCTTCCAGATGCCAGTCAGTCCCTTCCTAATTAAATTAATGCATTTAATCTCAGATTTGATCTCTTTATTTATTCTATATGTAGTATGATTCTAACAAAATATTTCACACTTACATGCAAACCAACATTTAAGATCATAATAGACACCACTTTTCAGTATTCTTTACTAGCACCATAAAGCCTAATAAGTGCTGGGACCCAGTCAGTAGGTACTCAAGAAGAAAATGAACTGATTCTAACCATGGTGATATGTTTGCGTGGTCACTGACAGTGACCATTAGCAAGCACTTAGTCATGAATTTGCTATGTCATATAATCTTCACAGAAACACAAAGAGGAACATGGTGACTTATGAGGAACCTTGGGATCAAAGAAGATAAAATAGTTAATTGCATGTTACATTGTATTGAAATGGCAGGACCACGATTTGAACCTAGGAGTTTCTGAAACCAAAGCCTATTTTCCTGAACAACTATATTATAATCATATACATAAAGGGCCAATGATTATATGATTAGTAATGTCACAGATATACACACTCAACAATTTTAGCATCTTCTTTAACATGTAAAGAGAGAGAAAGGTTATTTTCTCCAGAGATATGCTAATACTATTCGATGACACAATACTCCAGATATGTTCACAGGAGGAAAAGAAAAAAAAAAGGACTTTTTAAATTTCTGTTTTCTCTGTGTATTACTTATATTTCCATTGGCATTTGTCACTTTTTTTTCATTTTCCTTTCCAATTATGTATTGATTACATATTTTTCATACTTGAATTGGCCCAACACATCCAACCAGAGAAAGTTTATTTCTCATTGGAGACTAAAATAAATATCTATATAGATGTCAAAACCCAGAGATACTGCTATGGGCTTATTTCTTGGCCTATTACAAGATATCCCATAGCCCATTTTTTGGAACTAGCTTCTAATCATTTTCTAGATATGAGATATTCGGAAACCTCATGCTGCAGAACATGTCACATACTGAAAACTTTATGAAACATTGCTTAGGAACATATTTTCCTTATAAATAATTTCCCATATATGGGCTTGAAGAGATCTTCTTTTTGGCCCAGCATGACAAAGATTCATCAGAATTTTTCATTGACATTTTGTTCCACTATAAATAAAGAATAAAATCTCAATTAACTAGTAGCTTTGGGGAATAGACTGTTCTCAGGAAATTGCATTTCTGGATGGCTCAGGGTAAAATACAAATTATTTTATAATAAAAAAATGTTTATCAGTTAGAAATTCTATGATAGCTATAAACTCAGGACTGTGGAGATGCCATTCTGCACAGGCCTTGTCCGTAAATCCCACACCATCTCTGTAAAGTAGCCATGTCTTTTCTATGGAATGAACACAGAGTATAGAAGAGTTGAATGACATCTCCAAGGTCACAGTTACTAACGCAGGGACAGGATGTACGGCTGCATAGCGGTGATATTCTTTCCCTGATTGCTGGAGGATCACAAAAGTATACCAGGAAGGAGGACCAAAGTGAGTAAAAAAATCCCAGGGATGAGAAAGTACAACATGTTTTCAGAATCTACAGGTAAATCTCTTTTGCTAAAGAAGATGATTCCTAGAGTAATCACAAGATAATAAGCTAGAAAAGGGCAGAGTAGTGACTTAGGAGGATCAAATGGAAAACTGAGATTAAGATGGAAAGTGTGTAATGTGGATTGATGGAAGTGAAAATAAATGAAAGAAACAGTGGCTGGACTTATCTTCCAAAAGAAGAAACAGGCAATTGAGTGAATAATTGGCTATGAAGAATGAGGGAGAAAGTGAAGTCCAAGGTGGCTCAGTTGTCTGAATCCTATGTTTTGAGGACCACAGTTATAAACAAATGGAAAGAGGGAAGTGAGTGAGACGGTACTCTCTGAGAGGAAAGGGAGAGTCAGAGAGTAGAGTTTGCTGAGCACGAAGGGGCAAGAGACATCTAAATGCAGATATACTGTGGATGTGGGGAAGTGGTAGGAATTCAAGATGGAGTCACAACTGAAAAGTGGATCCTAGAATCATTTTCAGAGAGGTGAAAGTTTTAGTGCCTCATAGATAGATGACAACTCCCAGAAAAAGAATTTGAAGGAAAAGAAGAAATTTGAAAAATGAAATTTAAAGTAAATCTGCATTTTATGAGGGAATAAAGAAAGAGGTACCAGAGGTAGGATAACAATGGTGGTATCATTTTTAGAAGACAGGAAGGGAGAGAATTTCAAGGACAAGGCAGTTTTAAATACAATGGTTCCTTGATGCAAAGTTCCCATAGTTCTTTTTCCCTTCTAATATTTTATTATAAAAATATTACATGCTCAGAAAAAATTTTACAGTGAACTTCCCTACACCCACTACCTAGATTCTATCATTAACATGTTTTTTTCTACTTTTGCCTCTTATATATCTATTCATCTATCCATCCACCTTAATTTTTGATGCATTTCAAAGGACATTGCAGACATCCATTCACTTTACCCCTAAATACTTCAGCAAGTGTATAAGATGCTATTGTGTTTGGAGTATTCCATTGATTTGATTGTATAATCATAAGGGAAAAAATAAAAACTATAGTATTTGTACAGAATCAATTGTAAGAAGTATCCTGGTTTCAGGAATATTTCTATGAATCTTAGAACTGAGAAAACATAATACCAACAAATCCTGTAGAAAGGTTTACAAGGCAAGATACCTATTAGGCTGAAAAATTATGATAGTATTTATGACCTTTATATCTGACATTTCTATAGATTGGTGAGGTCAAAAGCCAGATGTCTGAGAGAGCCATGGTGAATAAATAAATAGGTAATGTGCAAGATAGACCACCCCTAAAAATATGGCAGCAAAATACAGAAAAGAAATTGATTTCTTGATGGAGAAAATGGAAATGCTCACTTAAGCTGGTTTCCTTAATGGCACACATGTTCTTTTGGGTGGAAGCAGTGATGGCGTTTAACTCTGACAGTTGAAAATATTTTTAAATTATATGATCATTGACTTATATGATTGCCTCACTAACTAATTAAGTTTCTCTAAGGTTTTAAAATGTTCTTGTGACATGAATACTATTCATGTTGTGCTTTGGTCAGTCTGAGAGGTATACTTGTAAAAGTTGGAAGAGATTGGGTTAATATGATAGTTCACTAACCCCAAAACGTAATCTGGAAGTTATATTTATGGTCACAGTGTCTAGATATCCATTTGTGTGTGTGTGTGTGTGTGTGTGTGTGTGTGTGTGTGTATGGGTGTGTGTGTGAGAGAGAGAGACAGAGAGACAGAGAGGAAGAGAGACAGAGAGACAGAGACAGAGACAAAGAGAGATTTGGTGACTTCTATTAAAGAACAAAACCAGATTTTAAAAATCAAGTATTACAGGATATTAAGAAATCTTGTTCTGAGTAATCAAGGTTATACTATAAAAACAGAATCCTCTATGGCTAATTGTCTTTATAAAAGGAGATATTTCCAATATTTACAAAATAAATTGATTTTTGGAGAGTAAAAATCATTCTATTTATACATCATGTGAAATATACCAGAAATTTAATCTATTGCATACTAATGCGGATGAATTTAGAATGATGGCATTCCCCACAGAGTACATAATTATAAAAGTTGTATGAGACTGATGTCTGGATTTCTGCATTGTTTCTGCATTTTTCTGAGGTTTTCATGAAACCATATGGATATTTTATGCAGAGTCACTTATTTCTTTATGAATTCAAAATGTGGCTTCTCTGAAGTTTGATCACTAGAATAGCAAAAATGAGGTAATACAGAAAGGTTTTTAAACCTATTTTTCTAAAAAATATAATTGACAATTTTTCTCCTATGAGCATAAACTATCTGAATTGATGAATTGACATAAACAAAGAGCTCAAACCTGTTGTTTCTTCTTGAAAATAGAGTTAGAAAAAGTTAGAAAAAAATAAACAATCAATTTGGGAGGAAGCTACAAATATCCCTTTAATAGCAAACTATCTAAAAATGATCTGAAATATCCAGGAAATTAACTGAGAGGCCTCTTGACCTGGGCATTATATGCAAAATAACATAGGAAGTCAGAGTAGACCTATATAACTTGAGTTGTGGGAGCCTGCCAATAAACAACTCAGGTGTTTAGTTTTGATTTTGTAGTTTCTCTCTTGTTAATAAGTGATCAGGAAACCTCAGAAAAGCATCAAAAGAAAGGGGGAGATCTAGAAGTGTTCTGGTGAATTCATTTCTCATGATCATTGATGATTTTCCTGAAACCTTTCTATTCTGGAATGTACCTAAACCAAGAAGAAGCAGAAACAAACTGAATTATGAGTGCAGAATCTCTACAGCCTCCTCTGCTTATTGTTAGCTTGTTTCCAGGAGTAAATTCCACAAAGTATGATGTCAGCTCTACTCTGTATTGATTAGGCACTGCTGTAGGTCCTAAGGACAACAAGACACATTAGATAGTGTTTTTGTCCTTGAGGGCTTCTTATTCATCCTTAGTAACTATTTTCCAACATGAACTTTATAGAACGACTATTTCTAGATCACTTTAAATCCTTCTGTAAAGCTCTCCCTTACCCATTATAAATGTAAAATAAACACTTCCCTTGTATACAGGGTTTTTAATGGATTCAGAGCCATCTGGGACAATATTTAACTCATGTCTTCAACACAGTTGATCACTTTATTCCCTCCAGTATTTTGGAAACTTTGCTATTTTCTTCAGTTACTGTTGGCCCAGTGAATTCAGGACTTAGATTCCAATGTGCAACAGAACACAAATAGGTAGAACTAAGAAAGCATGTCTTCTTAATTGGGGCTATTAGATCTTGGTATTACCTCAGAGAAGGAATTAACATACCTGTTGGATTATTATTTAATACTTCAAGCATAAGTTAGACACCTGTCACCTAGACAAAAAAGAAGACAGAAAAATATCAACATCAGATTTGAGGGATTTCCTAGGAAGCAAGAGCATCTCTTCTACCCTGGTGAAATGGTGAAAGAAAACTCATTAGTAAAATAAAAACATCCAAAATGTTGCCCTTTCTAATATTTAACTGTAAAAAATATAAATAAACCCAAGAAGGGAAAGATGATAAGCTACTAACAGTTTGTCAGTAGTTAAATTATTGGATCATTTTCTCTTATGGGGAAGGATGTAGTGCTGTATGATGGCTCTTGGTGTTTCATTTTGGGTATCCAGGAAGAAGGGTATAGGGGCAGTGTGTAGGGGAGTGGCATCCCAAAAGGAAAAAGGGGTACAAAAGAGGAAAGATATTTGAAGACATTTTTCACCCTTGCATTATTCAAACAAAGGCAAACTCAAACTATCTACTTAATAATAAACCATATTTATGATTCTTCTCCAAGGCATCAGGAGATTTCAGTTATATGATGTTATGATGTTTATGTTCACAATGTTTCACTGCTTAGCTGGAAATGAGTCTAACTGGGATCAAGATAGGGAAGAGAGCAGGAATGTGCTGATTTATTCCTTCTGCTACTCTCTCCATCACCACCACCACCACCATTTCACACTGTAACTTGTCTTCTCTCTCTTCTTCTCCTGCCCACACTCTCCTTCTCTTTCCAGCATAACAATCTCTTGTCCACTTCACTCTGCTTTTCTTCAAAGCGTACTTTGTAGAATTTTATTTTTTCTTTTTGTCTAAGAAAAAGCATACACTTTAAGAATATAGTAGTCAACTCCCACTTACCAGTTGAATAGCTTTGAGCAAGTCCCTTATCTTCTTTGAACTTTGACTTTCCCACCTCCAAGACATGAGTAATGAAGATATTATTTAAAAGGCCTATTTTTAAAGAGTATATAAAACGATGTAGGTGAAGATGTGTTACTGGAGTTTAAGTACCTCTGGGACAGGGAGAGGGCCCCTGAGTTTTACCCTTTCTTTCTCTGGGTTCCAGTTCATGAATATAATAGACAAAAAAGATGCTGATAACCAAATGGAAATCAGGGATCCTAGCAAATCATGTAATAACTCTGGAATAACTGGGTAGTAGTGGCTGGGAGACTTCTTCCTCCCTCCCTGGCTGCAGTACTATTGGGCCCATGAGCTGTGAGCTAGAACAGACAGTAGAGACCTACTTGCCCTGCTGAAGTTAGGGCCTTTCCTTCTTTGCTTAAGGAATGCAGCCTTCAGAAAGTTCAAGGCCAAAGAATTAGGAGTCAGAGCACAGGCAGGTTTAAGAACTTGAGAAATGACCATTAGCATATTAGTCCCACCCTCTCACCTCAAACAGAGAGGTAGCTCAATGAAAGCCACCTTACTTGTTATTCACAGTAGCCCCTCCTTTGCAACTTATGTGGGGGGGGGGGAGGGTTACAAAGGGGTAGAGAGGTGGGCAGAAGCACCTCATTAACACACCCTCGGTGTTTCCCTTATTTTTCAAGAGAGAGGAGAAGGTTAGAAGAGCACAAAGCTTCTGTCCCCAGAAGTGACTTTTAGGTATGTTTCTCACCTTTAAAATAGAATACACATGGTAGACTAAATGCTTTAAGATTGATGCCAAAGCTTACATGCTTGAAATTCGATCACTCAGGAGGAATGCCTGAGGCTATTGTATCAAGATTAATACAGCCACTCACTTTTTGTTCAATATATTGTCAACATGAAAAGCTAGAGAATATTACACATTTCCTGTGTACATGTTTCTTATTTCTTCCAAAGCCTCAAAAGCTCTTTGCATGTGAGACGCGTGTATGACTGTATGATACGTCCATTTTCCCCCAAAGAACAAAGTAGTTATTTAATAGTAAATATATGTGAGAATGAAATTATGGTTCACATAGAAACTAGACTAAGACAGGCCATTTCATTTGTCAGGCATCACAGAATGGGTCAGAAACCAAGTGGAGATGTGAACCCAAGCCTCTTCAAAACTACCCATTTTATCTGTATTCTTAAGGGTGAGGAAGTGGAAAATGAGACAGAAAATGGGAAAAAGTAGGCAAAGATGTGAAAATTAATATTGAAATCAAAATCATGCTCCCCACTGGCCTCTGATTTGACTCATGGGACTCTGCTCACTCCATTCCTGCTGCAGCCTAATTTCACATTTCTCACCAAGAATCATTTGAGTTGGGAGAACCCTCTGCAGAAAGATGCTAGCAGGAGTTTGCACCTGGCAGTCATACATTATGTACCTAATGAGCAAATGAAATGTTTAATAACTGTACTGTGACAATAAAGCTTAAAACAGTAAATTCCTGCTGAGGCTGCTTATCTACACCTGATGCACACGGCTGGCCCATCTGAGATCTTCAGCTTCATTTGTATTTTATCCCCTTAGTGGGTCCTGCTGAGGAAAGTAACATTAAAACCAAAGCAGTGCTTATTTAATTAGTTGTATATCGTTGTAGGCCCATTTATTTAGCACATCAGCATCATGTGTTCTACCTAAGGGTCGCCTGAAACACTTCTTCAACATGCACCCTGGGTAGGGGGAAATCTATAGTGGTTTCAGATTGAGCATTTGTAAATTTAAATTTTTCAATTAATCATGGGTAATGTAAACTCACAGTAATTTAACATTGCCTATTTTTAGTTGAATTGTCCATTGTTAATTTGAAATAAAACAGCGAAACAACCAGAATTGTTATGGTTTCTCATTAATAATTTTAAGAGAAAATAATAGAACATTTTCTTGTGGAAGGCACCAGTTCAACTCCTACATTATAGTAATTGAATTTTAAGGATATACTTGCCAGAGATTTCTTTGGATTCATTTTTTACCTTGGATTAACTGATGCTTCCTGAATCTTATGGAGAGCAAAGAAATCCAAACGTAAAGTTAAGTACAGGTAGAACAGCTGTGTTCTCCTTCCTTGTATACTTTTTAGTTAATCGCTTAAAGATTAGATTGTTAGACCTTTATAGATAACAAAGAAATTGAGACCAAAAGAGTAGGCTGTGGAGCCACAGTCACAAAACTATACAATTGGGACTCCTAAGTCCCAAGTTAGGACTCAATTTCAATATTTATTTCTTTGCACACACATTCTGTTTTGGGAATTTATTGTATAGATCATACATATTTTACTCTCATGAGAAGAAAAAAAGTAAGTCATACAAGAAATCAGAAACCTTTTGTCATGAAGACCAGGTTGGTCTTCAGGATTGGGAACCTCTCATCTCTCAGAGGCCAGTCTGTAGGGAGACAATTCTTCAGAGCACCAGTGCCAGCCCTCTTATCACTTCTGCCCCCCTCAGCTTTGTTCACATCCTCTCTGAAAGTGACATGGATTTTCTTGTTCACATCTGAAAGTCATCCTTCGTCTTTGGGAGTGATCACAGAGATTCTTGACTACCAGGTTAAGGTTATATTAGATTACTAGCTGAGAGCCATAGAAAGAATTCCTTTAATTTTTGTCTTTCTTTTAGTTACTCCCTAGATCTACAAAAAATAGGAAAAGCTATCAAAAATTCTGTCATTTCTCGGGGCACATGGTTAGCTCAATCAGTTAAGCGGCCAACTTCGGCTCAGGTCATGATCTCGCGGTCTGTGGGTTCGAGCCCTACGTCGGGCTCTGTGCTGACAGCTCAGAGCCTGGAGCCTGTTTCAGATTCTGTGTCTCCCTCTCTCTGATCCTCCCCTGTTCATGCTCTGTCTCTCCCTGTCTCAAAAATAAGTAAAACATTTTAAAAAATTTAAAAAAAATTCTGTCATTCTCAATGTTGAAGAACAGAAGTTCAATACCCTAATGTAAATGGTTTCTCTAATTGCTACTGTTTCCATGAGTTCTTTGGGAGAGCAGGATTGTGGTTCTCTTTCAGTGTGTCCAAATACCCCCGGGTACAGCAAAGGCAGCCGAGGGTGAAGAATGAGTACATAGAGAATAGGGGGGACCAGGGCTGCAAGAACAAAGCTGGCTTTTAAACTGGTTTCTGAGGGCAGTGTAGGAAAGGTCAAACCGCAATGGAAGAAGTGTGGCGACACCCCCCTGTTACTAAAATCTAGAAAGCTTCTGTAGGAAGGAATGGTCCCTCAACAACTGGAATTCCTCAGTAGGTAAGAAGCAGTAAGATGATTCCCAGCGTCCTCTTCAGATTGGACTGAGCTCCCAGCCATCACTTTCTAATACAAATGCTAAATGATTACGCTGCTTTCTCACTTGAACACAGTTGATGCCATGAGACTGGTGATTTCATATAAAGATGTTTGTTTGGTTTGAATGGTGTAGAAAATGAATTCAGAATTTAACCATTGGCGTAAGCCACAAGGTAAAGGATTAAAGGCATGTCTCATGGCCCTGTGGAAGGATAAGGATGCACACTAGAAAATCCAGACAAGAACCTGTAACACATGGTGAACTACGAGTACGTAAATAAGGGAAGAGGTTCAACTTGGTGAGCTTGTGAGGACCCAAGTTTCACCAGTGTCCAGGCTTAAAACAGCGGTGGTTCAGAGTAGAAAATGCTGAATCTATCCAAATGCAAATATAACATAGCAACAGAGCTAGTGCACATGTAAGAACATGAGCATCCACTTTCAAATATAGCATGTTTTCATAGGAGTCTTTGTTTTACGATATCTGCTCTCTTTTACTTATGGGCAGTTTTGGGACCCAAGTTGTCTTTTTGGATACTGGAAAATCTCTCCTGAGAAATATCCCTTATACTCTTTTCTTAATTCCCATTCAGGAAAGGGAAAGAAAAATATTTAAGGCCATAAACTACATCAGACAAACCCTATTAACAATGAACTCTAAACAAGGGTTCAGATTCTTCACCTATACTGGAATTTCATGGAATTTAATTCAACCTTGATCTTTTGATCTCCAGGGACCTCAGTGTTCTGTTCAGCAAAATAAAGGGAAGGTCACTAGATAAACTCCAAGAGCCCTCAAGGGGCCAGCATTCTGAATTTCTTTGAATCTGTGAATATTACTTGAGAAAAGGCAGTCACTTGAGGTTTAAACACTCTGTGTGGTCTTTGAAGCTGAAACAATGTCTTTGGTTCCTTTTGTAAAATGCAGTGTCTTATATATTGTTCAACACTCAGTAGGTTCTGAATGTATAACTGTTGCCTGGACACTAGAGAAATCAATTATTATTATGATCTTTATAATAGGTCTGAATTATGGTACTCTTTAGGCATACTTGCATCATATTGTAATATAAGTATTTTAGATGCAGTATAATACACTGTGGATCTCCCCAAGTGTTTAGGATCCAGGGCAGAAAATACACCATCAAAATATACTTTTATAGTGAGAACTATAATTTCCCCACATGCAAAACTACCAAAAAAAAAAAGTACTCAAATAAATACTAGGGAATTCTTTAGAACAATCTAATAAATTCTGAAAATCTTTATTCTTGTATCTTTCCTAGGATGAAACAGGCACAGCTTGTTTGAATTTCCTACACAATAAGCTGTGCTTTTGTTACTGACTTTTTCTTGTGTCATTCTCTTTGCAGATATCTATGTTAAAGTGAATTGATTTCCAATATGCATTAGACACACACTGCCTATGTTTAAGAGTTGAAGTGTAAATTTTTCAGACATAGTTTAGTTTATTAAAAATTTTAAAGCTAAAAGTTAAAAATAAATAAGTAGATTTCATAATCAAGAAAACCTAAGTCAAAAATAGAGATAAAAATAAAAGATAAATAAGGATATGTACAGAAATCCGTGTTGGTTTTTAAAGTGTACCTACTCTATTAAATATAGGGAAGGAAGAGGTGGCTTGTGGAATGTTCTAAGAGAAGCAGCTTTCTGTGGCAATAAAGCTAAACTCAGATTTAAGCAAAGCATGGTGAACATTCTAGAAGGGAAGATAAACATAATCCAGAAACTGTAACTCAAAGTAGGGGTTCAATAGCTACCTTCTCAAGGTTCACCAGCCCTCTATGAAAATTCCTCTTTAAACTTTGTGCTTTCACTTAATTATCTACAATATTAATGTCAACCACATATATTGGAGCATCTGGAGAGCCATTTTATAGCATCACTTTGCCAGGGGTTTTAGTTCCTGCCTTTGAGTTTACAACTAAGTTGGCTCCAAGAACACTGCATTTATAGTCATAGTCTAAAGAGAAAAATGAAAGAGGTAGATTTAATATACAAATATTTTGTTCATATCCAATGGAGACTAGCTGGCATTACATTCTGCAGAAGAAAGAAGGTTTGCCTCTTGTTCAACCCAAGGAAATTGGTAGTGAAAACTGAGCATATAAGACAAATCCAAAATGACTTTTGACATAGCGGTCAGTACCACATTTATATGGCTGTTTTGTTTTATCCAAACTACCTCATCCGTCATATTAAATAAATGATGTAACTTTAAATTGTGCTATTTTTATAGGACTTTGCTATTTGATTTTAAATGTGTTTTGGTTTATGGGGCGCGTGGGTGGCTTGGTCGATTAAGCATCCGACTTCGGCTCAGGTCACAATCTCATGGTCCGTGGGTTCGAGCCCCACGTCGGGCTCTGTGCTGACTGCTCAGAGCCTGGAGCCTGCTTCAGATTCTGTGTCTCCCTCTCTCTCTGCCCCTCCCCTGTTCATGCTCTGTCTCTCTCTGTCTCAAAAGTAAATAAATATTTTAAAAAATTAAAAATAAAAAAATAAATGTGTTTTGGTTTAATAGCACAGTATAAGAACTACAAGTTTATAAAAGCTATGCCATGTGTTATGTTTATACATATTTAAATAGAATTGTAATAAAAGTAGTTTAAATTCATGCAGAGGTTTATTAGAATTTTGTTTGCCCCTCTATGTTAAAACTCAATTCAACCATGAGAAACCATAATACAATAAATAGTTTCTACACTCAAGTTAGTTATATTGGATGGGCTAGATCAACACATTAATGATAGAACCTTAATTTGTTCAGTGGAGTTAGTTATATCTTGGTACAAACCTTTCCTCTGCCTGCCCTTTTCTAAATGTGTGAGCTTGGGTAAGTTAATTTCTCTCCACTTTGGCATTCTCATATATGAACTGACAATAATGGCATTTGTTAGAATTGTTTTGAAAATTAAATATTAATAATAGGTTGCCCTCTTTGAACAAGTTATAGGCACCAACCATTTTAATTACCTCATCTTATTTAATCCTCACAAATTATCATTCCCCTTTTACAGAAGACTAAACAGGCAAGGAAAGTTAAGTCAGTTAACCAAGGGATTACGTGGCTAGTACACAGCTGAGCTTTCTAGGATCTGAATGTAGATTAGACTGATAAATCCCAAATTCTCCCCACTATGTTATTTTGCCTAAAATGACAAAGTACTTAGCATAGGTCTAGAGTTTAGTAGACATTCAGTTAATATTATATTCTCTCTTAAAGAAAATGATTCATACTCCTGTCTCTGTACGTCTTTTCATCTGAGCTACCAAAAACTTAAGATCACCCTCTAGTGATAAATCACTCCAACTGCAAACTTTTGATCCCTGAAGTTTAAGAGTGAAAGAAAACAAGTATGAAGGAATTCATGTCAAGCCATATAAAGATGAAGGAATGAGAAAAGTTTCTTTGTTATGATTTATCATGCTATTTTGCCTAGCATATACACAACTGCTAGTCTATTAGACTGTTTGCATTATTTTTTCCCAATAAGCAAATGTGCTAGTAGAATAATCTCTGAGTTTTATTAACTAGGATTATGTGTACCAAAGTATGATCAAAACAAAAAATTTCCCCCCAGATTTTGCATTAGTACACTGTTAGCATCATTAGAACTCAAATGTCATTGATGATATAAGAGAACTTGGGCAAACTTCTTTCCATGGTTTAATTCAATACCTTCTATGCTGAGGTTTTGGTTACAAAGCTAAGAATGAAAAGGTCCTTAGGTATGTGAGGTATACTAGCTGATTCAGTAAGCCTTCATAAAACTTTTATTTTAGGCTCTAAGGACAAATTATATCACTGCTATAAGCTAAGCAGGATTTATAAGGCAAATTTCAGATCCCCCAAGAAAAGATAGCCATTGTTTATAACAGAAATGTCATCTAGTAGAAACTCAGCAGTTCCCACAAATGATTTTCATGAACATTAGAATTTCTTTTATTGAGAGAAACTATACTGGTAAGGACAGAATAACTTTTTTCCCCCCAAAAGAGAATTAATAATGAGATTCTATCAGTTTAGCCATGAAGGATTTTGTTTTACTATAACATCTAATACTCTTTGGAGACCAGGAGTGACCATACCTTTTAATTGCACAAATATCCCTCAGTACTGTTCAACAATTTAGGCTTCATTTAGGCAGGCTAACACAGGGCTTTCTGGCCCAAAGCTGAGACCGGCACCAAATGAGTTCCACTGACACTTTGTAGGGTGTGATGAACAGTCTGGAATGCCCAGGCAACGTTTTCACAGCGTGATTTGGAATCCACTTGAAATTACATATGACTGGTGAAGATTCATCTGAAGAGACCTAATCAGAATTTGTCTTCCATTCAATAGAAATAAAATGAGCCCATTTATTGTGTCATAATCCATCTCTATACTACAGAATGAACAATAACCTAGAATCAATGCCAACCCACTGGAATTAGCTTACACACTTGAGAGATTTTTCCCCAGGATGTTTTATACATTACTTTCATCACTCTGTGTTTTCTATTTCAGGGCCTGCTCTTCCCAAGACTCATGTTAAAACAGCCTCTCTTGGGTTGGCTGGTAAGGCAAGATCTCCTTTGCTTCCTGTATCTGTGCCAACAGCTCCTGAAGTATCTGAGGAAAGCCACAAAGCAACAGAGGATCCAGCCAACGTAAGTCCATCCTTGAAATTTATGCTGCATCAGGTGAAGCAGTGACTACTACTGTACTCAAAAAGCAATCTTAAAAACACAAGCAGATGACTACAGAATGTGTGACTTTATTTAGTTATTTGAGAGGAAAAGTTTGTAGCTAGAGGAAAAAGCTAAAAAGTGATCACATTAGAAAACTCAGAAAGAAAATCAGTGGAGACCAAAAATCTAAATTTTGAGAGAGCAAAACAGTTCTCCCCAAATGCATTGTAAGGGAGATTTGAAAAGATGCTACCTAAAAGCAGAAATTTAGAAAACTCTGGAGTGTTTCTGAATATAATTCAAGGGAAAGCATTTGAAAGGAGAGCAAAAAACTGACCTATGTGCCTTGAAAAATCACAGTGAAAGGGGGAAAAAAGATGAAATAACAGGTTAGAATCATCTCATTTGAATGTACAATTTTTTTTCTTAACTTTATTGTTTTCGGTACTGCAAACAATAAGATATTTTAACTACTTGGAAACTACTGAATATGTGTATGTGTGTGAATGTTTGGCACAAGTATGTTATATGATTAACATACCTTTTTGTATGCTTTAAAAAGATTCAAATTTATAAGAATCCATTGCACTACTTTTCAGGATTTGGCTGTTTAGTACGATATTTGTTTAGTCTCAGGGTTGGTTGGCCATATCTCAAGTCAGATCAGATTCCTAAATTTATGTAATATAGCTCATCTTGTAATGTCAGATGAACCAATATGCATTTAAGTTTGATTCTAAGGAGTGATAGCCAAAGGTATAATATTAAAAGCAGTAAAATTACACATTAAAGGATATGGAGACACAGGGCAAATAATCTAGATCAGCATTGTCCTATAGACATATAATATGAACTACATGTGTAATTTTAAATTTCCTAGAAGCCACATTAAAAGATGTAAAAATAAATGAGATTAATTTTAACAATACCTTTCATTTGACCCAATATTTCCAAAATGTTACCATTGTGTAATAAATATTAAAAAGATGTTAAAAAGATATTTTACATTTTTTGTACTAAGTGTTCAGAATCTGGTGTGTATTTTATACGTATAACACATTCCAAATCAGACTAGTCACATTTCAAAAATCCAATAGCTGCATGTGGCTAGTGATTGCTGTGCTACACAATGATACCTAGATAATTCAAGAAAAACAACGAGCAAACATGTTAGGAAATGAGTTATCAACTAATCACCTCCCTTCAACCTCACTCTTCATATGTAGACCAGTCTTTTGAGCCAAATTGTCCACTTTTCAATTCCCATTCAGCTCTGGAGATTATATGGTGTATGACCAAATCATTCACTGACATGCTGAGATTTCTGCAAGACATACCATTTTCAACTAGTTTAATACCATGCATTTTCAGCTGTTTCCTCGGTGCTAGAGTGAGTGAGGACCTACCCCCCATAAACACTGGTGGAGAACTCCACCAGTGTTCTCTTGGGATCAACAGTATTTATTTGGCAGGATTAGATACCCATTCTGACCAGGTAGTGAGTAATGCTTTCTGTCCTATACAGAACTAGAAATCATGACTCAGGCCTCATTAGCCCAATAACTGAATCAAATGAATGGCCAAGAATGATCAAGTAGGGCAGATCTGCATTAGTCAAAATAAAGGGTATGTTGAGACAAGAAAGAAAAAAGCTATTATAGAGAATATGTTCATTAAGACTTCTGCAGGTTGACCTCTTCATTTTACCCACCAATCATATTGGTGGCTATAAGATTGCCTTTACTACTGTGCTGTGCACATAGCCAACTCTGGTTTGGGGCGAGAATTTTGTTTCCACCCGCAAAACAAAGCCATAATCTTCAGACCTTTCACTGATCAAGGCAAAGCCCATCAAACTCCCACACAAAAATGTACCTATGTTGTGTTATGAAGAAAAGAAACATGGTGATATACATTGTGTTCATATCCTGCTGGATGAGATTGGAAGGAAAAAGGAGAACATATTGAATATGAACCATGTCCTGGCCACTGTGATAGTCACTAAACATGCTACAAGATACTTAGCCTATGAAATAGAAATCATCATTTTGTAGCTGAGAAGAACTGTATATCCGAGAGGCTCACTAACTTAACTGAGACCACACAGACAGTGTGAAATGAGATTTTTTTTTTCTTTTCACTCTAAAGCTTTTTCCTCAACACAGGGATGAAGTTAGTGAAACAGTATGCAATCATTCCTCTCCTCACCACCTCTCTTATTGACATCTTCATTCAATGCTTCTATTCTGAGCACAGCCTCTCGCTATGGCTATGAGCCACTGTGTCATGCTTGAGAATACAGAGTAAACCAACTAGACATGGCCACTGCCTTCATAAAGGGAATGTATTGATGTTCACCTGTCCTAACTTTTGTTTTCATTCTTTCTGTAGGTGTATGAACAGGATGATTTGAGTGAACAAATGGCAAGTTTGGAAGGGCTAATGAAGCAACTTAATGCCATCACAGGCTCGGCCTTTTAACACATATTACCCAATTGATGAGGTGTATTTTCCGGGAACTTTGCAGCATACCAATTACCCATAAACAGCACACCTGTGTCCAAGAACTCTTAACCAGTGTACAGGTCAACAATCAGGACCACTCACAGAGGATCCTGAAGCGGTTCAGAAGGAATAAGTGTCCCTTCTTTCATAGGCATCAGGAATTTCACAATGATTACTATGGGGTCCCTAAACAAAAGTAAATAAACGTCTTCACTGCAATGTCAAAGCTGAAGCTGCTAGACTAGTCCTGGGTCTTTGCCACTGCAGTGACCACACCGTCATAACTAATGCTTATGTTTTCCTTCATCGAGGCCTGTCATTTCCTTTTCCTGTAGGTCTAGTCTCACAAAATGCAAGTGCATTATTGAAGCCTGTCCCATCCCGTGGCAAATCAGTGCAAGCTCATTATTTCATTTTCAACTTCAAAGTACAAAGCGCCCACGGAAATTCTCCCACTACATAGCACCAAAGGATTGGATGTTTTCTTGACAGCACAAAAAGTAAATAAATCAACAAAAGGCAGCGAAGGCTTATGTTTTGTAACTCAGACATTCATCTTGCACCAGTGGTGGGTATTAGCAAGCGGCTATAAAATTCACCCATTTTTGCAAGTATTTGTCAATCTGCCCTTGGTTAATATTTGTGTCTGAAGAGCGGGAATATAAAAATCTGCAACTAGTGGTGTCTTGCCGGTAGGAGTCCGTTTCCTGAAAGAGGATACAATATGCAATCTTCTCAGACACACGGTAATTATGTGCTTAAGCTTGTAATAGGACACTTTTCAATTTGGGTGGCTTTTGTGCCATATCACACTGTGATGACATTTCAAAGCTTCACCAAGCCCATCTTCCCCAGAAGTCTGGACGGAAGTTTTTACCCCCCTCCGTCCTGTCCCTTCCTGAGTTCTCCATGGCTGCCAGCCTTGGATGAGGTGGCCAGCTCCCACACACTGCTTGGCCTCCTGACCAACATCCCTGTCACCCTCTGTGGAAATGGCAGACTCCCTGAGAACAGGCCCTGAGGAAGGGAAGTGAAATGGAAGGCAGTTGCACACAGTACCTGCCTTTGAGTGATGTCACTTTCCACGACAGGCTCCTCACTGACTCAGAGGGGGCAGTTTTGGTCAGTGGCCACCACCAAGCCCTATTGTCAAGGGAACCTACACTCTGCCTGAGATGCAGAGAGGAAGGTGCCTCTTGATGCTTCTGACACATTATAAATCCAGTGGATGCTTTTCAGAGCTGCATCTTCATTGTGAACTAGAATTTTAAATTCCTATCGCCATGTTTATCTACAGCTTGGAACTAGGTGAAATTAAGAACATTTTGCGTGCACCCTTTTCATTTCTGAATTTTCAGCTGCATTTGGAGTTAATCCCTGTTTATGCAGCTGAATCGCCAAAAGGGAGCTAATTTGCATATTTATCAGTTAGGCGACTTGAAAACCCAATAAGAGAGTTTCAGCTGAATTATTCCTTTCAGCTCTGTCTTTGATTTCAAGCTTGAGTAGGTCATAATTTTAAAAGAGCATGGAAGGGATAGGATCTTTACAACCTAATAGCTCCTTTTATTAGGTGGGTAATTATATATGAATCCCTGAATAAAATATTTTGAGCAAAATGGCACTGTAACAGAAGTAATAATTCAGATTATTTTTTTACAGTTTTATGTCGGGAAGGAAATCTGATGTCAAAGAGAGGGCTTGTTCAAATGGTTCATTAGAAAGTCCGGTCCATTTGTGAAATTGTTCCTTCAACAAGAGTGCTTCTTCAATATACTAAGATTTTCTTGAAGTTCTTCTGAAGAGCTATGTGACGTTATTCTATAGGGCAGATTATTCTTGTTCAAAATCTGGGCACTTAGGTAGACAACCTTCCGCTGACCGGGAACAAGGCATTTCCTAACATAATCCCGAATATTGCAGAAATAATTCATTACTTCAGAAAATGTTCATTAGGCTAGCTTTACCACTCGAGGTCCTAGAATGCCCCCCCTTTCTAATACTCATAAACAAGGAACATTCTCTGAAAGCATTCTCTACCCAAAGAATGACATCCTGAGTGCTCTGTTTGAAACTGGCTACAAGTCTCAAATTTCAGATAGAGTCACATCTTCAATCTATAGACTGTATCTGGACAATCAAGAGAACTAGAATTTCATAAAATTCTAGTTGACTCTAGTCAAAGTCACTGATCTTAATAAATAAAAATTGGTAAAACTATACGAACATATGCATTATCTGTTTTCGGTGAGAGGTATATTTCTGTTGCATGCTCTTAAAATTTTCTTCATTAAAGAAATACAATGGTTTGTTTTAGTAATTTGTAATGCTAATAAGGCTTTGCTTCATGCCTTGAAGATATAGTAGAATCCATTTAAGTCCTCTCAAGAGACTCTCGTGCCCTTTACCCAATGGTTTTAGTGCGCAGTGACTTCACCACAGCTTTTGTAAAACTCTGCTCCCCACTATCTCAAAGAGTTCACATATGTATACAACTGCCTGCTCAAGTTTTCAGGTCATTTTTTAATTTCCCAGTCTCTGATCTCTTGACAAGAAGCAATGTGTGAACACTGCAAGATAGCCTCTATTTTGTTCCTACTTCGAGCCTAGTTCATAACATCCAGGGCTCTTTAAGCTCATAAATCTCTCTGACTCCCATAGGGTGATGTTTGACAGCCAACCAGCAGCTCTGCCACCAGGGCTCATTTCTCCCTGAAAAAGAAGAAAATAAAACTTGGCAGGGCCTGCTCAGTCCTCCTCTACACTGCACTGAACTGTCAGGCCAGAGCCTCCTCTTGAAAAAGTTTGGTACGTTTCTTTTGTATTTCATACCGATAAGAAAGCTCTTTTTCTTTCCTCTAGAAATTTCTGCACTTGTTAAACGCACAAAAATGCAGATAGCTCAAAATGCATAAAGCGTATTTGGAGGATGCTGTAGCCAAAAGTTAAATGTTTCTTAGTGATTCACATTCAATAAAAAAACACTCATAGCTACCTCTTTGTAGAATAGGGCTATAAGCTTCTAGAATATTTAAATAATGGAACTTTACATTTGGGTATTATAAAATGCACACTCAATTGAATAATCTGGGGGGGGGGGGAAGAGAGAGGGAGAGAGAAAAAACAGATCAAGCCAGGGATATAAGAGGTGAATTTATTAAAACTTCATATGAGAGATTGGATATAACATTATTCTCTTCAAAATAAGGAGTGGTCAAAACGACATGTATGTTTGGTCCTCTGCCTTGGTAGGAGCTACAAAAGGAGAGATACCCTGCATTAGTGTGTTGCTCCAAACAATATTTGGAAACTTTAAAGTTTGGCACTCACCGGCTTTTCCAATAAAGCATTTCTAAGTAGGTTTTTCTGGAAACCTTCATAGTCTGTATTGGAAGATGATTACTCATTCTTATCCACCCTTTTGATACATCTGTCTTTTGATTTTGTTTAGAGAAATAACTAAAATCTCCTCCAAATTTAATAGAGGATTTCATATATGGCAGCTGAACTATAACTCCAACAAAAAAATGTCACCTCTAAAGAAATCACCGTGCCATTTCAGATGAAATTGGATCCCAGACTCAAACTTGTGGTTTTAGAACTTCCATTTCTAGTCCATGAGACAGAGACAAATAGAAAAAATTCCCTAGTTTTAGTTATGCTTACAGAAAACAAAATCATCTGAACCTTAAAATAAATGTGGCACAAGGTTGTTTTCCTTCCCTCAATCAACTAGTTTACTTCATGCAATTGCACACTGTCCGAAGGCCAGAGGCTAGTATCCTAGCCCGTTCATAACCATGTATACAACACAGATCCCATAACATTCTAGAGCTGCAGAAGCAGGCATATACTCACGTCTACCATCTCTCTCTCTTTTAAAAATTTCTTTCAGAGCAACATTTTACTCATAATGTCTATTTCTCTCATGAATTTCAGAAATCACTTAAATCTTGCAGAGAAAAGCTTTTTGCTTGATTCCAATGTTTTAAATTACTGTAGATACTTAGAAAATCATAGACATTTTGTGTGATATTCCATTCCAATGAAAAAAGACACATTCCCATGTTTCAGTGTCCTTTGCTATCCAAATACCTACTTCCAAAAGGTAATGATGAAAATAAATGCCTGAGTATTTCCTGGTCAGTGAGGTTATATAGGAGACCAAATACCACGCCCACATCCACAAATACATCTTACTCCTGCGCTCTGCATTGCCACTGTTGGGTAACGTTCACTTGGCGACTTCTGGCTGCACTCTGAAGGATTTCTTCTCCTGCTCTCAGTAGAGAGCCTTTGTACATTGCCATCCTATAATTTTTTGTTGGTTGGAGAGCAACAGCAAAACTCTGCAAGATGTCACAGATGCATGGGCCAAGGGATCTCACTGTGTGCTGAAAGCGTATTTTCAGATGCAAGAAAGGAATGTTGGAGAGGAGGAGAAATGCTGTTTTTTATTATTGTAGAGTAAACCTGACAATTCTGAACTTTGTGAATTGTCAGCTTGTTTGGGGGATGGGTGGGTGGGTCTGGGGTGTACTTTTTATAAGTAATATTTAATTTATTATTTAGAGTGGCTTCTTTTTGGATAATTTATGATAAAAAGGGAGATCTGGTTGGGAATCTAGATACGGCTATTAAAGCTGCAGTGTTCCATATCTCAGAGGGACCACTTTGGAAATGAACTGTCCATTGCTGAGTATGAGGATAAGTCCAGGCAAAGCCTCCACTGAAGCTTCATCGTTACCACCTTCTCCCTTTCCAGGGTCATTCAAACAAGATAACACCAAATCTAAAATATTCTGACAGCATTTTGCAGATCAGTGCTACTCATTCTCTCAAAGGGCTTTGCAATTCAGATTGTTAGTGTGCTAGTGGTAGGTTTATTTGGTAGAAATGGGTATACTACAGCTTTAACTAGCCTTAGTGGAAAAAGAAATTTTTTGTTGCTACAAAACACCTTTAAACAAACAAAGGTATTTTGAGCCTACAAAGAGTTTCTTTAAATTGTCAAGACTCTAGCATTGTTAACCAAATTAGACTAGTGATTGCAATATTTAAGTGTAAATCTTGTTCTATGAGAAAGGATACTTGCTTACAGTTTAAAACAATGACTGTTTCTACACTCGATCTTGTATACTACTACATGAGGAAAAAGGGGGTTTTGTAATCACTGTAGAACAGTCTCATATTCATTTTTTATAGAAATGTTATTCCAATGGTGCATTTTTTGTTTAATAAATAAAGTTTTGATACAAAGTTCTTTCTTCAAGTTATTTATGTGTATATATATATATATATGTATATATATAATTATTTTAGAGAGAGAGCAAGTGAGCGGGGGAGTTGGGCAGAGGGGGAGGGGGAGGGAGGGAGAATCTTAAGCAGGCTCCTTGCTCGACACACAGGGCTCAATTCCACAACCCTGAGATCACAACCTGAGCCAAAATCAAGAGTTGGATGCTCAACCGAGTGAGACACCCAGGTGTCCCAAGCTACTTATATTAAATGGCTGACACTAAATGCACCCAACTCTAAGCCCTGCCTGCCTATTATACTCAGGATACATACTGCCTTATTCTGACCTCTGTGGCAGAAGCTGGAGTGCTCTGCCATATCCCTTCGGATCCTTATACCATGTTCATGCACATGCCCAGTGTGGCTTCAATCCCAACAGCAAATACCCATGTCTTTTTGTTGGAGGGCTGCCCCCAGCTGCCAGAACTCACTTTGCCTGTATGCAAAGGAGAGCTGGAAATCCCTGACCATGCCTCACCAATAGCTGGTCAATAATTTGGCCTGTTTTCCCCAACTGGAACAATGTTGAGGTATAACCCAAGTCACCTCTAGAGTTCCCCTATGGGACCTAGCCAAAGTAACTCTGAGGAGTAACAGTGCTCCAAAATATTGTACCCTAGACATAGTACCTTATTTGGCTTGTGTTCTTTCTCTTTCCTTCCTTCCCCATTCTCCTAATGGCCTCTCCTGGGAGCACTTCTTAATCACTTTTACACAGATTCTCATGTCAGGGTCTGTTTTGGGGGAATGTACCCCGAGGCAAGTCCCCTCTATTTTTATTTCCATTTCAGCACACCAATACCAAATAAATGTAATGCTCTCTCCATCCTCCAGATATTTCATTCTTATCAATAGTAGAACATGGGGATGCATATGCATTGAACAATATATTGCTGTGAGTATTGAAAGATTAAGTTGGGCATGTAATCTCTTCTCTAAGAGAAAGTCATGTGCTAATAAAAGTGTTAATAACCCTTTGGGGCAAGTAGAGAACCACCTAGTAAATTCTTTCTTGAAGGCAATGCATCACAGGTGACAAGATAGGTTGGGCTTTAAAGTTCACCTGGATCTCCCTGTCTTCCCCAACTCATACTCATTCCATCTAGAGAAAAGAAATCACCAAGAACCTGGAGAAATTGGAATCCTTGTGCCTGATCAGTAGGAATGTAAACTAATGCAGCCACTGTGGAAAACAGCATGATTGTTCCTCAAAAAATTAAGCACAGATTACCATATGATCCAGCAAATTGACTCTGAGCATATACCCAAAAGAATGGAAAGCAGAGACTTGGACAGATATTTGGATGCCTATGTTCACAGCGGCATTATTCACAATAGCCAAAAGATGAAAGCAATCCATGGATGCATCAACAGATGAATAAACAAAATGTGGTGTATGTATACAGTGGAATATTATTCAACCTTAAAAACGAGGGACATTCTGACACATGCTGCAACATAGATGAAACTTGGAGACATTATGCTAAGTAAAATAAGTCTGTCACTAAAGAGCAAATAGTATATAATTCCATTTATATGAGGTACCTAGAAGAGTCAAATTCATGGCGACAGAGAGTAGAATGGTGGGTGCCAGTAGCTAGGAAAATACAGCAATGGAGAATAATTGGTATAGAGATTCAGTTTTGGAAGATGAAAGGGGTTCTGGGGATAGATAGTGATGATGGCTGCACAACATGAATATACCTAATGCTACTGAACTTAAAAATGATTTAAAAAGAAATTTTTGTGTTATGTATATTTTAGCACAATTTTTAAAAGTCTCCAAATAAGGATATTCCAGAGCCACCTTCTATAAATGCTAATATTTATTCTATAATTTATGAAATGTAACTATGTTAACACCAAAATGTTAAAGGAGATTGATAGGCAAGAAATAGAAACAACATATTTACCACAGTCTATTTTATTTCACACATTTTACACTACCATATTCAACTGATGTGACCATATCTTAACAAAAGAATGTTGTGCTACCAGAAAAGGCTGTCACAGATGATTATTTCCACAGAAAACTGGTTATTTGAAGAAAAGTAAAATAGGTCGCTGGTGTCTGACCTAGAGAAGAGAAGGCTAAAAAATTAACTACTCTCTCCATTGCAAATATTGTTATGGAAGAGATTTTGGACTGCTTGAAGAATGAGATAGTTGCTATCTTAAATAACCTATGATGCTAGAATTGGGTAGATACAAAATTGTATTAATATGCATGCAGATGAGTTTAATAGGTCTGATGGAAAGTGGAAAGTCAGAGTGGTCTACCCAGAGCCGAAATCCAGAAAGGTGGACATCGCCTCTCTTTCATGGAAATTTTCTTCAATCCATTGATCACTCATCAGTTCATTTAGATTTATGTGTTTTAAAGGTGTACGTAAAATTATTAAAAATACATCTTGATCTCCAGCCCATCATTCCACTTCCTCATTTCTTTCATGCATCACTCTTTTCCTAAACATTGTTTGCAGCCTCTCATTTGCATTCACATACCACCTCTATGCTTGTAAAGCTAAATCTGTCTTTCCTCCACTAACGGTTTTAATTCTGCAATTGCACTTGTAATTTCCTTGTGACTTTTCCTTTTCTTACCCATCTCCTTTATTGCATTATGTTGTCTTTTTATCCCATCCCATTCTCTCTTTATTATATTCCAATTCTGTTTCATAGAGTCGATATTTCTTTATACACTTGGAAAATGCCAGTTTTCTTTGAAACTCCTTCTGCTTTTGTAAAAGAATTATCTTGTAAGCCTGTTATGTCTCATTACTTCACCTAGTCTTCTTTTTAATGTATTTTTTTTTATTTTTTTAATGTTTATTTATTTTGAGAGAGAGAGAGGGAGGGAAAGAGAGAGAGAGCACACATGGGCATGAGTGGCGGAGGGGCAGAGAGAGAGAGAGAGAGAGAATCCCAAGCAGGCTTTGTGCTGTCAGTGTAGAGCCTGATGCAGGGCTCAAACTCACAAACCAAGAGACCGAGACCTGAACCAAAGTCAAGAGTAGGACGCTTAACGGACTCATCGACCCAGGCACCCACTTTAGCCTATTCTTATTTTTATTTTAGAGTTAAATGTCTTTAATATATGCATTTCCTCTGAAATGAAGGAAAATTCATCCAGGTCACTGTGTGTCAACCCTCTGTCCATATGAATTGCTCACGGCCCCATTTTATGACCCCTTGTGTTCTGTGAGACTGCTTCCTGAAGCACACATGGCCAACTGGTTGTTCTCCACAGATCCCAGCAAAGGCTCCACTATCTCATTGGCTTTCATCTAGTATAAATCTGCTGGATTGATGCAGTGTCTTCCTTTTCATCTCTCTGGCTCTTAGATTGCCAACCAGAACACATGAAAATCAGCAAAACTCAAGAAGAAACATGCCCCATCTCCTCTCTATCTCTACTTCTACATCTACTTAGAATGCTGTAGAGAGGAGAGATGTACCCAAGTTCATTCATTCCTCTCTTATCCTTTCTGCCCAGTCCTGCTCTGACAGTTTGTACTAAACAAATGAATGTAGTGGAGAGAGAGAGCCAAGGGAGGAATACATAACTGCTGTGTGCGTGATGCTTTTTTGAGGCAGCCAGAGTGATACTGGCCTGGATTTCTGGTGGGTATAAACTTTGCACTTGTGTACTGAAGATCCTTTGCATGAGATCATGGGCAACATGGTGAAGATGGGCCTTCAATTATGCTTTCTTAATGATTTATTGACCTTACAGTTGGTGGAAAAAAAAACCTTTCTGGATTCTGTCGTCTTCCTCTTCTCTTTCTTCAAATATCTGTTTTCTGAATCCCTAGATATAATAATGGGAAAGTGGGATGGACTGCTAGGGGCAACTTTCCAGATGTCATTGTAATTGTTGAACCGTAGATATTTTTTTTAAAGCACTGAAGATTTATCCTACTTTCGATTTGCACAAGTCTAAGCTTAACCTATATTTTGTTTACCAATTTCTTATTTCTGTGTTGTTACATTATTTTCTCTTTCATCTGCAACTAAGCTCTCTCCTTCACCTTAACTTTAGAAACTCATAATTTGATACAATAAATACTAAGGCAATTATTCCTGAGATAATCCAAATGTTCTCATTAGCAGTTCAAAAGACTTCTTGAAATAAATAAGAGAAGTAATTTTTCCCAGATTTCTTTCACGTTTTAATTAACATTCTTTATAAATTAATTTCCCTGTCTTTGCTAATATCTATTCTGACTCTTTATGTAAGTTTGACAAAATACCCTTTAGTAGAACAATTTTTCACCTTCTTAATGTTTCTTAAGGATTTAATTCTTAAACTACTCTTTGAATTTGTGGTGGATTCCCTCTGCTACTTTTCTTTTTATTCAACTAAAATCTGTCCTTTGGTGTGGAACTCTTTTAGTAATGGTAGCATTTTAATTTTGTAGATGTGAGTCCTTATTTGTCGTGGATTATTCCCATTGCTTCCCTAAGTCTGATGTTTTGAAAAATCAGCACATTTACTTCATAGGGATATTGTAGATATTAAATTTAAATTAGACAATGTAAATAAACCTCTTAGTATAATTTCTAGTACTTGGCAAAAGCCTAACGAATGCTACTTCTGTTCCATTTCTGCACTCAATCTTTCCCCTTAACATTTTTGAATATTTTCATGTTTTAAAAAGTATAGATGGAAATTTAGCAAATTTGTGGTTTGGGAGTGATTCTAACTTTATAGGTATTATTTGTAACATGCATGCAGATATAGAAAGAAGTTTTCAAAAGCATGGTACTATTGTAAAATAGTTTTTTTTTTCCTTAACATATACATCCAGTATTTATTTAGTGCCTTTATTCACATGAAAGACAAAGTACTAAGGGAACCAATGAACCAAAGGATAAAGCCATACATTTTATATATTTAGACACTAACAGATAAGTGTGTGTGTATACATGTATATGTATTTATGTGAGGATAGTTTGGATGAGACAGGTAGCTTTACACAGGTAAAGACAAAATTCCACTAGACTACAGAGCATCAAACTAAGGTTGATGGAAGCCTCATAGGAAAGGTGGTATGTGAGAAGAGCTTTATTTTTTTTAATATATGAAATTTATTGTCAAATTGGTTTCCATACAACACCCAGTGCTCATCCCAAAAGGTGCCCTCTTCAATACCCATCACCCACCCTCCCCTCCCTCCCACCACCCATCAGCCCTCAGTTTGTTCTCAGTTTTTAAGAGTCTCTTATGCTTTGGCTCTCTCCCACTCTAACCTCTTTTTATTGTGTGAGAAGAGCTTTAAATAATAAGACTAAAATATTTAGAGATTGAAAAGGGCTAGTCAGCTCAAAGAAGTTATATGATCAAAAAGATACAATGGCAAGGATTTACAGGACAAAAAATGGAACTAATAATTATCTCGGGACTTTTTTTTTTAAGTATGTGGATTGTGGAAGAAAGTAGGAAGTATATTTCCACTGACTTTATAGTCAGTGGAAAGTGTTGTATTACAAAGTTATATAATGGTGATCTAAGATATTTAATTTAATTTGGTTACTAATAAGGAACCATTGAATATGAAAGTTTTATTTCTTCATTCACAAATGTCTGTTGAATATTTACCACGTACAAATGATTGAGCTGGCACTGGAAAAACAGCAGTGACCAGTATGAATATTTCTGCCTTTATGGAGTTCATAATTCACTTGTAGGGACAAAGAACAGATAGGTAAAATAATTGTAATGAGTGCTATAAACTAAGATTATGATATGGAAATATTGCATCTTTAGGAATTATTATTGAGGGGCAGTAGAGACACTTATGTTAGGTGGGGAATGCTTCTTCATAGAGGTAACATTTAAACTAAAACCACAGAATACTAACAATCCATCCATGTGAATGTTGGCACTATAGAACATTCCAGAAGGAGGGGAAAACTGGCAAAGTCCCAGGTTGGGAAAAGAGCCTGGCTTATCGAAGGACTGGACAGATGGTTAGTGCAGTTGCATTTCATTGAGCAGGAGGAAAAATAGAATGAAGAAATTAAGGATTTAGAATTGGCCATATCCTGCTACACACTGCAGTACTTGCTACTGAGTTTAGATTCAAAAGTAAATAATAGCCAATTGAAGGCAAAAAGAGAGTTAAAATCTGATTTGTGTGTATCAAGATTTTTGAAAAGTGTGCACACTACCTCAGATGTGCAAGATTATGTAGCATTCTTTATCTTCTATAATTGCTTCTGTCTTGCTCACAACTCCCAATTCTTATTGGGTAGTGAGTTAAATCTCAATCTTTTCAATAAAAGGAATCTGTCATTTCATTTAAAGCAGCTTCTTTTGGGACGCCTGGGTGGCTCAGTCGGTTAAGCGGCTGACTTCGGCTCAGGTCACGATCTCCCACTCTGTGAGTTCAAGCCCCGCATCGGGCTCTGTGCTGACAGCTCAGAGCCTGGGGCCTGTTTCAGATTCTGTGTCTCCCTCTCTCTCTGACTCTCCCCTGTTCATGCTCTGTCTCTCCCTGTCTCAAAAATAAACGTTAAAAAAAATAAAAAAAAAATAAAGCAGCTTCTTTCTATTTAACTCTTTGGATAAAGTCACTAAAATCAAGTTCTAACTCCCCACTACAGCTTTTTTTCCTCTTCCCAAAGTTCCCTATCATTGCCAGTCCTCAAGATGGCTCTGGGGAAGCACAAATGTTCTCATGTCATGCTTCACCAAATGTGGACCTCTCTGCTTTCAGCAAATGACCCTTCATTCCATCCCCTTCATTCCCTCACTGATTTGGCCCAATCTGAGCTTTTTTTTTTTTCACTATTAAATCCCTGAGTCTCAGCCTTGTTTTACACCTGGCCCCCAACTAGTCTGTCTACTATGCAACCTCTATTTAAAAGTCACTTCTCCTTTGCCATGGTAATCCTAAGGTAGACTCAACTCTCAACTTAGGTCTCTCCCAAATTCCCTGCTGAGAGTATGCGGGAATAACTGGATCCCTTACTTGCCATAGACAGGTGGTATTTCCAGTGCTCTTTATGTTGAGGACAACATGACACCACTTTTCTCTCTTTTCATCCTTCTAGGATGTTCCTTTCCAAGAATGCTGTAGGCCACAACAAATCAGAGTCCTCTGGTTTGGGCCTCATTCCTTACCTGACTAGATTCTCTATCATCCTTTGCCTCTTCACCCCAGGGTTTTACTCCATGGAGATGTGCCAGAGGCCTTATATCTAACTTAGCAATATTTTCATTTCTCCTTGCACACTTGTGTCTGTTGATGTGCCATGTCTTGTCCAAGAGAAACTTTCTGCTTACTTTTGAGGTCTGGCAAAAATTCTCCTCATGTCATATCTTAGAAATCTTCACTATTTGTGTATTATATTAATATCTTCATTTCCCTGAAACAATTTGGTCAATGGTTATGAAGCCACTAGGCATTAAAGTTTAAAAAGAATAGACATTTTATTAATTTAATATTTATAAAAATAATATACCAGATGTGTGTGTGTGTGCATTAAAAATCACTCTGGCTATTGTGTAGAGAATGAATTCCAAGTAGCAAAAATGAAAAAAAAAAAAGCTGCAGGAAAAGTTTGATAGTTGATTCAATTGTGGTGAAGAGATGGAAATAAATGGGTTACATTTGAACTGTGTTTTAGAGGTAGAAATAAGCACAGATGCAAATGGATAGGATGGCGTGAGTTTCTGGTTTACACTTTCAAGTTGGTGGTAACTTTTTCTCTGATACAGTAGACTGGGAGAGAAACAGTTTTGGTATGGTATGTATAGGGAAGTAAAAGTATATAACATTTAAAGAGGCATGTGATATCTAACAGGAGACATCAAAATGTAGATGAACATTTGAATCTGAGAACACGTACAAAAGGTCTTGTCTGGAGACATAAATTCAAGTTTCCAACATATAGTGGCATCTAAAGCCACAAGAATATACATGGCAGAGAGAAAAGTTGGGCCTAAATTGAGCCCTGAGAGAATCTAGAATACAGATAATTGGTAGAGAAGGAGCAACCAAGTAAGCAGGCTTAGGAAGGGTGGCCAATGACAGGCAAAAATGGGGAAAAAATACAGGAGTTTTCTGTTTGAGGGAAAAATTAGGGAAAACATTGGTATGACAGAAGAGAAAAAGCATTGTAAACAGAGGAAGGGTTCAGCTGTGTTAAGAACTTGGTGGCATTCGGAGTAAGACAAAGACAAAATCGTGTGTATTGAATTTGTCAGTGTGAAGATCATACAAAGGGTAACTAAGTCCCCTAGTTTTCCTGGGATAACCCTAGTTTATGTCCCATGCCCTCGTGTAGTTTCTAGAATAGTAGTTACCATAATATAGTATCTACTTTCACTTTCAAAATATCCTCATTTGGATGTTAGTTTTTATGGTCATACTAGTTATCAGTGAATAAAGCAGGAGCAGTTTCAGTGAAGGGATGGAGGTAGAAGTCAGATTATAATGGATCATAGATGGAATGAGAACATATGAAGTAAATATAATGCATGTGCAATAACTGTGATAAAGTTGTATTATGAAGAACAGAAGAAACATGGGAAATAATTAGAAGGGTAACTGGATCTTATGTGCTTTCAAAGATGAACTATAAAATCACTCAGAAAGATTCTTCTAGAAAACTGAGCAATTTCCAAATCAAATTCATCTGTGTCATAAATTCTCAGAGTGAATAGCAGTATGATTTAAGAAAAAGACCTTCAGGCGAGGTACAATAATTAAACACTCCAGAGAGTGTTGCATAACAGTGAAGGGTTGCCCTGGTTTAGAGTCAGAAATGGAACTCTCCAGAACCAAAAGCAAAGGGGCATGCAGTATCTTTATACAAGAGGATAGAGTGTAATAAGCTGATAGAGTGGTAACTAATACACCAGATCCTATACCAGATCCTAACACCTATAACCTGAAAATTTTACTTTATACGGAATGGAAAAGAGTCTTTGTCAATGTGATTAATTTAAGGATTTTGAGATGGGGAGATTATTTTAGATTATTTGGATGGGCTCTAAATGCAATCACAAGTGTCCCTATAAAGGAAACAGAAGGAGTTTAGACACAGAAACAGAGGAGGAGGAAACAATGTGACCACAGAGGCAGAAATTGCAATGATGTAGCCACAAACCAGGAAATGTTGGCGGCCACTAAAAGCTGGAAGCTGTAGAGAATGGATTCTCCCCTAGCGGCTTTGGAGGGACTGCATGCCTGTCAACACCTTGATTGCAATCGCCATTTCAGACTCTGGTTTGCAGACCTGTGGGTGAATACATTTCTGTTGTTTTAAGCCGCTTTGTGGTAACTTGTTATAGTAGCTAGAAGAAACTGATATGATAGGACTGAGTAAAGCTCAGTCCACGCAAGACCATGAAGTCTAAAATGCAACAAATAAATTTTTGAAAAGACAAATGCCAAGTCCAAAGAGATTAGAGGAGATATCTTGGTGGAGAAAAGGAGATGGAGTCTAGAGTTTCAATGTTACCACACAGACAGGTTGGGTTTACTGTATAAAAGTATGGTGTAAATGAGGGTCCTTGACGATTGTCCAGAAGATCAGCTCACAGTTATGGTGGATTTTATGGACCTTCCAGGTTCAGCAACTGGGAAGATGAATCTGGAATGAGATCCCAGTCAAAAGCATTAACTTCAGGGTTGTTGGCCACGGGGCTTTGAATAGGTGCCTAATTTCTCTGGTTTGATTTTGTTTGTTTTCCCTCTATTTTTATCTATAACACACGGGTAATAATATCTGACTTGCTTACCTCACAGATTTCCTATGTGCATCAAATCAGATACTAGACATAAAAACATTTTATTTTTATAAAGTGTTATTTTATAACTTGCAAAGCTCCAATGGTATTAATTTTCAATACTTGTACTCAGAAAACTGTGACCTACTCAGCCTTCAAGACCTAAAACATAAGTGAGTGGAGGCATCTGCAAAGGATTTTACCAGAAATCCTATACCTGATTAGGGTCCAAAGCCTTCCCTAAGGTTTCTGTGGACTTCCAGAGGGGTGGAGTGGGAAATGTCAGCTCAGGCGCTTGCTGACATGCAGCCAGATTCTGTTGGCTAATCTCATTGACGCAACTATTTTTTCGTTAAAAACAAAACAAAACAAAAAAATAGAAATATAGGCAGCAGACTTTACTTGAGATTGGGTTGAAGACAGGAACAGAAAGGGTGGAAGAAAGGGTTTTTTTACCTTAGTTGTAGAAATGCAACATTCCAACGTAATTTTCTTCAGCCATTTTCTCAGAAGGAAATTTCCACCGACCCAGAAATCATACAGTCCGTGTCCTTACACATCTCCCAGACTCCTCTCTTTCCCTTCTCATCTTTGTCTCTCCTGTTCTGTTCGAGTCCTTACTTCCAAGAGAAGAAATATAAATCCCTATATTCTTTCCTTTAGGGAATTATCACTGTCTTTTGTTGTCCAGCCTATTGTTGACAGAACTTCAGACTCTTACCTCCTAACCCAAGCAGTTAATTAAGGTTCCATGTCCCTAAAGACCATTTCCTGTATAGAAGGAATTCTACCCCGCAATATGGTAAAATAAAATGGAAACTTTACCCCAGTTTTCTTGCATTTATCTAAGTGTGAGGGAAGAATTCTAGGCCAGACTTCAGAGCAAGAAACAATATTTGCTCTTCTTCTGGATTATCTTGGATCAAATTGGGACCCTCCTTGAAGCTGAAGTTATGAAAGGTGATTCCTTTCAAACTTTTTACCCTTCTCAAATGTATTTTGTAGACCAAAGGCCTCTTCATTATGAGCATGCACAGAGAAGTCAAACTGACTGAATGAACGAATCTATGGAATGAATGAATGGATTTAATTTAATTTGTTGTTTCATTGACTATGAAAAATAAAATACTGTATAAAATTAAGAGCCAAATATTTTTTTAAATAACATAATTAACATATTTATCAATGTTGGGTAGAACTCTTGTTCAATTCTATCTGATTTACATTCCATAGTAAAGTTTCCTCAATTTGAGCTTTTTCTCAATGTTTCACAAGAGTTTGACTTATGCTGATAATAAATTCAATCATATAATAAACACTAATGAAATTAAACACCTTATATGTACAACATGCTATATTAAGAACCTTACATACTTTATCTCATTTACTATGCAAAACAACACTCTGATGTCTGAAACACTATTATTGCTACTTTATTGATGAGAAAATTGAAACTAGGGTAATGAGTTATCTTGCCATAAGTCATCTATTTAGTGAAAAGCTGGGTCTTAAACACACTTCTGTCAGCTCTAAAATATGTGCTTTTTATCACCAAATTGAATAACATTGAATGGCTAGTTCTAAGAAATTCCTTAATGGAGTGTTTCATAAACTGTAGTGATTGTAAAATCTACCTGGAGCTCTTGTTAAAATGATAAATCCTAGAGCCCTGTTCTAGAGATACTGATTCAGTTGGTCTGGGTTAAGTCTGAGAGTCTGTAACTTTAACCACTTCCCCAGTTGATTTCTATTCTCATATCACATATTAATAAGAACTCTGCTTCTCTCAATAGAAAATCCAATATGAACTCCTAACTTAAATTTTAAAAAAGAAAGCATATTGGCTTAGATACCTGAACAACTTAGGGTAGACTAACTTTAGACACGTCTTTATTGTCAGATTGTACCAATAGTTCCATAATTGACTCTTCTTGGTCCTGGCTGGGATATCGATCCCATAGGTCCATTCCTGAACCAAGCATTGTGATCAAGTGGATAGAATTTGCTCTTTTCTTAATACTGTTTATTTACTCCTTCTTCAAGGCCCGGGGAGGGGGGGGGGGTGTCAATTGAAGCCCATGAAGTGAGAGAGAATAGGGGAGGGTACAATTGATCACTATCAGAAGGAAGAAGTGGATGCTAGGTGGCAAAAATAACAAATGTACACTAGATTTCCCTAGGTAGAATTAAAAGTTATAAGAATAGACTGTCAACTGCTTTAAGAAACTATCAAAATCATATGACTGGAGGGGCGCCTGGGTGGCATAGTCGGTTAAGCGTCCGACTTCAGCCAGGTCACGATCTCGCGGTCCGTGAGTTCGAGCCCCGCGTCAGGCTCTGGGCTGATGGCTCAGAGCCTGGAGCCTGTTTCCGATTCTGTGTCTCCCTCTCTCTCTGCCCCTCCCCCGTTCATGCTCTGTCTCTCTCTGTCCCAAAAATAAAAAAAATTAAAATTAAAATTAAAAAAGTTGAAAAAACTCATATGACTGGAAAGTTTTCCTTATCATAGCCAGGGTATCTTAATCGCTAAGGTTTTGTCCTCCAAACCTGTACATTCAGACAGATTACAACAAAACCATCAGCATGATTCATATCATCTTCATGTCTGAAGGAGATGAACTTATTGTATTATCCAATGCAGGGAGAAAGGAAATTGACCAAAATACGTCCTCTCATTTTGCAAAACAAGTCTGTCTCAACTCTTTTTTGCTTAAATAGTAAAAAAATAATAATAATCCTATATTTGGGGAGTAAAGTTTACTAGATTCATGTTAAATTATAAAGCCAATTTTTTGGATATTCATATCTTGGAGTTTTTTGCTTCAGTGTGAAGAAGGAAAATGTTTACTAAATTAAGATAAAATAGCTTTACTGCCTATTTGCAATTCTTGTTTAAAATTGGATATACTTTATCACTGAATATTTCCCAAAATATAACTTGATAACCATCTGGATTCAGTGCTTTCTTCCTGATACTTTTGTAGATAAATGGCTTCTTAATGACTCTTTTAATCCCAAAGGATGTATTAGACTCCAAAATTTCATGTTTAGATAACCCAAAAAGAACCCATTTGATTTCTGCAGCTTCTTTACCTATAATTGCATTCCAAAACTTTAGGGATATCAGAGTATTTTTCTCAGAAGTTCTGAATCCCGAGAAAAACCATAGCCAATATTATTGTTCTTCATTATTGTATATATGATATATATTGCTCTCCTTTATTGTTCTCGTCTTCTTTTTGAAATGGCTGTTGTCTCATCTGTTCCTTGTTCTTCAACTCTACTTTGTACCTGTGGAGGTACAGAAAACACTGAAGAAATAATAATTTTCACATATTGAAGAAAGCTATCGAATATTTTTCAAGTCATAAAGAAAGCAGATCTAGAATACAGTTCTCTAAAGACATCTCAAGATTTCTTATATAACACAACATCTTACATTAATTTTCTCTATAAGTGTCTTATTTTTATTACCTTTTAATTTTTAATGTTTATTTATTTATTGAGAGAGAGAGATACAGAGAGAGAGAACGTGTGTGAGTGGGAGAGGGGCAGAGAGAGAGGGAGAGAGAGAATCCCAAAGAGGCTCTGTGCTGTCAGCACAGAGTCCGATGCAGGGCTTGAACCCCCAAACCATGAGATCATGATTTGAGCCAAAATCAAAAGTTGGATGCTTCTTTTGGGATGAGCACTGGGTGTTGTATGGAAACCAATTTGACAATAAATTTCATATATTAAAAAAAAAAAAAGAGTTGGATGCTTAATTGACTGAGCCAACCTGGCACCCCTCCATAAGCATCTTTTGAGATAGGCATTTAATTCAATGTAGATAAGTGTGATTTAAAGGATAGTAGCTAAGACTATGCTACAAACATGAGTTATAAATAACTATAAATATCTATGGATATGTAAAGCACCCCAGTTAAATAATTTTCCTTCCTTTCTAGCTTATATTTTAATGTTAATACTAGATGAAGGAGTGAATAGAAAGACTGTTTCAGGTGATTACTTTGAACACAGATGAACCTCAGAGTTTACGCCACTAAGAAAAGGGCCCCTGAACATGTTTCTTTATGTGTAAAAGTTGGAAAATGACAGCTATTTGCCAGCTACTTTTGAACTTTAGATCTGTAAATGTGCCCACACCTCAGAACACTCATTCCACACTTTCTAAACATCTTTCAGTTTTGCTCCTTCTGATACTGACAAATACTGCATCTTAATACAGAATTATACAAAATAATTTTATCATCCAAATATGAAAAAAAAATGAGAAAAGTAAAACTTTTCTCCTCAAAACACAAGAATTAAAGGACCATAAAATTGAATAAATAGGAAGTGACTTTGAGCTCTTCTAGACCAATCTTCAAGAATGCATAAAATTTGGGTAAAATAGGTAAAGGGGTTTAAGAGTACACATACTGATGAGCCCCGAGAAATGTATAGAATTGTTGAAGCATCGTATTGTACACCTAAAATTAATAGAACACTATGTTAAGTACACTTTTTTTTTTTAATTTTTTTTTCAACGTTTATTTATTTTTGGGACAGAGAGAGACAGAGCATGAACGGGGGAGGGGCAGAGAGAGAGGGAGACACAGAATCGCAAGCAGGCTCCAGGCTCTGAGCCATCAGCCCAGAGCCCAACGCGGGGCTCGAACTCACGGACCGCGAGATCGTGACCTGGCTGAAGTCGGACGCCCAACCGACTGCGCCACCCAGGCGCCCCTGAGAAAAAATAAATTAATCTGAGGTTTAAAAAATCGTTAAATTAAATTGCATGTTTATTTTTTTTTTTAATGTTTGTTTTTAGAGAGAGACAGAGCCTGAGTAGGGGAGGGGCAGAGAGAGGGAGACACAGAATCTGAAACGGGCTCCAGGCTCTGAGCTGTCAGCACAGATTCCCACGCGGGGCGCAGACTCAAGAACTGTGAGATCATGACCTGAGCCACCCAGGTGCCCCAATGTTTATTTTTGAGAGAGAGAGAGAGGCGGAGTAGAGCTGGGGAGGGGAAGAGAGAGAGGGAGACACAGAATCCGAAGCAGTCTCCAGGCTCTGAGCTGTCAAAACAGAGCCCAATGCGGAGCTCGAATCCACAAACCGTGAGATCATGACCTGAGCTAAAGTCGGACCCTTAACCTATGAGCCACCCAGGTGCCCCGAATTTAATTTAATTTAAAAAAAAGAATGTCCAACATGTGATTAGAATGCTAAGCCTTCTAGTAGTCTAATGGTGTCTCTTTCAGTTTCTAGGGACTAAAGCTGAACCTGAATAAAAATGGGAAGTTTATTGGTTCATATAATCAAACTACAAAAGCATTAGCAACCACATATACAAACCAGGCACAAAAAGTGCTCCCCCAAATTAGCCATTCCAACAAGACTGGACTACATCTGCAGCTGCTATTGGACTGCATCCTAGGAGGCTTGCACCAGCTGTAGCTAACAATCTGCAGGAAGAGCTCTTTGATCTACTTTGAGGAATGTGCTTTTACTTGGACCGAGCACTGTGGGCAGGTGGCCTCGTCTGGGCCAAGTGACCACACCTGTGCCTGGAGAGAAGGCCTTGTGGCTTGGCACCTGCAACCAAAGAAACACGGGCAGGCGGGGTCACTGATGAGGAGGGGAGGAAGGAGAAACCGCGTGGGTGAAGGGACAGAGAGGTGCCCTTTCTACAACACGCTCTTTCTCCAAGACAGTCCTCTTTCTAGAAGCAAGTGTTCTGGAGTAGAAAAATTCAACACTGTACACTTCAGCATTCTACGTATTAAAGTCTAATTTAGACTAGAAAAATACCTAAATAAATTGTGAAAATCAATGAGAAAAATCATAAAACATAGATTTGTGTGTTGAACCACACATTTAATATAAAGGAGAGAGAAAATGTTTCCATTTAGAATTTATTTTTCTGCATCATGGAAGTGACAGAGGGGTCTTAAACAGTCAGGGAAATGTGTCCGGAAGAGGTCCTTTTGTTTTTCTAGTAAATTTCCCTGTTAGGGGTTGGCATTCCCCAGAGTGTTAAGAACAATCAAATCTCATTCAAAATGAGCATCAACTGTCATGAAAAAATAAAAAATTTATTGATGCTTTGTGTTCATGAATTTTTCTTCAGTATTTGAATGGTAAATGCCAGTAGAGGAACAGTTTGATTTCAGAATTTCCAGTCATTGCATGTAGGCTACTGCCAAAAGTGCTGTATTCACTATTCTAACCCCATGAGCCTTTCGACATAACATCCTTTGGGGAATTCATTCCTGATTATCCACTGTGTGCTCTGGGAATGCTTGATTACCTGAGACAGACACTGTCCTGAATGCATGGAGCTTCTGTTTACTGGGCATCGCAGAAAATGTTACATGCAAACCGAAACTATATGATGAGTTCTGTGTTAAACATAGCTTTATCTCGCATAGGAGATGAAAGGGATACTGAAACATGTAACTATTTGTCACTTTGGCAAATTTTCAGTACTAGGTTTGAGTTGGCTTAAGAGGAAAGCATGATAACACACATAGGGCACCATTTCTATACTCTTCATCCTCTAAATGTGGCTAAGAGAAGGGTACTTGAGACATGTCCATTCATTTAACAAGCATTTGTTCAACCTCCAACATGAGTCCCATATATATGGCACTTATGAATGAAGCTTGGTTTATCTGATCAGGATTTCCTAGACCAAAATGCTGTTTGGTTCAAGATGGAAATAAAATATGGTGACTATTGCTGACAGTGCATTCATTCACTTAATATTTGTTGAGCAGCTTCTCTGTGTGAGGCACCACAGGAAGCAGTGGGAACACTACCATAATCTTAGCAATCATAGTAACAGCAGTAACAGGCATTTCAGAAGCATTACATTGAGTGCCAGGTATTTCATTCAATAATTTGGGCAAGTTACTTAGCCCACCTCCCTTCTCCATAAAATGCAGTATTGTATGGAAATACCACCTGCTTACCAGGTGGGTTTATTGCAAGGATCTCTTTAAAAAAACACAAAAAAAACCAACAATTTTCAAGCTATAAAATGCTATACACATCATGGGTGTGTTACTGTTATTATCAATATACCATTTTATACCTCTGAAGTATTTAATTTTTCTTCCCTTTCTTCTGCATGGTGCTTGTTCATAGAAGGTCAATCTTCTATCCCTTCGTGAAGCAAAAGGTTCCCCAACCATTCTCCTCACAGTAGCTCATTCTGATCTTCCAGCTTTATCAGCCCCACTTAGCCTATCACACTAGTAACCTGCATCATGGGATTTGAGTAACCGTGTGCTCCAGCCTCTTGCCTTCTGTTAAGCGAATGTGTGCCAAGTTACTCAGGCAGAACTTCCCTGTGGGGTCACATATACAGTGTGAAGAGGGAAAGGGCTCAGCCAACGCCAGGAAGCAAAGCAAGTAAACACAGGGCTCTGTTAAATATCCTGTTAACTTTGTTGATAGGGCCCTACTTGACCTTTCCATGGCTGTGTCTCCCTGCGCCCCCTCAGCCGACATAAAGGCTGCTGGGTCTCCTGACTCTGACCACCTGTGCACTGTAGGCTGGCATGTTACCAGGAGGTCTGCTGGGTAGCAGAGTGGCCATTCACATGCACTAATAAGGCACATTTGAACCCAAAAAGCTACTGTGCTTTCAGCAACCCTGTGGCTATTATTAAATATAATTTTTGTTAGTAACTAAATTCAAGTTATTGCTCTTAATTGGGCAGTGCAATTAGCAATTCAAGAACCCAAATATGGGGGCACCTGGGTGGCTTGGTCTGCTGAGCATCTGACATTGGCTCAGGTCATGATCTTATGGTTCGTGTGTTTGAGCCCCACATCAGGCTCACTGCTATTAGCCTGTCAGCACAGAACCCACTTTGGATCCTCTGTCTCCCTCTCTTTCTTTGAGACTCACGCTCTCTCAAAAAATAAATAAAACTTAAAAAAAAGAATCTAAATATGATTTTCCTGTGAGAACTGGCATGTAGGCCTTAAAAAAAAGGAAATGCTTCCACTATGGAAGTTGGTATGTAGATGTGGCATTGTCTGCAATTCTGAGGTAATATATTCTGAAAACATGCATGACTTTTCTGAAAGTACTAATAGATTTCAAGAAGATAGTTTTTATTTTCCCACTTATTGTTAATCAACTTTGATGAGGTATATTGCTATTCTGGGTTGAGTATTGTCCCAAAAGTAGTATCCCCCAAAAAATTTATGTCTACCCAAAACCCCAGAATATGACCTTATTTGGAAATAAGGTCCTTGTAGGCATAATCAAGTTAAAGTGAAATGGGTCTTAACCCAATGGTTGGTGTCCTTTTAAGAAGAGGTAAGTTTGGACACAGAGAAACAGAAAGGAAAATGCCATGTATCAATGGAGCAGAATGGAGTTATGTGGCCATCAGCTAAGGAATCCCTAGGATTGCCTATGGACACCAGAGCTGTAAGAGCCAAGGAAAGATCCTTCCCTACAGCCTTCAGAGAGAGTGGGGTCCTACAACACTTTGCTTTGGAACTTCAAGCCTCCGGAACTATGAAAGAATAAATTTCTGTTGCGTTAAGCCACTCAGTTGGTGGTCCTTTGTTATGGCAGCCTTAGGAAACTAATATAATTACATAAAATAATAAGCACCAGTTTTAAGTGTACAGTCCAATGAGTTTTGACAAATATATACACCATGTAATCCCTACCAAAATAAAGATATAGAATATCCTCAGGAGCCTAAAGAGTTCCCCTTTGTCCCTTCTAAAGCTACCCCTCCAAAGCCCCCCGGACACACACCCAGCCTCAGAAAACTTCTGGCTGCATTCATGTCATTAGGTCTATTCTAGAATGTTATATCAATGGAATGACATAGTGTGTACTTTTTTCTGTCTAGCTTCTTTCATTAAGCCCAGTGGTTTTGAGGTCCATCCCTATTGCATGTCGCAGTATTTTGTTCCTTTTTATTGCTGAGTAGCATTCCATTGCATGGAAATACTACAATTTGCTTATCTATTCCCCTGTTTGTAGACAATTTTGGTTCTTCCTGTCTGGACTATTATGAATAAAGCTGCTATAAATATTTGAACACAAATTTTTGGGGTGTACATGTGTTTTCATTTCTCTTAGGAAATTCAGATGTCTAGGAATCTAGGAAGATATTTCCTAGATCTCTAGGAAAATAAAATCATATGGGTCATATGGTACTTACATGTTTAATTTTATAAGAAACTGGTGAACTGTTTTCCAAAATGGATGTACTATTTTATATTGCCATCAGCAATGTCTGAGAGTTCTGGTTGTTCACCTCCTTATATATACTTGATATTGCCAGCCTCTTTAATTTGAGCCATTCCATCGGATATGTAATGGTATATCAGTGTGGTTTTAATATTCATGTTTTGATGGTTGAATATCTTTTATGTGCCATTTGCACATCTTCTGTTTTGAAGTCCCTGTCCAATCTTTTCCTCATTTATTTAATTGGGCTGTCTATCTTTTTTTTATTGAGTTGTGAGTGTTTTATAAATTCTGCATCAAGTACTTTGTCAGAGATATATGTACAGATGGTCCTTGATTTACAATGGTTTGACTTACAGGTTTTTGGCTTTACTATGGTGTAACATGACAACAACTGACACATGGGCAACCATTCTGTATCCATACACCATTCTGTTCTTCACTTTCAGTGTTGTATTCAATACATTACATGAAATAGTCAATGCTCTAGTATAAAACAGGTTTTGTGTGAGATGATTTTTCTCAACTATAGGTGAATGTAAGTATTCTGAGCTTGTTTAAGGCAGGCTAGGCTAAGCTATGATGTTGGGTAGGCTAAATATATCATATAAATTTTCAACTTAAGATATTTTCAATTATTGAGACATAACCCCATCATAAATCAAGAAAGATCTGTACTGGGATACTTTCTCAACATCTGGCTTTCCCTTTATTTTCTTAATTGTGTATTTCAAAAATCAAAAGATTTAAATTTTGATAAAACTAATTTATCAATGCTTTTCATTTATTGTTTATGCATTTCATGTTCTGTGAGATAATAGAAAAAACATATATATTGATCATTATTCCCAGTTCCCGGCACAAAGCTTCTGAAACGCTTGGAATTTCCTAAGTAATAAGAGCACTGGGAGGATCTTTTGTTGTAATATTTAGTCTTTGCTTCCAGTTTCTTTCACAGAACTCCTGAAGCCCTTGTAATTTCCTGGGTGATAAGAGTGTCTTTTGCTCTAATGTGGTATCTCTGAGTAGGCTTCTGGACAGCTCCTGGGTAAGTGTTGGTCACCAGAAGACCAAGCCACAATTAGAAGTGTAGAATTTTCAACCCCACGCCTTTTTATCTTAAGAAGGAAGAAAGGCTGAAATGGAATTAATGATTGATCCCACCTGGTGATGAAGCCTCCATAAAAATCACAAAAGTACAGGGTTTAGAAAGCTTCTGGGTACACGTGGAGGTGCTGGAGAGGCAAGTAGCTGGAGTGAGAATCTCTGTGCCCCTTCCCAAGTACCTTGCCCTATGCATCTCTTCTGTTTAAATGTTCATCTGTATGTATCCTTTATATCCTTTTATAATAAACCAGTACACATCAATAAATTGTTTTCCTGAGTTCTGTGTTCTGCTCTAGAAAATTAATTGAACCAGGAGAGGGTTGTTGGGACCTCTAGCTTCTAGCCAGTCGGAAACACAGGTGACAGTCTGGACTTGTGACTTGCATCTGATGAGGATGAGAGTGAGGGTGGTCTTGTGGGACTGAGCCCTTAACCTGGAGATCTGGTGCTATCTCCAAGTAGATGGTGTCAGAATTGAGTCAAATTGTAGGACACTCAGCTGGTGTCATGCAGAATTGCTTGGTATGGCATAAACCCACATCCATGTGGTGAACAGAAGTGTCAAAAGTATTATGTGTAAAAATAAAGGAGAGACACACAAGAGTAGGGACTGAGGTTTTGTCTAATTCAAGAGGGGAAAATTAGGTAGTGTTCTCTTTTTTTATGTTTTTTTATTTTTGAGAGAAAGAACATGCATGTGAGTGGGGGAGGGGCAGAGAAAGAGGGGGACCGAAGATCCGAAGCAGGCTCCCTGCTGTCACCAAGCCCAAGGTGGCCCTAGAACACAAGATCCTGAACCTGAGCCCAAGTTGGATACTGACTGAGCCACCCAGGCACACACATACCCCACCTCCAGTAGTGTTTCTAATACATGTCCTAAGAAAATTTTTCTACCCCAAGGCTATTTAGCCCTGTTTTCTTCTAAAAGTTTCATAGTTTTAGCTTTATATTTATTTCTATGATCCACTTAAATATATTTTTTATGTGTGGTATGAGTTATGTTCAAGATTTGCTTTTTTTCCATATGGATATTCAATTCTTAAAGCAACACTTATCTTAAAAATATACTTTCTTCATTAAATAACCTTGATACCTTTGTTAAGAAATCAATCCTCTACATATGTGTAAGCCATTTTGGACTCTCTATTCTGTGTCAGTGGTCAGGATATATTTCTTCTTCTTTTTTTTTAATGTAATTGGTCTTGACAATGAACATGTTAAAATGACCCTCATTTGTATGCTCATCAATTCTACAAATATTTAAGAACCACCTTATATTCAAGGCATTATATCAGAATCTCTGAAGTATGTAAACCTGATTAAGATGATATCACAGTTCTTGAGAATGGTATACTTTTAGAACAGAGTCCAGAATACAGGTATTGATGAGTATATTTATGTGGGGTTGGGGCTGGTGGTGTCAGGAAATGGGTTTATGGTCCATTGAAACTTTATTCACAATCTGCTATATGTGTGCCTGAGTGCCTTTTGTTAGATTTTTAAAGGAGTGGGGGAAACTGTACCCAGAAGAACAACCTATCCTGAAATAAATCTACTGCAAAGCATCAAAAAAATGTTGCTGTCATGTCTCTCAAGAAGCATAATGGCAGAATTAGGAAGAGCAGAATAATGAATGGCAGAAAACCAGTTAATGTGTTTTTTCCTTTAAAAAATCAGTTCACTGACTAAAATATATATATATTTTTTTTTCCATTTTATGGACTTTAAACAAATGTTTTTCACTTATAGACAGGTAATCTGATTTCATTTCTTTTAGATAATTCTATAGATGAGAAGTTTCTAGTCAATGTACACACTTAACCTGTCTTCTCTGGCTCATGACGTATTTTTTCTGAGCTAATCTTATGTTGACATATTTCTGAAACATAAAAGGAAATCAACCTAAATTCTCATGTCAAAAACAAACCCACAATATGGGTACTTAATTGATGTCGAGAGAACATTAGCAGTAACAAGTTCAACATTATTTACCTAAGAAACAAAAAGCATAGAAGCTACAGTGCAAGACAGCAATCTCTCTTTCATCTCATTGTGGTGCAGATCAAAACAGGGTATCATTAGGGACTAATTTGCCACAGGACACACATGAGTGTAACAAACACCTACATGCTTGTGGAAATATCTACATAAAAATACTAGTATGGGAGAGAATAGAAAGTTTATTCTATGAGAGAAAAATAATGTACAATTAGGTAGTTATTCTGGCTTCTGTGCCTAAATGGTATTGACTATCCTCTGGTTAAAATCTCCTTTTCCATATTCTTCTCACGAGGCACTATTTCAGTTTTCTGACAATTACATTAAGCAGTATTATAAATCTTGTGTTTCCCTACCTATTAAACTGGGTGCCATCCCTGTTCTACTGCCTCAAAATGATTTTCATCTTTCCACTAGTTAATGTATAGAATCTATATAATTTTGGAGTGTATCTGGCATGAGGAAGGTCCTAAACCATACCTTTGTAACTGAGATATCCTTCCTTGTCTATGGAGGAATTCTTAGAGATTACAAAGAAAATAAAATGTGTCTTCTGAGAACAAATATTACCTAATTTATGGGGACGTTTTCTTACTACTCTTCCTTCTTCCAATAACATTCCTCTTTCTACTTCTGCACCTTCTGATACCACGTGATGAGATGTATATCTGTTTTGAAGTGGCAAATTCATGTTTGGAAACATGATAATAATTTGGGATTTGGAAACATGATTTGGAAACATGATAATAATTTGGGCTGAAGTGAGAGGGCTCCTAATGTAGCAATTAAGTTTTTTTTCTGTGTTAATGAAGACTTTTGAGATGGATGTGAGCTCTCACTCTATGAACGTCCCTACATGAGGGTAATAATTACAATACTCCAAAATAACTACAATTGATTGTTTTGTGATGTCTGTAAGTAGTCCCAAGGCTCCCAAGGGCCATTACAACCCTAAGTCCTTGTGTTATTAAGAGAAATTAATCAAAACATTCACCCACGGTCAGTTCTGAATATAGTTAAACATTTTATTTCTCCCTAAATACATGAATAAGGTTTTTTTTTTGAGAAGAAAAAAATGCATATGCATATGACCTAAGTATATTCTATATATAGAAAAAACTTCACTGATTGAAACCACTGGGAAGAAACCATCATGATTAGTATAAAACCAAAGCAGTTATGTAATGTTTTAAAAAAAAAAGTGCAGGTTAATGACTTTTAAGTCAATATAGTAACTTGAAGAAGGTTAACAAATTGTTGTCAAGCAGAATTCTTTGATGATCGGCCTAATGAATGGATAATAAATAGACTTCTTTCAAAGGAGCACAGCAATTATATGTATGTTAATGGTACTTCTAAAGTCCTTTAAATCAGCCAGTCCTACAAAATAGGCTAAACATTTGCCCTACAATCTTAATTGTACAATTAATTTGCTTAGATATCATTTGATTTTAAATGCACACATAGCATAAAAGTGAATTCTGTATAATTTAAATAAATTCTCCACACCAATACCTAATAGTTCCAGGTTTCATAATTGTCAGAATTAAAGAGGTTCATGGTGATTCTGACTATTGTTGATATTTCCACATAAGTTGTATGAAGACAGTTTCTATAGATAGTTGTCAATCTGGAAAAGATGACAAAGTTTCACCCTTTCGGAGCTACCATTTCTTTGGAATACACATTTTTACATGTGGCCAAATAACAAATTAAATTGACAGATAAGATAGTAGAGTAGAATTCAGGTTTGGAAACAGTCAGACACTGTTTGGAAACAGGCAGAAGCTCTGAGATCATAAGCCGGGTATTTAACTTCCATAAGCCTTAGTTTCCTCATCTACAATATGGAAACCAACATGCAGAAATGTTTACACAGGATGAAAAGAGATGATTATAAAGCTCCTAGCATGATAAGTAGCAGATAATAGTACATGATAGCTAATGCTCTTAAATTTTTGGTTTTGTGGTTGTACTATGGAATAAGAAAAAACAAAAACAAACAAAAGAAAAAGAACTCTGATGCCAAAGTTCTTCCAGCCATGAAGCCATGAAGCCATGCCTTCCCAGCCATGCAGAGGCATTGAACACTTCTAACATGCAATTCTAACATTTGCTCTAAAATAGGAAACAAATTATGTGGAATGTACAAATTTGTCAAGCCACGCACATGAATAAAAATGAAAATTTTATGCAAGTTATTAGAAAAATAATACATGAAACGGCTGAGAAACTGCAGAGTGACCAGGCCTGAACAAACTCCCCAACCTCGAAGCCAGTCAGATTTCAGAAGATAGTAACAAGCACTATCTTGTTGTCATCTTTATCTCTGAGCTGATTTACTCAAACAAAATTCACATCATTTGGCTACATGAATGTCTGAAATGAATAAAATTTATTAGCGCTGAGGAGAAATGCCATCTTTTTGTATATAAAATATAATATCCTCTCTTGACCAATAAAACACCAACCTAAGATAAATTTATTAGGAAACCACCATTTTAAATTCAGGCTAAAGCTTTAGCACATGCTATTTATCACGAGTTAGTTTATTCTCACATCATATCTCTCTGTGTTTAAATGTGATATAATAGAAAATGCTTTCATTAATCCCTTCTGACATACTCCAGTAAAATTCCCAAGGTCTTAGAAACACAGAGAGAAAAGTGGTAGTTTGGAACTCATTCTCACATCTATCCTTGGATCATCCTTTAGAGATAATGTCAGGGAAATGGAACATTTGTGCAGGATAATGGTTACCTCCTGTTACAGTAATACTGAAATAGAGAATTTTTTCAAATCAAAAAAGGGAAAGCAGTGATGTTTATTTTCAAAGTGGAGATCATGTTTGTCTAGAATATTCTCTCTACCACTCACACTTCATTTCTTTTTCATAAATTCCATGGATAGTTAAACAAAATAGTTTTCCAAGTTGATCTCTTAGAATCACCATTTGTTTGATTCATGAAGGAGTTAAATTTGGTACAACACTGAGGAATATAATTACACCTGAAATTTACCTTAAGGCTTGGTCCACGGTTTAGACATCTGTGATGATCTTTTTCATGTATCAGCTGGCTAGGCTGCAGTCCCCATTCAGCCCCCACTCATTCAACTGAACACTAATCCAGGGATTGCTGTAAAGGTATTCTGTAGATAGGATTACACTCTGTTAAGGGTGAACCTGACTCAATTGAAAAGTCTTAAAAGCCAAGCTGAGGGCTCTCTGAAAAGGAAACAAATTGGGCCTGTGGACAGCACCTTCAACCTGTGCCTGAGAATTCCAGCCTGTTCTTCTTGATGGCCTAACCTACTAATTTCCAACTTGCCCAGCCGGCCCCACAGTCGTGTAAGCCAATTCACTGCAATAAATCTCTTAATATATATCTCCTACTGATTCTGCTTCTCTGATTGAACCCTAACCGATCCCATATCTTTTTTAAAAATCCCTATTTAAAAATCAAACTTGAGTTTGGTCCAGTTTATTACACTAATATGGGGCCTGAAGTATAAAAAACCGCTTATTTAGCATACATTGAAAAAAAAATCTTAGAAATGATTGATTACCTGCAATCTGCTGAATATTTAAATCTATTAAATTCAGTATTTCTGAATCCAGCCAACTAACATATTTCTCTAATTATGGGAAAAATGTGACCTTATGAAGATAGATGAAACCTTCTTTTTTTAACCACGGTTATGTCTGTTAATGCCTAGGAGATAGTAACCTGATACATAAACTTTCTAACTATGTGGTTGTTATAGCCCTCTGATTTGACCAAAATATTGAGGTTTAAGCTCAGACTCCATTATTTGATACCCTTTGGTAGCATGAATAGATCAATTAATAAATGTGGGGCATATTTATAATTGTAAACTGAGAAAAGAAATTCAGGTGACCCATCGCCACTGACATACTAGGCTTCCTTTAGGCAGGACCGGTTCCAGTATTTACAAATCATTCTAATTTCTGTAATTATTAGCTTGAAGCCGGAAGGGAATAGTAATCACTTAACAGTACAAGAGTTTTTGAATTTTTAAAAATCAACACTAAATTTCCATGGCTGATTTTCTTTCTGATTGTAGCAAGACATCCCCCCAATAATGAAAGCGTATTACACTTCTCCTATCTGACAAAGCTCATCTGTCCACTATGGCCCCACAAGGTAAGCAGCTCTTTAGATGGTCCCATTAATACTGATGGTCTGTGTCTATGTAAACAAGCACATTTTCCTTCGTTTTCACCCCTCATCTAGAATTTGGCCAGTGAGCTTTTTTACTTTCTTTCATTTTGTTACTTAAATCTTGAGAACCTGGCTTGTTTGAATGTTGCACCTGCAGCTCCTTGAAAGCAAATGTTTCAAATGTTAAAGGAGATTGATGAAACTGGAATAGGCAATTCAGGCTTGAAAACATAAAAAGAGGCCAAAGAAGTAGAGAGAATATGCCAATTGCCTTCCTACCTCATTAGTATTTCTTGTCTGTTGAAGGCAAATAGTAGCTAAACTCTGAAGCAAGGTGGAACAAGCAGAAAATTAGATTTCTGTTACTGTTTCTTCCATCAACACTAATTACATGTCGATTCAAAAATAAGACGTATTTTAATTGGTCTTTAGAGACTATAAGGAAACTAAAGCATATTTACTTTTAATAAGTAATTTTAATTTTCTTACATTACGATTCATTGCAGAGACCAAAGCTTAGCTAACTTTGTTGAAATTCATAGATTTAGAGAAAGAGAGCCTCTTAAGCAAATATATACCTATGTCAGAGAATATTGGGTTATAAGCAAAAGAAACACACTTACACCATCATAAGCAAAAAGATGTCTTCATTATAAGGGTATTCAAATACATCAGGGATCCCAGGTACATCATAAAACCCAGAAGCAGAAGGAGTCCAAAGCCTAGCCAATCTCTGTCACCAGGTAGAGCCGATGGAATTACTATTCTGTCTTGCTCTACGTGTCTTCTTTCCTTCATCAGCAGAGCACCATTCCTTGTGTCTACATGTGTGACATGATCATCATTGTCTTGCTTTACACAACCTTTCAGTTTAAAATGCCAACAGATTCTAGCCAGAATCTCTGAATCCCAATTTTAAATTGCTTTGTAAATAAATTATCTGATTGGCCCACTTTGGGTCCAAATCCACCTCTAGTTGAGTCCACTTCAATGTATAGGTTTGGCTGGAAAGGGCAGGGGCCATGACTCAGGATTTTCCAAGAATAAACCACAGAAAAGAATGTGGAAAGAGTAGTTTTCAGAGAAAAACATGCGAGCTAGCTGGGTAACCCAAAAGATTCTATCCAATAGAAGTATGAATAAAATCATAATCACTGAATTTGGGAAACCATATGTCCTGCTCTCCTAAGAAATTTATAATTTACACCTGTTGCTCTAGCGTAATGATAAATAGTATTCTCTTTCACTCAATACTACCACAGTTTGGGTGATATGTAGACCGATATGTAACATGACTCCTTCCCATTGCAACTGTATTTAAATAAATCATTAAATACATAAAGTGATCTTATAGCAGTGACTTGAAAGTCAGTAGAGCTGCCATAAATGACACTGAGAAATATGTAAGAGTTACAGAAATATGAGGTTTCAGAGAGAAAATGGACTCCAACTATCAGAATACTTAGGAAAGAAATCTCACTGTGAAGAATCTGTTGACATCAAGGCCTGCTGTCCTTTCTGGGCCTGGGCATCCTGCAGAGGCTCTTGGGAGAAGTGGTCAAGGAGCTGGTGAGAAACATGAGCATGTTCACCTCTACCGAGTGGAGAAAAAATGTTTCAAATGCACTTATTTCTCCCGATCCATTCATTTCTACAATGGTGTTTATGAGACTTTCTTATAAATTCACAGAGATATTCAGTTCCCCCAATATATATGGGACTCGCAGGAGTTCTTTCTTGCATTTTTTCCTAATTACAGAATATACTCTGCCACCAATTGAATTGCTCATGTTAAGAAGTTCAACCACCTTCTTTACTGAAAGCAATCTTTCCTTGAAAAGGTATTGAGTCATCACGAATAACAGTGAAGTCACAGCATTTATTACTAAATGTTAAAGTGAGTAATTTGGGCTCAATTTGTTTTTAATTCAAAGAAATAAAAAAATTGCACAGGTTCACTACAAATTTACATTTTGATTCCAGCATAGATGTCAAATAAGAATTATTCTGGACCCCTTGATCTGGGTGTCATTGCTGTCTGATGAGAAGAGAAGTCCTAGTAAGGTTTATGTTTGTGTGTAGTTAGCAAACAGAAATAAACTTTCAATAATTAAAGGTAATGAATACATGCGGTCACTCTGAGACACACAGAGGGAAAGGAGGGAGAGAATCTTAAGCAGGCTCCATCTCATGACCTCCTGAAATCACTACCTGAGCCAAAATCAAGAGTTGGTCGCTTAACCAGAGCAGCCACCCAGATGTCCCAACTCTGCATTCTTAAGTCAGTTTAGACAAGAGATCCTAGGAGGACATTAGTACTGATTATCATAGCATAATTAGTCTTTGGGAAGTCCTAGGGAACTAGTCCTGATCATTGTCCTCAAAACTGTCTTATGTCATTATTTTCTTTCTCCTTTTATGCACTCAGTCTCCAACTTTCTTCTGTCTTTGTTAGTCTCCTTGAGAGGAAACAAGGGGCTACATTTCCATGGTCAGAAGCCATAGACTTAGAAAGACTTCTCTACAACGTATGTGGATGAGAAAACTGCTAGAGTAGAAACATACCACACTTGGAAAGAGCTCTATGTATCACTCAGAACTCTTGGCTCCAAGTGACATCAACTTAAATTGTTACATAGAAGAGAAAGTATATTTGAAGGATTTATATGTAATATACTAGAGGTATGTTTTGTGACAGCACAGTTACCTCAACATCTACTGAAATCCAGGACTTAACTGCTGAAAAATTCTCATCTCTTTTGTCTCCACAGATCAACCTTATATTCTCATGTTGCAAACTGGTTTCCTTCATGTGCTAGAGAATATGATGACTGACAGTTCCCAAATATGACTTCCCACAGTGCTCATCACCTGAGAGGAACTGATTTATATTCTCTCCATCTTCCCAAGCTCAAATATTCCAAGGAGCAACTATGACTGGTCCTATTGTATCAGGTGCACTGAACAAACACAATTATACAAGGCCCTATAGCACAGAAAAATTAAAAATAATCTTGAAATACAAGTCAAAGTTAGAAAATAAGAGAGAACATATCACCAATTCCTGAATGAAATGTGTGATAGAGCCTAACGCATTCAATCAGTAGGGAATTCATTCACTGGCCTGGAAAACTGGAGACAAGCATCTCTGGAGTCAGTAGGATGGAATAATAGGTTAGCTTAGAGGTTTTGAAGATTCTCCAAGTGACAGACAATGTCAAAACAGACACTTAAGGCCCCACTCAGCACATGCATTCCTTGGTTTTTCCTATTAAAATCATTCTTGTGAACAAATGAATCAATAAGAAATGTATTACAGGCATAAAGTGTTCTTCAGACATAAAAATTGATACTAGCCTATGTAGGTGCAAATACTTGAACATATAAATGGGAGGTACCATCCATGATCCTTTGCTCTCCAGGGCATCCCACAGTCATAAGTAGTTATTTGCAGGTTCTACAACAAAATTTATCTTAATATTCCTCTCTCCCCTTACTACCTCCAAGACTCTCTCTCTCTCTCCTCTTCCAGACAAACAGAATGTTTGTCTGAATTGCAAATGGTTGGATTTTAGGCACTGTAGGTGGTATATTATGAGGCATTTCAAATATTGAAGGATGGCCCTACTAATGAGGGATTCACAGGTTAAAAGAAAGAATCACTTTGAAGAAGCCCAGAGGAATTCCAGGTTTCAAAGCTGCGTTTTTTTCACTCTGTGTAAAATCATTAGCCCCCATGAACAGGAACTTAAAATTATAGGACACCAGGAGATAATGGAGGTTTCTAATTTACTGAATTCAAATGGTCTAGGCTATTTCTATGATATTATACTGCAGTTAAGGTGAAACAAAAGATCACTTAATCCATGAATTTCTAAATGTCTCAAGTTAGCTAAGCCTCCTTTTTAACCATAACTTAGATATTTCAGGATCCCTGCTGAGAAATAGATAACGTCTGTGTCTTACTAAATATCTTAGAGTCATTGCTCAGATAGTAGGCATTTTGATATAAATATTCATTTTTTTGATCCATAAAGAGATATTCCTAATTATGTCAATTATTTAATTTGTTCCTAGAGTAGGTCAGAACACTTTCACAGGCTAGGTTTTTTTGATGCAAAAATATCCATTGCATACACATACACACACACAAATGCACACACACTACATACACACACACCATCAGGTAGCAATGTCTTTATGACATCTGTTGATATGGTAACCTCTGTCTGCTTCAGTTTTTTAGATTTCCTGTAGGACCCTTGGTATCATAAAAGCATCCTGTCAATATTAAGATTGTCCTTAGATGTTCTTAAATCCCTCACATAGGAAAGATAGATACAAGAGAGAGAAAACTATATATGTTTGCCTCCTTTTCATCAAAATCACAAGACTTCTTTGAAAGTCTGTGGTGAAATTATATTCTTGTCCACTAAGAATTTGTCTAATGGTTGCAGTTATGGTGGAAATCCACCAGGTGGCAAATGCAAAAGTACATGAATCTAGACAACAAAAGGCTCTTCCTTCCTTTGAGACCTTCTTTCTTTTCATAATAAAAATAAACATCAGCAAAAACAACTTAGCCTAGGACTGCCTGGATGGGTGGGACCCTAAGACGTTGGCTGGTCCTTGCAATGGTCAGACTTTGGCCCTAAACCATTCCAGGAATGTATTCCAAAGGTTCTCAGGTGAGGTCATCTCAGTAACATAAACCAGAGTTTTGAACAACTCCTTCATACAGAATGATTGGAAAGAGTATGGTGACAGCATCCAGAATGTTAGAAAATGACTTAAGTTGGTATCTGGAAGGCTCCAAAGAGTGGGTTAGGTAGTGAGGAATAGGATATGGAAATCTCCAGCCCCTGGGAAAGCATTGCTTAAAATCTCTAGAAAAGATGGTTCCTCGAAAATCCCATTTCTGTGTTAAATCATTCTCATTTGAGCATCTATCTTCATAACTAATTTAAAATCTCTCTAATTACAGCTTAAGCCTCTATCCCTCCTCCTTTCCCCCATTTCCTTGATCTTTGAAAAATAATCTCTTTTTTATTTATTTTTTTAATGTTTATTTTTGAGAGAGAGACAGAACAAGAGCAGGGGAGGGACAGAGAGAGAGGGAGACACCAAATCCCAAGCAGGTCCAGGCTCTGAGCTGTCAGCACAGAGCCCAATGCAGGGCTCAAACTCACGAACTGCAAAATCTTGACCTAAGCCAAAGTAGGTCATTCAACCGACTGAGCCACCCAGGCGCCCCAAAAAATAATCTCTTTAAAAATTATTTACAAGCGGGGCTCCTAGGTGGCTCAGTGTGGCTCAAGTCATGATCTCATGGTTCCATGAGTTTGAGCCCCGTGTGGGTCTCTGTGCTGAAAGCTCAGAGCCTGGAGCCTGCTTCAGATTCTGCGTCTTCCTCTCTCTCTGCCCCTCCCCTGCTCACGCTCTGTCTCTGTCTCTCAAAAATAAATAAATGTTAAAAAATTATTCACAAGGATCTTGGTAGAACACCTAGCATGCCACTTTACATATCAGATGCATTAACTTAGTCATATTTTATGTATATAATTTTAGGGGCCAGAGAAATGATTCTACAGATCTATGTAAATCACTTATAATTTAAATCATAGTCTAAATAATTTTACTATTATTCAAGATTCTTTTTGAATATGTTTAATTTTAGCTTTAAAAAAACATTGGAGGGGTGTTTGGGTTGCTTAGTCAGTTGAGCATCCTACTCTTGCTTTCAGATTAGCATGATCCCAGGGTTGTGGGACCAAGCCCCACATCAGGCTCCATGCTGAGCATGGAGTCTACTTAAGATTCTCTCTCTTCCTCTACCTCTCTCCCTGGCTTGCACTATCTCTCTGTCTCTCTAAAAAAAAATAAATTAATTAAATTGGAAAATAAAAGTATATTGTATTTTGTTTAAATAACAGAAAGACGAAAAACAGAGGAACTATTCTAACTCTATTCATCATAAATGTAAAAGTAGGTTTTAAGATTTCCTTAATTAAGCAAATAATTCCCAAGCTGGGTTATTCAGACTAGGAGTAAATTACAAAAGTGGTAACATGAGTCAGTGAATCTATTTTCATTATTTGAAAAAGTAGAACAGAAATCGAGCAGTTACCCAAAATAAGCCTCTGTCAGATAAACTGTTAAATTTTTCTGTTTTGTAATAGAATTATATCAGCTCAATTCAATGTGAAATATTTGCAGTGATGCTATGAGTTAGAACATCCTCATTTTATGGGTGTCATACCTGAAACTTGATTGTCCTTTATTATTTGCATATGATTTTAATACTCTTGATCCAAATATTTAAGCCTTAATACTATCTGTATTTTTTTGGAAAAATGACTCATCAGAAGCTCTTTGACAATTGTATATGAATTTAAACAGATTTTGCAGTTTTCATTTTTTTCACTGAGTAAATACAGAGGGGTTCCAAATTTCACTACATAAAATACATATGAGTAACATTTTAAAATCAATACTTAATTTGGAAAAGTTTAGAAAACTCTGCCATAGGCAGTAAAGACATAGGGCTAGGTGAAGAGATGTTGATTGGTATGGACTTTCACCAAATCCCAAAGTTTACTGGGCAGGTTAAAACTAATCTGGCTCTTCATTTTACCTTTCCTGTTTTATAAGAAGAGAAACCATGGAGCCTCAAAATAGACTCAAAATAGTAAAAGGCTAACTTGTATGTTGGATATCATAGAAAAAAAAATGGCTTATTTTTTTCTCATTCTCTTGAGCTTTTTATTTTTTTGTTCTTATTTTGAAGATATTTTTTCAAACTCATCTTCCACATTTTTAAAAAATTTTCTGCTAGAACTTTTTAATTGGAAAATATCTTATTAATTCCTGCAAGTTCACTTTTTATAGTCTTTTGATTTTGTGAATGCAATAGACTATTTTACACTCCTAAGAGATTAGTGAATTTTATTAAAGTTTTCTTCTGTTTGCTGCATCATCTATTTATGCCAAGTTTTTTTTTTTCTCTTATCACTTTGTTTTGGTCTAAATCTTCCTTATTAAAAGCTTTGTTATAATATCTGATAATCATTACTTTTTGTTTATATTTTTAGCATTTTTAACTTCTATATATTTTATTGAAGCATATCATCAGAAAATGCATAAACTTATAACAACAAATATTATAATAGAATACCTTTTTTTAAAAAAAATTTTTTTTTCAACGTTTATTTATTTTTGGGACAGAGAGAGACAGAGCATGAACGGGGGAGGGGCAGAGAGAGAGGGAGACACAGAATCGGAAACAGGCTCCAGGCTCTGAGCCATCAGCCCAGAGCCTGACGCGGGGCTCGAACTCACGGACCGCGAGATCGTGACCTGGCTGAAGTCGGACGCTTAACCGACTGCGCCACCCAGGCGCCCCTAGAATACCTTTATATAACTATTATGGTCAAGAAGATCATTATCAGCACCCCAAAACCCCCACTTTGCCTGTTTGCAATCACTATACCTTTTCTTTTTGTCTGGAGGAAATCACTACTTAGTTTTTTAACAGTGTTGATTACTTTTGCTTAAAAAAAATCTGTGTATAATGGAATCATGCAGTAGGTAGTATTTTATGTCCAGCTTTTCTCTCAATTTGTAGTATTTATCCACACTATATCATATAACTATAGTTCTTCATTTAATTACTCAATAGTATTTAATTCTATTGCTAATTTGCATTTGGCTTCTAGTGTGGAGGTTTTATGAATAATGCAAATGTGAACATTTTTATACCAAATGTTGGTGTGCATTTCTGTGGCTATATATCCAGAGTAAAAATAATTGATTACTGGATATGCAAATGTCCCACCTCAGTAAAGAGAGATTAAGAGTTTTCCAAAGTTGTACTTTTACAAGCTATTTATAAGAGTTCTAAATTTTCTACATCCTCAACAAATTTGGCATTAAAAGTCTTTATGTTATGTGACTTTGATTTATATTTTCTTTATTGTTAATAATTTGGAAACTTTTTAATATATTTATTAGCCATTTTGATAACCTCTTTTGTGAAATATTTTCCAAGTCCCATGTCCATTTCTCTACTAGGTTAAAAGCAGTTAGGAAATATGCCCCCTTTTTTCTTCTCCCTGGAAGTGTTTGTATTAATTTGATACTTATGATAAAGCCACTTTATGCTTTGTTTTTAAGCTATAGACATAATTTCTTAAAGAACTAGAACCTCATATAAATTTTGATTTCTTCTTGCTTAAGTTTTGGTAAGGTGTGTGTGTGTGTGTGTGTGTGTCCACTTCTATATTTTCAATTTTATTTATACTATTTAATGTATTCAAAATCTGTACAGTTGGTATTACATTCTCTGCTTCATTAGTGTTACTGATTTTGTGTGTGTTTCTCTTTTTCCCCCTCAGTAAGGTTTCATGGATGGTATTAATTTGGTTTTTCTTCCTAAGAATTAATTTTCAGTTTTGTATACCCTATTGTAGGTTTGTGTTTTGTTACTAACATCTGCTGTACTTACATTATGTTGTCTTCTCTTTTCTATTGGTTTTGTTGTTATTTTTCTAACTTACTGAAATGAAAAATTAGATCATTGATCTCCAGCTTTTTTCTTTTTTAATATCTGCATTTGTTATAAATTCCCTCTAGCCTAGGCTTTTGCTCTATCCCCCCCAAGTTTCAATATATAGTATTTTTATTATAACCAAATGACAAATATTTTCTGTTTTCGTTTTTTTTTTTTTATTCACACATGAATTATCTAGAAGTAACCTTCTTAAATTTCAAACTCATGAAGTTTTTATAGTTTTTTGTTATTAATTTCCATTTCAATTTTGGTATGTTCAAGGAGTCTACTACTCTGTATGGTTTTAATCCTTTGAAACTTGCCGCGAGAGCCCAGTCTCTGGTTAATTTTGTAAATGCTCCTTGTGTGCTTAGGACCAATATGTATTCTGCTGTTACTGTGTATAGTGTTCTTTAAATGTCAATCAGGCCCAGTTTGTTAATGATGTCATACAAATTTATATCTTTAAGAATTGTTTTGTCCATTTGCTCTTTCAGGTACTAAGTAAAATGGGCTAACATTTCCCACTATTTCTCCTCTTAGTTCTCTGTTTTGTAATGGTGTTACGCTTTCCTCATGGAATAAGCCTTTTATCATTATGAAATATTCCTCTAACTTCAAACGTTTTTGCCTTCAAACCCGCTGATATTTGTCTGATATTAATAGAGCTGCAGCTTTATTTTGGATAGTGCTTGATATAATATTTTTCATGTACTTAATTACAATTTTTCTATATGCTTATATTTAAAGTGTGGCTCTTAGAATATAGTTGGATCTTCTCAAACTTTTAATTGCAGTAGTTATTCTATTCATATATAATGTAATGTAGTTAAAGATATGTTTGTATAAGAGACTCTTAAAAACAGAATAAACTGAGGGTTGATGGGGGATAGGAGAGAGGGGAAAATGGGTGATGGGCACTGAGAAGGGCACGCACCTGTTGGGATGAGCACTGGGTGTTGTAAGGAAACCAATTTGACAATAAACTTCATATGAAAACAAAAAAAGACAAGTTTGAATTTCAAAAAAAGAACCAAATATAATTTTATTGTGATTCAAAATATTTTAAATATTGTGGCTTCATTTTAAATACAATTTATGAATAAAAACAAGATATGTTTGTGATTAAGACTTCCATCTTACTATTTGCTTCTCATTTGCTTGATAACATTATGGTCTTGTTGTTGTTGTTTGGATTTGGTTTCCTCTTTTTCCATTTTTTCTCACTTTACTAGTTTGGTAGTATTTTTTTTAATTTATTCTCTTAATGTTTACTCCAGATTTTTCTAAATGCCATTTTGATGTATCAAATGTGATATAAATTAGTACTTTTGCCACTTACCAAACAATGCATAGATATTAGAACATTTAATTCCAAGTATCTCTATCTTGAATCATATGCTTTTGTTGTAGTGTAGTTTCATTCTAAACACATTTTAAACCCATAAAATATGATGATGATGACGTTATACCATTTATTTACTGTAACTAATTTATTAGCTTGTTCTACTGCTCACTTTCTTGTTTTTAAGCTTCAAACTTCCTTTTTTAACTGGTTTATTGGCAAAAAAAATTCTCTTACTTTTTGTTTAACAAATTATGCCTCATTTTATCTTTATTCTAGAAGAAAGACTGGCATTCTTCTATAAAGAGCCAAATAGAATTCTTTTTTTAGGTTTGAGTTATAATATCCCATATCTTCAATACTCTTTTTGTAGTGTGAAAACATTCATAGATAATAGATTAATGAATGAGCTTGGCTGTTAACAACAACAAACTTTGCTTAAAAGAAGAACAATAAGCTGGAAATCCCCCACTTACCACTTTGTTAGAATAATAAATTTACCCAATTTTAGGTTAGAGGTGGTTTATTGTTTTTTTGTGTGTGTGTTTGTTTGTTTTGTCTTGTGTGTGTGTGTGTGTGTGTGTGTGTGTGTGTGTATTTGAGCACTTTAAAAATACCGTTCTATTGTCTTCAAGCTGACACTGTTTCTTTTGAGAAGTAGCTATTAGTCTCACCACTATTTCTTTTAAGGTAAGCTTTTTTCTTTTTTCTCTCTAGCTGCTGTTAGACCTCCACCACATTGATTTCTGCAATTTTACTATCATTTTTCTTTTTGTCTTATTTTCTTCTTCAACTATTTGGAGTATGTAGTTATTCTGAAGTTTATGATTTGATATCATTTTGTCATTTTGGAACATTTTTAGCCATTACCTCTTCAAGTAACAACTCTGCTCTTTATCTCTCTCTCCTTTTCTTCTTAGACTCCTCTTAACCACATGTTAGACCTTTCTACTATGTCATACATCTTATACGCATTTGTATCTACTGTCCGCCAATTGTTTTTGAGTCTTAATCATGTCTTCAGCTGTGTATATTTTATTGTTGAATCCATTCTATCAGTTCTCAATTTCAGTTATTTCATTTCTCAGTTCTATAACTTTTTTATATAACTTACCATTCTCAACCTAAAATTCTCAATCTATATCCTATTTTTCTGCAACATTTATTTTTTGGAACATATTTTAAAACTGATTTATTATTATTCTATTATATTTTTTGCAGGTCTGTTTATATTGTCATTATTTTCTCTTGATTTTGCACCATTTAACCTTGTCTCTTTCTACAGTTCAGGAAACTTTATATTTATTTTTTAAAGCATTAATTTGAGGCTGTGAATGATCATATTATCCTCCTGATAGAATTTATGTTTGCTTCAAGAAAGCTAGGCTAATGGCAGGAGCTATGACAGATCAACTTAATCCAATCGGGGTAGAGATGGTTTGAAGCTGGAGTTTAGTCTACTTGAGAACTAGTCTATTTCTACTTTACCCTTCTTTCTTTTTTTAATTTTTAATCTTTATTTATTTTTGAGAGAGACAAAGACAGAGTGTGAATGGGGGAGGGGCAAAGAGAGGGAGACACAGAATCTGAAGCAGGATCCAGGCTCCAAGCTGCCAGCGCAGAGCCCAATCTCACCAACTGTGAGATCATGACCTGAGCCAAAGTCGGACCCTCAACAGACTGAGACTCACCCAGGTACCCCATCTACTTTACCCTTATTTATAAGATACAGCCACTTAGGGTCCAAACCCAAGCCTCAAAAATTTATTACCCTTCTTCGTGGACCTTTAACTCTACATTTTGTTCTAGCACGGATATATTGGAAAGTCTCCTTAATTTGTCAGCCACTTCTTCCATAATTCACAAATACTTTTAGAGCAGAGGTCAGGCCACTATGGTCCAGGAAATCATATCTGCTTTTGTAAATGAAATTTTATTGAAGCATAATAATGCCTATTTATTTACATATGGCTGTTTTTATGCTGCAAGAGCAGAGTTGATTAGTTGAAGCAGTGACCATATAAACCACAAAACCAAAAATATTTACTATCTGGACCTTTACAGAAAAAGGTAGCCAACTTTTGTTCTAGAGGAAACAGGACCCAAAATGCTGAAAACCTCCTTATATTAGATTTTGACCCATAATATCTTATTATCTTAGGGGTCTCTCATGCATTCAAATAGAATTTTAAAAACATTTTTCCCGGCTTTTGCAGTTGTATTAAGTGAAAGACATGTAGCCCATCACTACTAGAAATAGGAAACCTTCGAATCTGTATTTAAGTTTAGTGCATTAAAAACCTCAGCGAGGGGTGCCTGGGTAGCTCAGTCAGTTAAGTGCCTACTCTTAATTTTAGCTTAGGTCATGATCTCTCAGTTCATGAGTTCAAGCCACTATGTTCATGGACTCTGTAATGCCAGTGTGGAGCCTGCTTGGGATTCTCTCTCTCTCTCTCTCTCTCTCTCTCTCTCAATAAATAAATAAATAAATAAATAAACAAACTTAAAAAAGAGAAAATGAACCTCAGTGGAAACCCTGTATATGCAAATGTGAAAGAGGGGGCTATTTCTCAGGAAAAAATATCTGGCTGGGATATTTTATTATTAAATACCCAAACTGTTTAGAGAGCTTCTCTTTTGGACTTACAAGTTTTCCCAGAAAGTCATAATCTATATTCTGTTATGGGAGCTGAGTTGGAGGAAGCTGGGGGATAGTGAGGAGTTCTAAAAGCCCACATATCAATACCCAACTATTGTTCTACTGTGCTTCCTATCTACTCCAAGCCCAGAACCCCTAAGGTGCACTCTCTTTACAAAGCAAACTTCTATTTCTGTTGACAGATTAGTTGCTGGGAGAAATGAAGATATCTAAAGACTTAATGGTTCCTACTGAGACTTAGAATCTCCTGTTTTTAATCCCATCCTACACTGCCAACTTTACAGGTTACTGCTATGTTGAATTCCTTAGCTTTTCTGAGGTTCCATTGGCAGTTAGATATGAACTTTCTTCACTACTCTCTCATGTGAGTTACCTTGATACTTGTCCATTTGCATTCCCAATATAAAAAATTTTACTGGAATATTTGATCTAGTACTGTCACTTGTTTCATTTTCTAGCTCCCCTTGGAATTTATGCCTGTTTTTTTTAAATTATTATTTTAGTGAGTTTCTTGAGTAAGCAAACATTAAAACATATGTTCATTTAATCATGTTTGACTAGAAGTCCTTAAATCTTTACTATGAGAGCTGCATGTCTTAGACTATATCATCATAATTTCACTAGGCATAAACTTAATTGTTTCTGTAATAGAAATAGTAATAAAGCAAACTGTACTACTTCATAGTCATAATAATTGATGTGTGTAAAAAATCATGTAAATACATTTTTACCTAATATATTTTAGGGAGCTCATAATAAAATGACTCCCTTTGGATTTTGTTCCTTTAACCTGGTATATTAGGTTTTTATTGTTGCACAATAAATTACCATAAACTTAGCAACTTAAAACAACACACATTTATTAATTCACAGTTGCTGCAGGTCAGATATTTGAGCATGTTTAGTTGAGTCCTCTACCTGAGGATCTCACTAAGCTACAATTCACGTGTCTTCTGGGGCTGCAGTTTCATCAGAGACTCAACTGGGGAAGGTTATACCTCCAAACTCCCACAGGTTTGTGGCAAAATTCATTTCCTTGAGGTCATATAACTGAGGGCTTTAATTTCTTGCTGGATGTCTCTTTTAGCTTATAGGGAATTCTGAAGTTTTTGCTACAAAGGCTTCTCCAACATGGCCACTTACTTCATGACAGCTTCTTCAAAGTGAGTGAAAGGAGATTGCTATTGTGGGTCTTCTAGAAAGATGGAGTTTTATGTAATGTAACAATCATGGAAGTGACATCCATAACCTTTGCTATTCTATTGTTTAAAATCAAGTCATAAGGGAGGAGATTGTACAGGGCATGAATACTAAGAAGTGATGGTCATGGAGCCCACCTTAAAGTCTGTCCACCATACCAAGGTTGTAGTAATGACAATAATGATGGATTATTATTACATAGTTCTTACAGTGCTTTATGTTTCTAAAATTTCTTCACATACACGTTTGTTTCTATGAATACATATATTAGAGGAGCCAACACAAGCTTAAATTATGTTTAGTCTAGGACTCAGGAAGTTCTGAGTATACTCAGAGAATTAGCAAGACAGAACCTTCAAGGAGCCATTTATATGAAGGATGAAGGAGCCTTCTGAGTTTGGCCCAAGGACAACTAGACAGCACTGATGAGATGGCATGATTTTTAAAAATACCATAGCAGGGGCGCCTGGGTGGCGCAGTCGGTTAAGCGTCCGACATCAGCCAGGTCACGATCTTGCGGTCCGTGAGTTTGAGCCCCACGTCAGGCTCTGGGCTGATGTCTCAGAGCCTGGAGCCTGCTTCCAATTCTGTGTCTCCCTCTCTCTCTGCCCCTCCCCCGTTCATGCTCTGTCTCTCTCTGTCCCAAAAATAAACGTTGAAAAAAAAATTTTTTTTAATAAAAAATAAAAAATAAAAATACCATAGCAGGGTGCCTGGGTGGCTCAGTTGGTTAAGCACTGGACTTCAGCTCAGATCATGATCTTGCCGTCCGTGGGTTCCAGCCCCACATCAGGCTCAGAGCCTGGAGCCTGCTTCATATTCTGGGTCTCCCTCTCTCTCTTCCCTTCCCCTGTTCATGCTCTGCTTCTCTCTCTCTCAAAAATAAATAAATATTTTTTTTAATTTTTAATAAAAAATAAAGATACCATAGCAATGTCATTCAAACTAATCCATTGCTTCAGAACCTAATAAAAGTCTTAAGGAATCTCAGTAAAAGAGTGAAGAAAAAATGAAAGCTATTTTTTTTAAATCTCTATGGGACATTTAGAATGTGAAGCATCAGCAATGACAATAATAGAAGCGCCAATAAAGGTGCCACAGGAACAAGAGCATTAGACTGGTGACTACACTGAGAGCCACCAGTGGCACCTCCACATGAGGGATGAGGGCCTTTGGACAGACATTTTTTCCCTTGGTCTTAGGTGTAATCAGCGCCCATGTAGACATCAAACACCAACCAGGATAAGAGCTTGATTATTGTGGACTCATGTTTCACTCACTACTGTTTAGCCTGGACATTTATCAAAAACAAAACAACCTAAGAGGAGAAAAAAGTGACAGATGATTCAGAGTTAAACCTGGGGACTAATTATTGGTGCACAACTCAAATATTACAGAATATTCTCAGAATACTCTCTGGAAGGACCTCAAGGCAAATTATAGTTCTCAAAGCATGGTAGTGAAGTAGGAAAATATGGATTTAATATCTTATTCTTATATTTCCAGTTGATATTTCTTGGGAAAGAATATGTTATGTACATTATCTTAATTACTGCTTTCTATTATACTCTAAGGTAAATATTTTCACTCCCATTATCATTTGACAGATAAGAAAACTATCTCAAACAGGACAAGGAACATGTTCACTGAAGCACAGCTATTAAGTGGCTGATCAAATAAGTCCTATCAGTAAATGACTCATCCCTTGATGAGTGGGACTAAACTCAGGATCATTGTCAAATGTAGCCCAGAACCGGTATTAAGTATAGCTGTAAAGGAAGTGTAGTGAGTGACAACCTCTACTCTCCTGGCCTAAAATTTCATTTCCCCTTTTTTTTTAATTACATAATTCTTAGCTATCCATATTTCTTGTCTAAAGTAGAAACAACTCCTCTCTTTAAATTTTTTTTTTTCAACGTTTATTTATTTTTTTGGGACAGAGAGAGACAGAGCATGAATGGGCGAGGGGCAGAGAGAGGGAGACACAGAATCGGAAACAGGCTCCAGGCTCTGAGCCATCAGCCCAGAGACCGACGCGGGGCTCGAACTCACGGACCGCGAGATCGTGACCTGGCTGAAGTCGGACGCTTAACCGACTGCGCCACCCAGGCGCCCCTAAACAACTCCTCTCTTAAAGACTTCTCAAGTATTACATAGCAGAGTTCATTTTTCTTTTCTTCAGAGAAAGCATCTTGAAAATATTAAATTGTCAAGTCCATTAAAAGCTTGATCCTCACAATAATCCTTTAAAATTGGAAGCAAGGAGACCATAAGTACATTTTATATAGGAAGAAAGTAATGTTCAGAGAATTTGTCCAGGAGAGCATGGTTTAGACCAATGGCTTTCAAATTTCAGAGTGCAGCAAGATCACTCAAAGTAGTCTGGGATGAGGCCCAGAAACTTGCATTTCAAATGTGATTCCAGGTGATGCTGGTGCTAGCTCATGTTTAAATCTATTTAGCTTTTTTTCATATTTCCTTGGGGATAAAGAAAATCTTTATAAAATGAGATTCAAGAGTTTCCGGTTTCAATATAAGCATTCTATCTGAGAAAGTGGCAAAGGCATTTATGAATCTTCTGTCTTCATATGTGCATAGATTAATTCATCAAATTATCTGCTTGTCATCTTGGAAAGCACAACGAACCTTTTTCTTAGAAGAGGTACTGGACAGGTAGCTTTTAGTGAGAAGAAAGCATCTTATCTAAAAACTACAAGGAAGATGGAATGTGTAAAAATAAGCAAAAACCAACCAAACGAGAACAAACAGAGGCTATTTATTAAGAGACTGCTCTCACAAGAGAGTCTGTCACTACCACTTGTGTTTGGCAGAAACTGAAAGGCAGACAAGGCAGTGGGAAAGCTTTTTAGTGGACAGAAGAGAAGATTTGTAGGAAGGCTCTGATCCAGGTCACTGGCATGCATTGCTGAAGTCACTGGAAGTGGGCTAACTAGAAATGACACATCTCATGTGATTGATTTGGGGAGCATATCTACCTTTCTCTGGTTGGTTCTGAATTAGAAGCAACGATAAAAGATAGGGAAGCTGATAGTCATTGACCAACTCATAACCATTTGGGGCCAATTGCTGAAGAGGTTTTAACTGACACCTTGTGAGGTTGTGGGTCACAGTTCTATTGATTATATATGAACTAGCCTTGTCTATTTATAACTCAATTTCTCAGGAGCTTACAAGGGTGTCAGAGCAGGCAGTCTCTGGCTTTAGGGCTAAATAATCTACCAGATATACTGTATCTAACGTCAAGGGTCCATGATACTTTTAGGAGCATACAAAAATGTTTTAATTTCTTTTGAAATCAGAGAAAAAGGAGCTTTTGAATAATTTTAATGTATAATATCAATACATTTGTCTTTATGCTAACTCAGTGTTCTAAGAATGTAAATGTTGATATGGTAAAGATGGTACAGGCAGAAATAAGAACAAAACTTGGAAGAAGTTGATTGTACTAACAGGTCCTGGGGGGGGGGGCGGGTCCCTTTGTACTATGAAGGGTCAAAGGGGAAAGCAGCAGTGTTGGTCAGGAAGCAGAAAGGAGCAAGGAGGAAGTCTGGGCCAGTGCCTTTACTGGGGTTTCTGAAGGGGGGAAAAAAGGCAAGGCAAGGCAAGGCAAGGCAAGGCAGGGTGAACAGTTTAGGATTGGCCTGTTTGAAATTCTGGCAGGCTTTGGGCTGTAGGGGTGGTCTCTAGTTGCCTGATCCCCGGCCCTTGGGTGATTGAAGACTAGAGAAATGTTGGCTTGGTGTATGAAAGTTAGATAAGGAAGTAGTTGGGTGTAGAGATTTGGGATTGGCCGGTTTGTTGCTATTAGTTTTAGGAATCGGCTGGCTCTGGGAGAAGCAGTGTCTCTTTGGGTCTGTAAGTCTCCCAAATGCCAGAGCACCAAGAGTAAATAAGAAAGGGTAGTTAATATAATAATACACATCTCACTTTATTGCACTTTGCCTTGTGCTTTTCAGATATTACATTTTCTACAAATTGAATGTTTGTGGCAACCTTGCATCTAGCGAGCATTAGCACTATTTTTCCAACATCATTTGCTCACTTTGTGTCTCTGTGTCACATTTTGGTAATTCTCATAATACATCAAATTTTTCATTATTATTTTATTTGTTATGGTAGATCTGTGATCAGTGATTATGTCTCACTGAAAGCTCAGATGATGGCTAGTGCTTTATAGCAATATTTTTAAATTCAAGTTTGCACATTGTATTTTAGACATAATGCTATCACACACTTAATGGACCATATGATAGTATAAACATGACTTTCACATGCACTGGAAAACCAAAACATTCATTTGACTCACTTTATTGAGATATTTGCTTCGCTGCAGTGATCTGGAACTGAACCCCTGTATCTGAGGTGTGCTTATATTGGCTCTGTGATGAATGGATGCCAAATAGGTAAGTACAGAATCTGTGAAAACACAGAACATGCATGAATGAAATATAATTTTTGATATTTTTTGGGTGGAAGAAGAGGTCCATTAAATCATAATGCAGCCTGTTTGAACTGCACGATCTAGGTGAGACTTCAGTTGATTGAAGGGTTTGAATGAGGAAGGAAGAAAAACACCGAAGTAGGTAGTATGAAATGAACTGCCATCACAACTTCCGACAATGCCCTACTGGGCACATAAAACCAGCTTCCTCATTTTTTTGCTTACTTCCTCCTTGTGCGTATTCCAGAAAATTGGCTTTAGCGTGTAGACACTTAATGATTTTCTGGCTTCTACATAGTTCTCCCGGTTCTCAAACGTCTTTCTTAAAACCCACCTTGTTATTTGTCTTGACATCATTGGCTTGGTCGCTCAGGTATTCTCTGGGCCACATGGTAGATACTAAGAATAACAAGAGTTTGAGTTTGTTGGTTTTGTTCAAAAAAAAAAAAAAACAACTTGTGGTGCCTGGGGTGGCTCTGTCAGTTAAGTGTTCAACTTCGACTCAAGTCATGATCTCACATTTCACAAGTTTCACAACAGAAGCAGTAAAGAAGAGAAAAGAATGTTAATTACTTCTTTTTGATGAGTTATTAGAAAAGGTTCAAGAAGTATAAGTAGCCAGGGTCTCCTGGGTGGCTCAGTAGGTTTAAGTGTCCCATTTTTTATTTCGGCTCAGGTGATGACATCACAGTTCACAAGATCAAGCCCTGTGTTGGGCTCTGTGCTGAGTTTCTAGGTTGAGGGGCAAATACAGTGAATGGGAAAAAGGGATGGTTCCAGAGGGAGGAAATAACCAATGGAGTGAGGTCCAACTTCAATGAATTCCAGATATTCTAGTCATTGAAGACAGAGCCTTAAAGACACTACTAATATTTCAGAAACTAAAATACACCAAATTAAAGAGGAAATTTGTGCATTTTGAGATTGAGTAGGTAGAGATATTGTGTATTTTTTAACACCACAAAAATGCAGACAAACAAGTCTGGAGCATTTTTATAAGGTATTATTTGAGAAAAAAAGAATAGGAAAGTTGTTTTTTTTGAATCTACAACTATGATTTATGTAGGAATATTTTCTATATATAATGAGTCTGACAACATGTCCATAATATTTTCTTTTAAGAACTTTTTGGATTTCTTTTTTTTACTAGGAAACTTTTAACTTTGAAACGGCAAGTAGTATTTTTCTCCTTGAAACCTCTGCAGTGCCAGCAATGCATTGAAGTTTGATTAAAAGGACAGTTAATGCAAACATAAATCCCTTAAAATATTTAGAGCACACAAGTCTCAACCCATCTTGTATTTATAAGACAACATTTTAAAATGAATACCTCTTAAGAAAGGAGGCTATTAGGTTGAGCAATGCCTTCTCTTCCCAATGGAGAATTAGACAAGCTGAATATATAAATCTGCTTTATGTTACTGTATCAATGGTTGATGTTCAATGGACTTTTGGTATTAGGACTATAAATATCTGACAACGGAATAAACATCATGTGGAAGGAAATTGACTGTAACTGAGGAAGGTGCTCTAAATGGGCCTCCATGGAATTATCTGCTCAATCTTTGAGACTTTTGTTTTGGCTTTGTGACTTTTGAGTGTGTAATGATTTTTCTCATGCATGCAGTGCTGGTTTGGAAGGACTTCAGGGGTGAAGCCTGTGTTCTCATCTTCTTCACTGATAGTTATCAAGCCTGCTGTTAAAGCTCATGTGTGACATCCATCCAGAAATCTACTTAAAAATGTTAAGCCATCAATAGCGAGGATGTTATTTATAACCTTCCAACTTCCCCAATAAAATTTTACCCCATGTCCTCTTATTGTTTTTTTGGAGGTTATAGATAACAACTGATCACAATATACAAGCTCCCTCTTCTCCTCCTTTCTTTTTTCTATCTCTGTCACTACCCTTGACTTGATTCACCACCCCTCACTACCACTGAGGCTGAAATGTAAATCCTCACTGCAGTTCTCATGGTGAATGACTGGGTGCTGAGGATTACTTGCACTTTGTTGTTGTCGTTTTTTCATCCTTTCCTAACCAGGAGCACTATTTTATAATCTTATTTGAAAAGTCATGGAAGCCATTAAACAGTCACTGAATATACAAGTGATCAAGTGTTATGCCATGAACCTCAGATGATGGCTGTTGGGGAGAAGGTGGTGAAAAAAGGTAGACAAGAAGTTTTATGGAGGTAATACACCTTGTGCACGTACTAGGAAAAGGAGTAGGTAGACGGATGGCAGAGGGCATAAGACCAAATACATTAAGGACTGTTTCTTCCCTTTAGATAGTTGGCTGATTGAAATTGCCCTACTGCCATGATAAGGCAATGAAGAATATCATCTTACAGTGGCTTGCTTTTAGAGAGGCAAGCATTGTTTAAAGGCAGAGGATCTAAACTGAGGACCATGTGCTGGGCTGAAATATGTCTATGAAATCCCTAAAATGTTACGCAAAATTTTTTTAAATAATTTTTTTTTTACCCCATGGAAAGATGTGTCTGACAGAATACTATTCAGGAAAGTCTGGTCTAATTCCATTCTACACCAGGGTCTCTCCTTTATAAAAGTTTAGGGAGCCAAGATCGCAATGAGTGAAATTGTATATCTGTTGTCAAAGCTAGTGAGTAACTGTTCTTGCATTATTTCTAGAGTCCTGTGGTCTCTTTGGTGCTCTGTAGCCTCATATTCACAACTTCCTTTGGTGGAACATTTGCTGTTGGTCATTTTATTAGTTTCTTAGGACTGCTGTAACAAAATACCACAAGCTTGGTCAGTTAAAACATGAGAATTATTTTTCCACACTTCTGGAGCCCAAAAGTCTGAAATCAAGGTGTTAACAGGGCTATGCTTCCTTTGAGACTTTTGGTAGAATCCTTCTTTGCTCATCTTAGCTTCTGGTGGTGACCATCAATCTTTGACATTTTTGGCTTCAATTAGATCTCTCCCTCTTTCCATACATGGCATTTTCCCTATGTGTCTCTGTCTTCACAGGACATTTTTCTCTTCTTATATGGATGATACTTTTATTGGATTAAGACCCACTCTTATAATCTGATCTTAAATTGATTACATATGCAAAGAGTATTTCCAAATAAGGTCACATTCACAGGTACTGAGGTTTGGGACATCAACTCGTCATTTTGGGTACACAATTCAACTCATAAGAGTAATCTAGATTCTTCTCTATTTTCCTCCCTAAAACAATTGTTCCTCTTTAACTTTGTAAAACTATTATTCCAAAAATAATTGACTCCATTCTACTTAAACTTCATCAATTGAGCTTCAGGTCAATCATTTTGCTAAGTCATCAGCAAATTTTCCTAAATTCTAAGTGATTGTGATGTGACATTGTTCTAAAATTTGAACTTTAGCCACACTTAGAGAGCTTCCCAATGGGTTCTGGTATATTGACTCTGAATCATTGATAAGTAGTCTCTGGGACCTCCAAACATCTGACATCTGACATAAATAAACAACAATATTTTTTCTGGCTTGTTTATGAGCATATGTTGGGGAGCAAAGTCAAAGCCTTCCTGAAAGAAAGATATATTATACCTATTGCTTTTTCCATCTACAAAGCTGGTCCCTCCATCATAAAAGAAAATTAGATTGGTCTGACATTTCTCCTTCCTAAGGCTGTGCTGACTATAATCCATTCAATCCTCTTTGCTAGTTTGGGAATCCAAAAAATAAGAACACACATAGACACAATATTTTGTTTAAAATGTAAAACTTCCCAAATTTTATGTGCTATTTCCTTATTAGATAGCTATTTTGACCTTCTTAAGTAAATGGGTATTTGGGGCCTCTTTGGCCTTGATAAGAAACTTCACAATCTTATGGGAAATTGCAAACTTCTGACCACCTTGACCCACAGAAAGAATCCATCACTTTAGACTATTACTTCCTTATAGTCCCCTGAAATTCTCTTGAGACCATTTGTTGAACTGTGCAATGGAAACTAATATAAAGATAAGGTGTTAAAACTTAGAAGATAGAACAAGTAGTCTTCACCAAATAAGTGAATTTCTTAATTGCTCTGTAACACCATTTATCCACTTTAATGTTATAACATAAAAGTTATATGCTGATATTAACTATCTTTCATATTGGGAAGAAAGCTCACTCTTAAGTTGAATGAGATTATGCCATTTTTCACCCATAGCCAGTTTTGACCTTACAATGATGCTCAGTGAATTCGGGAAGAATAGAATTTTATTCCCTAAGTTTCACTAACTACAAATTGCCTGAAACTTTTGGGTTATCTAGAAGGACATTAGTAGCTTGTCATTGTGTGTGGCATTTGCCTATGTACATGGCTGAGTGAAGGGGTCCTGATAAATTTGCTTTGAAAGGTAGTCTGAACTATTTCATTTCACCTTGGCAACCTCCCTTCTGGGACCAACATTCCTTTTGAGAGCAAATTTCACTATCTTGACCTTAGATTAAAGGCTATGTCTCAACTTCTCTTCTTGCCTTCTTTTCTACAACAGATACATGGCATATCCATGTTTGCCTCTATTCATGGCTTTCTTCTCTGTCATGTCTTCTCATTCATCCCACTTTTTGGCCTCTTGAGTGAAGCCATTCAACATATTTTGGCAAAGACTTCCTGAGGCACCATGGATGGTCATTAAGTTACTGGACACTCAATTTTGACTGTGTATTCCAATAATTGCCACCAACAGATGGGAGGAAACTGGGATGTCTTGAATCTTTAAACCCTTTTTTATTTTCAAACTCCATATGAACAATACCTGTATCTCTACCATTCAGTTCCTAGGTCTGTTTCTTTTTTCAATATTTATAACTATCTGAAACACATAGGATTGATTTCTCAGCAATCTGAAGAAGCATGAGTGTGACTTGTTCAGATATTCAAAATTATCTCTGTATGTGCATCAAAACCTGAACAAAAAATTAGCAATTGAGTGAAACAACCAGATACTTTAATAAAAATAAATATGCACATCAAGTATAATAAAATAGTAAATTGGTATTGATCTGATAGGAAAATTCTTTCAAAATGAGAAACATGGTGGAGCCAGTTTTAGTGAGAAAAGAAATATTTGATTGTTGAACATTGAATGGGTAAAACAAATACTTGTTGATGTTTTTATTACTTTTATTATTTTGCTCTTAAGATAAAGTTCACAATCGTTTAAAAGATTCTCTACATTTTCAGTCCTTCTTAACTCACCCCACTCCAACCTTGTACCCTATGTCCAAGCAAATTGAACTCTTACATTTTATAAATACAATGTGCTCTCTCTCAATTCTAAGCCCTTCCATAGATTGTTTTGATCTGCCTAAAATAGTTTTCCCCTTTGTCTTTACATTTCTATTTCCTTAAGATCTACTTAATACATAATTTCTTCCAAGAAGCTTTCCCTGAGTCATTAACATTAACTATGTGAGGTGCCACCACACTCTACTCACATACAACACTCCACAGCCCATAACTTGCACTTGATACCAAGTATTGTGATGGTCTGCGTCTTCCCTCATTCCTTTCTTGCCCATGAACCCTGTAGGAGCACAGACCAAGACTATCACATTAATCAATGAACATACAAGGACATTGCCAGGTACATAAACAATGCTTAATTATTATTTAATAAGTGAAAATGTGAGTAGATATGAAGTTAGGAAGAGATTTGATTTCCAAAAGAGAAAAATCTCTTAAAATACTTAAACCTCTCAATTGAAACCAAAACTTCCCCCTTTTTAAGTTAACATCTGAAACATAAAATTAGACCTAAATCTCCAGCACTCATTTTTGTCTTGAATGTATGCATCCAAGTTATTCTTCAACATTTTCAATTGGATGTCTAATTTCAAACTGAACATATCCAAGAAAATATTTTATGGTTATCCCACAACTCTAATTTACCTGTAGTCTTTCCCACCTCTGTACTGGCAATTACATATGCGCGCGTGCACACACACACACACACACACACACACACATCTATACAATTGCCAAGACCAAAATCTTGGTATCATCTTTGACTCTTCTCAACTATCCACAGCATTTAATGCATCAGCAAAGTTCCTTATAACCACCTTAAAATATATCCAAATTTGACAATTTCTCATCATTTTCCAAGCCATCATGGGTTCTCACCTGTATTGTTACAATGACCTCCTACCTGGTCTCCTTGCATTCATTCTTGTCCACCTGCAGTCCACTTTCAGAGAATCAAGAATGAGATCTTAAAACACCTATTCTCAGAACTTTACAAGAGCTTCTCACTGAGAATACAAACTCAAGACCTTATAGTAGCCCACAAGTCTCTCTGTGATCCAGACTCCTTAGCCTCCCTGACCTCTCTCCTACACTCTCTCCAAACTGAACTCAGTGACATTAGCATCCTTGCTGTTCCTTCAGTGGATCAGCACGTTCCCACTTCAGGCCCTTTGCCATCTGTACACTCTGTGCCAGAAATGGCCTTCCTTCAGATATCCCATTCCTACTCTTCCTTCAATCTACTGAGATGTCACCTTTTCAGGGATGCCTTTCTAGACCACCATTTTTAAAACTGCAATTACCTTTCTGCCGTTCCTGCACTTTTTTTTTAACCTGGTACACTTCACCTTCTAATACATTACATGATTTACTGTTTGTTTTCTTTCTTATCTGTCTTCTCTCACTGGAATAGAAGTTCCATGGAACAGGGATTGTTGTCTCTTTTGTTAACTGCTATGCTCCCAGTGACTAAACAGGCTTAACATATAACAGGCATTCAATAATATTTGTTAAAGAATGAATGTGTGAGACTCTAGAGCTAAAACCTAAGTCAGGTTTCTTCCATGCCTGCGAAAAGTTTAACATAAGGGAAAGCTAAAAATGGCCCTTATTCCCAAAAGACCATAGGCATTTCTAGAGAGTAATATTCTGATGTTTCTCCCAATTTACTTTGTCTCAACTTTAAAATATAAATATCCCATGTGGCCTCCAGGTAGCAGCTGACCTATGAAAGGCACAAGCTAGAATCCAGCTGCAGGATAATTCTGCCTAGTCAAGTTGAACAGTTCTTTTACCCTTAAATTTAGGTATTCCAGACCCATGGATATATTTTTTTTCCATAATGCAAATTGTTACCACACTCTCAATATGAGTCTCTTTCAAGAGGCAATTTTGTGATTTTGTGTGCTTCATGTTTTTTTTCCAGCCCTGAAATTCTGAGATCCCCTAATTCTAGGGCAGGTACGTAGCTATGCAAGAAGCTTAAATGTGATCCAGTAATAACTAACTGTTATTTTTCTGGGCCATGACTTAATGAGAACTCTTTCCCCAGTGGCCCCTGAATGTGGAACAATTTCTGGCCATAGGTATTGCCTGGCTACAGGTATGCTCTGCCATGGCTGGTAATGAGAGAAAAGGAATTCTCAAGGCAGGATGAGTAGGGTGAATCAGCTGGTTTTGTTCAAAGATCATAGCTCAAAATTCAGACACCATCTGCAGTACTCACTCCCCACTTCTCAATGTTGAAACCCCATTAAAGAAACCACTAGAGCATTGGCATAAATATTTCAAATAGAAGTTTGCAGGAAAAGACTCTTATTGGAAAACAATAGACTTGGAAACTTACTATTTGATCAAGCCCTAAGGAAGATAATTCAAGCCAAGGCATTTCTCTACTATGTGATTTACTGGGAGAGCATTTTCTTGCTTTATTTTGTTTAAGCCATATGGCTATTTAAAAATCCATATATTTAGTGTCTGGGAACTAACTAAATTTACAACCAAAGAATCAATCTTTCTTGATTTTGTTTTCAAGTATTTTGCAATTTGTAAGCACTGGTTTTAAATTGGCCTGTACATTGGGGCTGGTTGTGGTCATTAGAGAATTCCACCTTAGATAAATCCCTTGCTGCCACAGCCTGCAATAAAAACACTATAAATCGAATGGAGACTTGTCATATTGCTATTTACACTTTAATAGGCTTAGTGGTTGTGGGAACTGTGGCAGAGCAGTCAAGGGACCAACCAGGCCAGCCTACCGTCCTCGCCTGAGGTGCTGGCAGCAATCTGGCTCCTGTGACGCACAAATACAAACCGTGTTCTCTGCCACCCTGTTGTCGGGCACCTCCCGCTTTTGAACACTCTGCTGGATTATACAGAGTGCCTTGATTACCACCTGTGGAAAAAGCAAGAAAACAAAGGGGAAGAGAATTTGAGCTGTAAAGCCAAAATAATCTTCACTTTGGATATCCATGCCGGTTCCGTCCAGAAATTTATTTTTTCTTAGGAGCGCTAGGTTACCTAGTTCTTTCCTAAAAGGCATGGCATAAATTAAACTAGTAGGGAAACAGGCAAACCTTCTGTATTTGGGGGGAAGAACACACATAACATACGGTGTACTTCCTCACTGGAGAAGTAACAACTGACCTTCAAGCTTCCTGACTTTTGCAGGCTTCCAGAACAAAGCTTAGAAAAGAACCCTGACAGAATCCATGGCACTCCCCCATGCCCATCCCAACACTGAGTGCAGCACAGGCCTGTGTGGGCGACCCCTGAGCGGTCCCCACAGTCATGGCAGAGACCCGAGGGCTACAAAGTCAAGATGACTTTTTTTCTCTTTGAACTAGAGTTCTTTAGCTCAGAGTTTTAATTTTTTTCTTTCCAGGATGGCTAGCCACTTAATGTTCTTCATTTCTTCTCCCCATTTTCCCTCACTCCTCTTCTGCTTCCTTTCATTCTTTTCTCGTTCTTCCAATTCCCATTCAAGGCTCTTTTTTTTTAAGGATGATTTGGGGAGAATACATGAATGCATTTTTAGGTTCACATTGGTATTCAATAAGCAAGAAATTATTAAACACTTATAAAAGGCCAGGTGTTGTGAGACTTAATGGAAATAGAAAGATGATAAAGACAAAGGTTCTGCCAACATGCAAGGGAGTGACTCACGCCTGGGGTTATAAGAGGGTAATGTGTGTAACTGACAAGGTGTGGCAGGTGCCACAAGCCGCCCATCTCAGATCCACCATCCCCTTCTACCTGATGAATCAAGTCCAACAGCCAAATGTGCAGGCTTGTACAACACCTCTGCTGGCCTGGCGTCTCCTAACACCAGGAAGTGGCCATGTGACACAGTTCTGACCAGAGAATCGTGCATGAAATTCTGCTGGGGGGTTCTAGGAAAGCTTCTGGGTTTTTTGCTTTTGTTTTTTTGTTTTAATTTTTTTTTTTATTTTTGAGAGCAAGAGAGACAGAGCATGAGTGGGGGAGGGTCAGAGAGAGAGGGAGACACAGAATCCGAAGCAGGCTCCAGGCTCTGAGCTGTCAACACAGAGCCCTATGTGGTGCTCTAACTCACAGACCGCAAGATCATGACCTGAGCCGAAGTTGGCAGCTTAACCGACTGAACCACCCAGGGGCCCCTAAAGCTTTTGTGTCTTTGATAGAAGAAAATAGATGTGGCCAGAGTCTTTCCTTCCTCCTTCTTCCTGAGTGAAGTTTTGATGTCTGAAACTGCAACAGTTTATTTCAACCATGAGGTGAAAATTCAGGTCCTAAGGATGGAGGGAACTGAGGACCAGAAAACAGTCTGGGCCCTTCATTGAATGCAGTGAGCCTATGAAACCAGCCATATCTCTGCCTACACTCAAAAATTTTCTGAAAATAAACTTGTGTTTATTTAAACTATTTGCAAATAGCTTTCTCTCATAATTGCATCTTTAAAAAACTTCATAGCAAGTCGATGTGGTGGCAAGTTAGGTCACGTGGAGCATGATGATGTTTAGTACAGGGGAGAGCTGACGGTTTGCAAGGAGTCCATTGGGTCTCTCATCTGCCCCAACAAATCTGAGAATTCTTGGAAAAGAGGAAAGCAAGAAGTGACATCTAGTTGGGAGAATGGATAATTGCGACAATGCAAATTAAATCTGTAGTCTAGGGGACGCATGGGTGGCTCAGTTGGTTAAATGCTGGACTCTTGATTTTGATTCAGGTCATGATCTCATAGTTCAGGAGATCAAGCCCTATGTCAGCTCTACTGGCAGCATGAAGCCTGCTTGGGATTCTCTTTCTCCCACCCTCTCTGCCCCTCTCCAGCCCCTGAGCATGTGCACATGCACACACTCAGTCTCTCTCAAAACAATTAAATAAACTTAAAAAAAAATAAAACATCAGTATTCTGAAAGTCTGGCCTTAGAGATATTCTCATTGGCTTGAAGACATTGCTTCCACAGACTCTCTGTTTAAATGGAAATAATTCTGGAAGAGACAAACATTAAGCCATAGCAACATGAGATAGGGAAGAGAGCCCCAACTTTGAAATATTCCTAATATAGACTAGAATTTGCCTTTCGTCTCATCATTTGCATGTCCCTGGACATGTCACTGTGACCCTCTAAGCCTCTATCTCCTGATCTCAATCCGGGAAGAATTCTTTTTCAGAGAAGTTGATAAAGCTAAAGATTATTATATAGAGAGTGTGCTCAGCAAATGACTAGTATATGTTAGCCAAACATATCAGCTATAATTTTTGTTATTATTAATTATATTATTATTACTATTATTACTATTATTATTATTATTAGCCTAGCAAGGATTGGTTCATCAAGTTGCTTGCCAAGATGACAGTGAGCACAGAGAAGAGAAAACACCAAGCTAGGGGAGAACAAAGCATCGAAGGGAGAAACTTTTCTATTTTATCCACACAGTGGGTAGAGTCTTCCCCTTATTCTTTGCTAAGTGGACAGCTGAAACATAATACCTAGAGAAAGCTTACCCACACATGCAATGCCAATAAGAAATGCTGTCCTGGTAAATGATGAACATGGAGCTGGGTCTAATGAGAGCGGCACAGTGACTTCCAAATCAGAAATCAAAGATGACTCTGAGTTTTGGTTTTCTGGGTTTTCCTGGTTGAGTGGTTGGTTGGTTTTTTTATTCTGAATGATTTGCTGTATGATAATACCATTCACCAAGAAAGCAAGTGCTGTACAGGGGCGGATTTGAGAAGAAAGGAGCTTCAGGTTAGGGCAAGCTGAATTACTTTGAGGTGCCTGCAGAATACTTGGGGGTACCTGCATGAATCAGATGACAAGAAGAATAAGAAAAGATGATTCAATACCAGAACCAAGCATTATCAATTTTAAAGAGCCAAATTGAGGGGGAAAAGAAGATTAGCAAAGGAGTTAGAGAATAAGCATTAAGAAGAGCAGAAGGGAGGGGCATCTGAGTGGCTCAGGCTGTTGAGCATCTGAATTTGACTCAGGCCATGATCTTATGGTTCTTGAGTTTGAGCCCCACATCAGGCTTGCTTCTGTCAGCACAGAGCCTGCTTCAGATCACCTGTCCCCCACCCCCTCTCTGCCCTTTCCCTGCTCATGCTCTCCCTCTCAAAAATAAATAAACATTTTTAAAAAGCAGAAGGGAAATCAGTAGCTTTTTGTATTATTAAGCAAAGGCAGTTGAGAATTTTAGAGAAAAGGGAGTTGTAAAAATAAATACATAATTAATAAAGCATGTTTAAAAGACTGCTTTCTTTAGTCATTGAAATTGTAAGTGAAATAATAAATATTAAGGTTTCTACAAAGATTTTCATTAACTTAATCATTGCACAAACTATATATATTAAAATACATTACATTTTATCCAATCCAATAGCTCATAGTCCAGTTCCACTTAGATGAACAAATATTTGACGCAACATAATATTAGATAAAATCACTACTTTATGATTTGCACTTGAATTTGTAAAATTACCAGAATATAGTACTGTGTCCTAAAAGTAATGGAAGTTACTTTTATAAATATATCATCCAAATAAATATTGCCCTTAATTTCATTACCTAGAAAAATTATCCACTTGGTCCTTAATGTTGCCCTTATTCATGATGATTAAAACCTTTGGAAAATATGACTTCAGAAATATGTAAGTAGTGGAGAGAGCATGAGTTTTAGATTTATGCAATCTTAAATTTGAAATGTTGTATTACTTCCTGCTATGTGACCTTGAGAATGTTACAAAAGCTTTGACTCTCATTATTTTCATTTGAATTATGGAAAACATAATACAGAGTTTCTGTGAAAATTAAATAAAGTAGTATGAAGTAAGTACCTAATAGAGTGGCTGGAAAAGTCTAGAACTTTAGCAAGTTCTTGTTGACACTAGTGTTATTAGCCTAGGTGTGTTGGCAACATCTCATTTCTTTATAATTTGTGTTATAATTGTATGTCAACTCTATTTTTTGTCATCAAAATATTATGCGTTTTTAACCATTCACCTTATTCCATAGATTTTGTTCTGAATGACTTTGAGTGCTAATACTCAAAGCCATTTTCAAACAGGTGAAGAATGAACACAGTAGGCTAAATTCTTATGAATGTATCAAAGAATATAAAGAAAGTCTCAAAAAGGAGTTCAAAAATACTTTGGGTCCTGGCAGCATTGTTGCAACAAAAATAAAATTTCCAAATGACCTCTTTTAAAGGCTAAATATAACTGACATGTAAAACAATATTTTAAAAAATAGAATAGGGGTACCTGGGTGGCTGACAATGTTAAGTGCCTGATTCTTGATCTCAGTTCAAGTCTTGATCTCAGGGTCATGAGTTCAAGCCCTGCACTGGGCTCCATGCTGGTCCATGAAGCCTACTTAAAAATAATAATAAAAATAAACATAAAGAATAAATCATATTTCCTTATAACCATACTTCAACCTTTACCATTAAGATTCTATTCTATTCTATTCTATTCTATTCTATTCTATTCTATTCTATTTTAGAGAGAGAGTGCACATGAGTGGGAGACAGGGACAAAGAAAGAGAATCCCAAGCAGGCTCCATGCTGAGTGGAGCCCAAAAGATGTGTGGCTTGATCCCACAGCCCTGGGATCTTGACTTGAACTGAAATCAAGAGTCACATGCCCAGCCAACTGAGCCACCCAGGTACTCCCCACTAAGCTTTTAAAGAGAAGGAAAAAGCAAAAAGCATACATTGAAAGTTAACTGTATACAGTATAATCAATTGAAATGTTTGTCCCAAGTATCCTTCAACCACATGATTTATTTTGTAGACACAATTATTCATGGTAATATTTTGATGTCAAAGGTGCTAAATGTTTTTTAAAAGGAATGAGTATGATAAACCCATTTTTATATGCAAGTCTCCATTAAAATGTGTATTAATCAAACACAAGTAAAACTTAAGATTATATCTTCTACATTATATAACATTCATATAGGGAATGAAGAAACTAAGCGTTTTATCCATTTGCTTTTTTTCTATTTTCCAAATAGTTTTAAATTTTTTTAGGTGTATTTATTTATTTTGAGAGAAGAGAGAGAATATGAGCAGTGGAGGGGCAGAGAGAGAGGGAGAGAGAATCCCAAGCAGGTTCCATGCTGTCAGTGGAGAGCCCAACACAGGACTCAATCCCACAAACTATGAGATCACGACCTGAGCCAAAGTCAAGAGTCAGGTGCTTAACTGACTGAGCCACCCAGGCGCCTCTCCAAGAGACAGTTTTAGTAAAGTGTTCTACTTTAGTGCACAGGTATGATTTAAAAGTTTAAACTTCATCAACTTTCAGGCTATTTTTGTATTTGTTTTTATTATATGGAACCAGGCTCAGTCAATACTACTTACTCACATAAATAAGTTTTGTTTAAATTTCTATTTGCTTTAACTTTTCCTGGGGACTTGATTAACATTTTAATCAAGGTATTTGGTGTGGATTACATATTTCTCATTTTATTTTAACAAAAACATTGTGAAATAAGCTTTATGATTGACCACAATGAGGGGTGAGAAAGTCAGAGTTTAGAGATGAAGAATTTTGTCCCAAGTGACACAAGTGCCATGAGACAGAGATGGGCATTAAATTCCAGAGCTTTCCCATATTCAAATACAAAATTCAACTTGCTTGGCCATAAGGAAAAACAGAAATAAAAATGGTTACAACATATTTATCTTTTAAAGACTGCATATTAATTAGTGCTTCCTGAAATATTCTGAAAATAAAAAGTCTAACACGAGCAAGCCTATCCGTTAATACTAAGCCAATACTGAATGATTCACCCAGCATTGTACAGGAATTTAGAGCATGGGCTCTGGGAGTTCTCAAACCTGCTTCTTATTTGTTAGCCATTTGACCTTCCACAAATTATTCCACTTATCTGTGCTCCGGTTTCCTTGCCTATAAAATGGGAGAGATACTACTACCTAATAGAATTGTCATGAAGGTTCAATAAATATTAGTTAGAATCACTTAAAATAGGCCTTTCATATAATAAATACTATGTAAATATGTATTAATAGTATTATTTGAAAAGTTTCTGGGAGTGTGGTCAACTCAGTCAGAGCCTATTTAATGTGCTAAGTTGACAAATTTTGTTTATGCACCTAGGGAAGATTTATTTTTCAGGATAAATCACTCAAAGGAATGGCCTTTAAAAGTTGATTCAAGGGGCGCCTGGGTGGCGCAGTCGGTTAAGCGTCCGACTTCAGCCAGGTCACGATCTCGCGGTCCGGGAGTTCGAGCCCCGCGTCAGGCTCTGGGCTGATGGCTCGGAGCCTGCAGCCTGTTTCCGATTCTGTGTCTCCCTCTCTCTCTGCCCCTCCCCCGTTCATGCTCTGTCTCTCTCTGTCCCAAAAATAAATAAAAAACGTTGAAAAAAAAAAAAGTTGATTCAAAGTAAATATTAATTAGATGATTTACCTACTGATTGTGTTTGCTAACCAGTATTTTTCTTTTTTTTTTTTAATTTTTTTTTCAATGTTTATTTATTTTTGGGACAGAGAGAGACAGAGCATGAACGGGGGAGGGGCAGAGAGAGAGGGAGACACAGAATCGGAAACAGGCTGCAGGCTCCGAGCCATCAGCCCAGAGCCTGACGCGGGGCTCGAACTCCCGGACTGCGAGATCGTGACGTGGCTGAAGTCTGACGCTTAACCGACTGCGCCACCCAGGCGCCCCTAACCAGTATTTTTCAAAGTATCTTACACTTTCATTTTTATAGAAGACAAAGAGACATAAAGAATCTTTTAATTTAAATGAAAATATAAAATGTATTCAAAGTAAATCTCCTTATTCTAATATCTGGCACCCGAAGTGATTTTGCCATGAGTGAATGTAGTGTATTAGCTCTCATTGAGCATTTTAATGTGCTCTGCATCCTGTGTTTTGTGGGGTATACTTCTGATGGAAAAGCCAAAAAAATGTCATACTTCACTGATTTTTCTTTCCTCAGCCAGAGCTCTGTAGGTTTACCAAAAAAAGTACCATATGCTTTCCAAAGATTCTACCAGGAAATTCAAGGTAATCAAATAAGCAAAACAGACCACTATCTAGAAAATAGGGGAAAAAAAAGTGGAAAGAAACTGTCAGAGAGATCATGAAGATTGTTAATGATCTGTCAATCGTCTGACTTTTCTTGATACACTGATCATGCACTGTGCAATAGAGACCACTCACCACTTACGGCTGTTCAAATTAAATTAAAAATTTCATCATACCAGCCATATATCAAGCGGTCAGTAGCCACATATGCCTAGTGGCTACAGTACTGGACAAAGCAGATATAGAACAGTTCCCATCCCAAACTCTGAATCAGAATTTGCATTTTAACAAAATCCTCCGGGTCAGCTGTAAACTTAAAATTTGAAAAGCACTGCCTAACCTGTTATTTGTCATTGGCTTCACAATCATGCAGTATAAAACACTGAACTGAGGGGCTCCCGGGTGGCTCAGTCGGTTAAGCATCTGACTTCAGCTCAGGTCATGATCTCACCATTCGTTGAGTTCACGCCCCATGTCGGGCTCTGTGCTGACAGCTCAGCGCCTGGAGTCTGCTTCGGATTCAGTGTCTCCCTCTCTCTGCCCTTCCCCCACTGCACTCTATCTCTTTTTCTTTCAAAAATAAATAAAAATTTAAAAAATATTTAAAAAAAAAAAACACTGAACTGATATGCAGTATAGTGAAATACTGATGTCTAAGATTTATGAGAAAGGCATACTCAATTACTTCTAATTACCTGTTCTAATAGTAGGAAAAACACACTACCTTGGATTTCTGAAACTCTCTTATTTTTTTTTGTTTCCTACAAATTAATCAGTTATTTTTGTTGTTGTTGCCACATGCACAGCCAATTTTCATAAGGACTAGTGAGAAGGTAACTAGAAACTCTAAATTTGAAGTCTTTGTTCTCATTTTATTATTGATTTTTCTGATATTCTGTTGCATTTTCTTTATAGGAAAAGATGCAGACTAACTAAAAAATAAGGCTTCCATCAAAATGCATGCAAATACATTAAGCAAGTTGAGAAAGGCTGGAGCCTGGGAAAGTGTCCATTCCACTAACAAGTCTCAAAGTGTAAGAGAGACATTGTGTATTTAAGGATATTGCCAGGGCCTTTCATCAAGACATTTTCAGATCTGATCCATCATATCATTCTATGAAAATTGAGAGGGCAGAACTGGTTGAGATGCTTCAACCAAACTAATAAGAATGAATGCAATTTTGAAAACAGAAATGGCTTTACCAATGGGAATCTATGGGACTCAGTATCTTAAGAAACATGGTCTCATAGGGCTGTGAATTCCTCCATGAGTCATGTGTCCTATATCTTCCATTCCTATATCTCCCACATAGTCATGTGTCCTATCTCCCATATAGACAGTGACTATATCTTCCATTTCCCTGTGTCAAATGCCTATACTAGTGCTTGAAACAGTAGACATTCAATAAATATTTGTTAGATTAAATTCCATTGAAATCCTCTCAGGTGAAGGATGGGAAAGAGAAAAGGACTTTCTATTCTCTCATGCATGTTTACCTGAGACAAATATATTACATTTAATTGAGCATTTGATTATGTTCAAGTATCTCATTTTTAAGTGAGGAAGAGGGTCAGTGGGATAAAGGGGGGGGGGGGGGGAGAGGATCCCATGCAGGATCCACGCTGAGTGTGAAGGGGGGCTTGATCCCACCTCCCTGAAATCATCGCTTGAGCTAAAACCAAGAGTCAGACACGCAACTGACTGAGCTACCCAGGCACCCTCTATCTCATTTTATTTATTTTTTTTTTAATTTTTTTTTCAACGTTTTTTTTATTTTATTTTTGGGACAGAGAGAGACAGAGCATGAACGGGGGAGGGTCAGAGACAGAGGGAGACACAGAATCGGAAACAGACTCCAGGCTCCAAGCCATCAGCCCAGAGCCTGACACGGGGCTCGAACTCACGGACCGTGAGAACGTGACCTGGCTGAAGACAGACGCTTAACCGACTGCGCCACCCAGGCGCCCCTATCTCATTTTAAAATAAGAGTTGCCTAGCGGCGCCTGGGTGGCTCAATCAGTTAAGCCTCTGACTTCATCTCAGATCATGTTCTCACGGTTTGCGAGTTCAAGCCCCATGTCTGGCTGTGCTGACATCTCAGAGCCTGGAGCCCGCTTTGGATTCTGTGTCTCCCTCTCTCTCTGCCCCTCCCCCACTCATGCTCTCTGTCTCTCTCTCTCTCTTTCTTTCTCAAAAATAAATGAACATTAAATTTTTTTTAAACAAAATAAGAGTTGCCTAGAATAAAAATTTAAAACTATTCTTCCTTCAGAAAAAGAAGTAAAAAATAGAATTATCTGAATAAAACCTAAGTCAAATTAGCATAGATTTTCCACCATTTGCATTCATGAAATACATTTTTGAATAGTTTTATTAATTCTTTTTCCTGTCAAATATATAAAACTCACAGAAAGATTGTCTCTTTGTTGCGGCTTCTTCTCTTTCAGACTTTAATGAAGCACAAAGCTTAGAAAATATTTGAGGTAATTTTTTTTTCAAATTCATGGTTCTGTGTCCATTATCATACTTCTTTTTCTGAATAACAAAAATATTAAGGAATTCATTTTTAGTAAAGGCAGTGTTCAGATATTTTGGCAGGAGACATGAGCCTTCTAATACAAATTTGACTTTTGCTATTTCTAATATTTGTTGAGTTGTTCTGCAAGTAATAATGTGTGGGCATCAGCAGTAATTCAATTTGTACTGAGTGGAAAACATGCCCGGAGAGCTGGGAATGCAGAAATGCTAAGCATAAGGCCAAATGTCAGCATCAAGACAGGATCTTGATGAATTATCATTGATTGTCCTGTTATTGATGTTTTCTCTTAACGTACATGGTGATTTCTCTCCATCATTTCCCTCTGTGACCTTGGACCATGTGCAATGGCTCTCGTTCAGTTTCCTCATCTGAAAGGGGGTGGATGATAAAAGGGACAAGGAAATGATGCAAAAAGATGATAACCACACTTAAATGGGGGGAGAGTAAACTACGCCAATTTCCTCAGAGCTCTCTATGAATGCAAAGCTTTATTTACTATTCAGGATCTAGACAGATATCCTATCACCAGGCTCTCATCCTATTTTCATATTCGTCTTGAAAATACAACTCGGAAGTTAAGCACAAATGGAAGTTTGTCTAAAAAGAGCAACAATGAACATTAATAGAATAAACTCTCAGTTCTCTTAAAGAAGATTATCTTTGGCAAATCTCGCCAGCAAAAACAATATTCCACTTCACTGCTTACTTTGTTAACAGCTCACATCTATTTATTCTTAACTTGGCGTGTAGCTTACATTCAAGCTCTAGATTCATTTAGAAATGTGAAATTCATGGACTATTGTGGATGGAAGGGCCTTTAAAAATCATCTAGGCCTGTCATTAATCTGAATGACTCTTAAAAGCTTAAACAATCCCAGTGATGTGGAATTCACTACTCCCTGAGGCAACCTATTCTATCTTTGCACCAAATCTTTGCTGTAGGAAGAAGGAAAATGATGGTTGCATTAAGCTACATTTTCATGCCAGTCGGATTCACAAACTCTCCTTCCCTAGCCTAGAGTAGGTTGCAGGAAGGAGTTGAGGTCACTTAAGGAAGAAAATACATGGTTTCTATTCAGATTGTTTTGACAAATACAGGCCCAAACCTTCAAAACAATCACAGAGTAAATAAAATGTTCATCATATTGTAAACAACCATGTACTAATAGTAATAAAACTTCTTTTCCAAAACCAATTAAAAGATTATTATAGACTCTACCTGTGATTAGCCATATTGTAGTCTCATACTGCCATTTTCTACATGCCTTAAGATATCACCTTCAAGACAAAGCATGAGCACATAGTAAGAAATTAATCTTCTCTTTTATCCTTGGCCTCTTAGTTACCTCCAGTTCATAATACCTGCACAAGCCCTTGTTCCATTTTCATTGCCCTAAAGCTACAATGCTAAAAACTTCTTTCCTTTCCATTCTCTGTCAATCCTTAATTCTCAAAAGACTATTTTACTCTTGCTTTGTCTACTTCATTGGCACTCTTTAACTCACTAACTCACTGCCACCTGACTTTTATCCCGACTACTGTGCTAATACTACTCTTTTAAAAATCACCAGCCAATTCCTAAATGGCAAATCCAAAAAACATTTTTAGGATCTTAACCCTAACAGATCTCAATGATGCACCTAATTCTGCTGATTGCTAGCTTTGTCTTGAATCCCGTTCCTTAGAGCCTATGCTATCTACCTTCAACTTTTCATTTTGGTCTGCCTCTCTATTAAGTGTTAGTACTTCCCAAGGAACCACCTTAGACAATTTTCTCTTTTGCTTCATGTGCTCTCCCTAAAAAATCCCATCTGTTTTCAGTTTTCACTATGGACTACATAGATTTATTCCTGACCAGATTCAGGCTCATTGGTCCCCATGAAGGGAACAAAATATGAGATAATATCTAAAGGATAAGTAATAATTAGTGAAGAGTTGTGGGCAGAAGAGTATCTGGGAAGGAAAGAAAATTACAAGAAGATACAAAAGAGTATTTTAAAAATTGGAGGTATCAAAATAAAAAAGGTATATCCAAAAAATTAAAGATCGATCTCACTGAAGCATAGCTGGACAAAGGGTAGATTTGAGAAATCAGGATGATGATATAGAAGAGTCTGGTCATATGACGCTTTGTAATCCATGTGAAAGAGTTTGGAACTTTGTTTTAAAGGTAATAGAAAATAGGAGCAATCAAAGGCATTACATGAAAATATTTGCATTTTTTATAAAAATCTCAGTATTAATGCAGGGCTTGGATCCAGGAAAAATGGGAGGAATGTGGAACATTTGGGGAGGTATTCAGAAGCCCATTCAAAGGTGATGAGAAGGTCAGGCTAAGATAGCCTGGGTCAGGGAAAGAGAGCATAGAGGATGGATTTGGATCTGATTTACTAAGTAAAATGGATAAGATTTCATTGTTGATTGAATTTGTGAGATCAAGGAGAGAAAGGAGTCAAAAAACCTTTCAGGATTCTATGGATATCTTGATGGAAGCTGACCCCTTTCACCAACAGGGCAAGCCAGAAAAAGAGGAAGTTTGGGGCCAAAAACATGAGTTAACTTTTCAACATAAATAATAAACTATGTTCTGCACATCCCCATGTGGTTATCCCACCGGCATCTCAAAATAAACAAGTCTAAACTTCACAAGACAGTGTGAGAGGAAGATTCAGCTGAAGAGAAAGGAAATCCGATGTGCAGTGACTGGAGGAAGGTGAAATACAAACTGGACAAGCAGTTGTCTTCATGTTCCTCTCAAAACCCACTGTCACCCTCTAGTTCAGTGCTTTATTTTTTGACATTTCCTCAATTTCTCATTAGTATCTTTCTAAGAATACAGCCTTTACGTTGCCTGATGAAGAGACTGCATTTAAGAAGATGTTGCTCTTCCTAAAGTATCATCCTGACACATTACTACCTTGGCCCAGATCTTCCCTAGCCCCCTATTGTCTGCAAAATCATATCCAAATTCCTCAGACCTTTTGTGACTTTTGCAGATTAACATGGCCAGGGCATGACAGCTTGCCAATCCACCCAAGAAGCTTTGAGGCTTTCCTACTTTCTTGATTTGGATCATGTTGCATTCCATTTTATCCACCTGGAATGCTTATTCCCATCCTAGCCATCCTTCAAAGTCCAGTTCAAATGTGAATACATATCCACGAAGTCTTCTTAAATTGCTCCTGTCAGAAGTGATGGTGCTTATACAGACTTCTCATACAAACACATCATGGAATGTGTTCAGGCTAGAGCCAGCATGTAGATAGACAATGCCAAGAAGGAACATCAGATCAAACAACTAATTATTTCTAAGCATTTGACTTGTTTCAAACAATCCCCTGTGACAATATTAAACAGCCCTGTGCTCCTAGAAGGCAACACATGTTGAGAAATAACCCCACTCCCTCGCATTATGGGAGCTAACAGCAAAAGACCCCTTCCCTATAAAGTCCAATCTCCATTCAGTAAATATGAGTAATGCAAAGGTAGACCCAACTCTACGTGCATTTTATCCTTCACACTGGTTTGTTTTGAGAGATTGAATATAAAAAAGGGCCATGACCAAACCCTACACAAAAATAGACCTCAGATCCATAACCTGCAGCAACCTGTCCTAGGAACCAACCTGTTCTCTGCAATAGTACGCCCAGGAAGCCAGCCTGCTCTAAGGCAGACGTGTAAGAAGTCAGACTGTTATCGCTAGCAACAATTCAGGAAGCCAAACAATAACCCCCTGTAAGAACCAGCTCCAAATGGCTAGCACTTGATTAATAACTGACAGCTTTCCTGTCGGTTTTTTTTTTTGTTCCTTTTTCCTGTATAGGACCAACAAGAGAAAGCCAAATATGCATCCCTAATTTGTCATGCAGGATGCCCTGCCTGTAGGTGGCCCACTCTCCTCATGGCAACAGCCTCCAATCAGAACATACTTGAAGCTTTTCCTTTTTCCACTAGAAAGCTTTCCTACTCCTCTGCTTGTCTCTGAGTCTTTGCCAAAAGGCAAGTGACTGTGGCTGGCTCTCTTGATCCAGCACGCTCAGAATAAATAGCCTATGCTTGTTCGCATTTGGTTGGTCTTCATTTATTTCCATGGCTTGACAGAATTATACTAGTTAGTTTCTAAATCTCTTTGCATGAATAATAATGTCACAAAGCATGAGTACTATCAAAATTATTTCACTGCAACCTTCCATAAATGGTCAAGTATGTGATCCTGCTCTTTTGCAATATATGTTTTTAAAGTATCTTTATTTTAATGCATTGCCTTTAAGGATATAAAATGAGTGCCTTAATAAATATGATAGGTAATAAATGGGTATTGGAACCAGTAGCTAATTTCCTCTATTCTCTTATTTCCAATATTTACTGCCGTGTAATATTTCTTTTTTTAAGTTTTTATTTTAATTCATTAGTTAACATACGGTGCTATATTGGTTTCAGGTGTACAATATAATGATTCATCAATATTCTATACATCACCCAGTGCTCATCACAAGTGTAACTCCTTGATCCCCATCACCTATTTCACTCTTCCCCCACCCACCTCCCCTCTGATAACCATCAGTTTGTCCTCTACAGTTAAGTGTCTGTTTCTTGGTTTCCCTCTTTCTCTCTCTTTCTCTCTCTGTCTCTCTGTCTCTCTCTCTCCCTCTCTCCCCTTCCCTTTGATTGTGTTTCTTACATTCCACATATGAATGAAATCATATGGCATTTGTCTTTCTCTGACTGACTTGTTTCACTTAGCATTACACTCTCTAGCTCCATCCATGTCATTGCATATAATTTTTTATTTCCAATAAGTGTTTGGCAGGAGCTCTTTTCTTACTCATAACAGTACATTTTTCACTACTTTCAATGTAGTGAAATTGACACTACATTATGGCATCTTATTTTCAGAAGATTAATATGATTTAATTAAGAAAAAAAGGTTAGTTTAAATCATTTCTACTAAACCTCCAAATACTTTGCATTCAACTCTTCTTCATAAAGGTGTCTATGGAAGACTTAACTAATTTATGGTAATCTCCAGGAAGTGCCTTGGTTGAACAGTTTCAGACCTATTCTGTTTTTTACTCCACCTAAATAGTATTTCAAACATTGCAAGATAAATTCTTGTCATCTGGGGAAGAACATTCATTTTTATTGCTTCCTTCTTTTTCTCCTGCTGTGACAGTTCTGCCCGTTCCCCTCAGATGGAAGAGTAAATGATAATAGGAATAATAATCCACGTCATGCTAGGACAAGCGGCATCTGTTAAAACCCCTCCAGCTTTTCTGCAGCTCTAGCATGAGAGGAATATGTACATCGGTTATCATGGGCTCATTTTCATCTTGCAAGTAATTCAGGACCTCGTTTACCTCTATCAAAACTTTAAAATCTAATAAGTTGATTACAGATAAGAAATGTTGGGGCGCCTGGGTGGCTCAGTCAGTTGAGCGTCTGACTTCAGCTCAGGTCACGATCTCGCGGTCCGTGAGTTCGAGCCCCGCGTCGGGCTCTGGGCTGATGGCTCGGAGCCTGGAGCCTGTTTCCGATTCTGTGTCTCCCTCTCTCTCTGCCCCTCCCCTGTTCTTGCTCTGTCTCTTTCTGTCTCAACAATAAATAAACGTAAAAAAAATTTTTTTTTAAATGTTATATGATCAATTATATTTAATTTTTTTAATTTCAGTTGTTTTTCTAGATCTAAGAAAAACGACAATGAAAAGCCTTTGTCATTTGCACTTCCAGTTGATTTCCTTCCAAACTAGGCTGCTGTATTGTGAAATTGATTTAATCCCAACTTGTTTTGAGTGCTAAGGTTGGAGAGTCAGAGAGACATTTTTGGACAATTGCTTGAAGTAGGCATAAAAATGAACGTGGACAATTTTCTATTGCCATATAAGCATATGTCATGGAGGAAATGTCAGCTAAAGTCTCCTGCAGAGAAAAATCAATAATGTGCAAATGTGCAGCTCTAGATAGGTCTGAGAGTCCACATTTACCACCCAAAAATAAGTTGAGGAGGCCAGTGCTCATGAACCTTAGCCGAGTAAGGCTCCTATCCAAATCAGTTTTCCCATGAAATTAAAATCCTAATGAGGATGATGTTTTTATCATTTTTTTTTAAAAAAAAATTAATGTTTGTTTTTGAGAGAGGGAGACAGACAGAGCAAAGCAAGAGAGGGGCAGAGAGAGACAGAATCCAAAGCAGGCTCCAGGCTCTGAGCTGTCAACACAGAGCCCAATGTGAGGCTTGAACTCACAAACCGCGAGATCATTACCTGAGCTGAAGTTAAATGCGTAACTGACTGAGCCACCTAGGTGCCTCCAGTTTTTTTTTTATCATCTTTAAGAAACAGTTTCATCATCCAGCAAAATGAACTAAATCAAATCAAATATGGTCCTTAGATCATATCCGAGGTCAGATTTTGATATTTGGAAGTACATCACTGTTATCACCAGAGTCCTTTTAGTTATTAACCATGTTGCTTTAAAATGTATACAAACGCTTTGAATCTGTGCCAGTTCTCTAGGCCTTTGTTACCTAAGAATGACATACTTACATGAACACAAGGCACAGGGTATATTGCTTCTGATCTAATATGTACTTTACCAAACAATTCAAGAGAATGAAGTTCTATAATAATTAGAATGGTTATTGTTTAATGGGTATAGAGTTTCACTTCCACAAGATGAACAGTATTCTGGAGATTGGTGCTTGCACAACAATGTGAATGTACTTAAAATTGCTGAACTGTACACATAAAAATGCTTAAGATGGTAAATTTTATATTTTGGACTTTTTATCATAATTTAAAAATTTTTTTAAACAGAATGAGTTATTTAATAACTACTAGTTCACTAAAGCCCCTGATTATGCCCTTCCCCCTCCATGTGTACAATGAGCCCATCGAATCCAAGTCTATTGCTGGTGTTTCATTAAAGTTGAAAATCACCTTTGGGGCACCTGGGTGGCATCTGACTCTTGATTTCAGTTCAGATCATGATCTCACAGTTGTTGTACTGTCAGTGCAGAGCCTGCTTAGGATTCTCTCCCTCTCTCTCTCTCTCTCTCTCTCTCTCTCCTCTCTCTGTCTCCCCACCCCCCCCCCAAATAAATAAACAAACTTCAAAAGAAAAGAAAAGAAATCTTTAAACCTCATTTCCAATCTCCTACCAAATGCACTATCATACTGACATTTCCAGGTTTCCCAGCAATCAGGGGCAAAGCTACTTTTCATCTAGATCAGCAAAGAATGTCTCTTCCTTTAGGAAATTCTTACTGTTCTATGTGAAGTTGCTATCATTGAATAGCAACGTTATCGTTGAATAAAAAACAAGTAGCGAAGAGAAAGGAGAGTGGGAGAGAAGACAGTTTTAATAAAATGCAACTAAGCATGATTTGTGCTTCAGATTTCCTTCTTTACTTCCTGAGATTAGGCTTAGCCAAGAAAGAAGCCTTGCTAAAAAGTTTACATCTCCTACAGAGTTTAAATTGCCCTGGGGAATTTAGCTGTGTGTATCTAACCCAGAAAAGGTAAAAGGAACACAAATAGGTAAGAAAATTGGGCTATTCTGCTGACTGTCTTACTCTGATTGTTCTCAAGTTGTACTCTATTTTATGGGACAAGTTTTATAAAGCCCATTTGCATCTTTTATCTTAGTTAATCTCATTAGGTCTTTACCACAATCCTGAGATAGTATTGTCTTTACTCACAGGTAATTTATATTCAGAAGAGTTCCTTGCCTGAATTCAAACAGCTAGAAAGTGGCATAGAGTCTGCCTCCTACCTTTCAACTCCAAGTCCACTTTACTTTCCACTCTGCCTGGTAACATCTGCTGACTTAGACTTTGTCTAACTTTTCCCAATAGGTACAAAGGTATCTGATCCTTAGTGTTGATCATTTATTTGCCATAATGGAAAAAATGTCTCCACTGACAAAAATGATTGCTATATCTAAACCAATAAAATAACAAGGCATTTGCTGGATGTAGGTAAGTGCTCACTTGACATACCATGAACAAAAGGTGATTTATTATAAAACACTCAGGGGAGATTTTCCAGAGCTTATAAAGGCAAGCACTGCAGCTGGGTCTCACTTGGACCTGGATCTGGAATTGGAAAGCAGGAGCGAAACCCGAAGTTGCCTCTCCTGACTCTGGGGTCATCGCATGTTCAATTTTCCTGATCGTTTCTGTACCACCATGCTCTATTCTCCCCAACTCCCAAAATGCTGCTCAAATATGCAACTGCACTTCTGACATCAACTTCCAAATATAGTGTTCTCAAATCGGAGGCCCATGAGTTCAAATTCTCAATTTCCAACAGAGAGAAATCCAGCAAATGAAAATCCAGAAAATCAGCACAGGTCAAGCTTCTACCATTGATTTGGTGTGCATCTGCTATAATGATCTGAGTAGATGCTTTACTCTTTGGCAGGTGAACAAAATCAGCATGCCTTCTGTGCTATTGGCCTAGTTCAGCATCTGTGTATCCCTTTAGATCACAGTATGGTTTGCACTTAAAAAATAAAATAAAAAATCCGATAATTCACTGTTACAAATGGCGCTATAATGAACATCAGGAAAATGCAATTAAAAGTGAAATTCTAATTAACAGTCGTCAAATTGGCAAAAATTGAGAAGTCTAAAAATATCAAGCAGGCAAAGAGATGGTAAAAAAGAAATCTTAAATGTTGGTCCACCCATATTAGTGGAAAATTTGGCTGTACCTATAGAAGTAGACACTGTGCTTCAGTACGATTTTTAAAATGCTACCAATTGCAGTTCCTTAGCAAACTCTTGCTCATGAACAGTACACATGAATTAGAAGAATACATATAAAATGTGTCATAGTGGTACCTCTGGAAGGAACACAGAACTTTGGAACTTGTGAAAGTAACAAGGGAGACTATGGAGGATTACATTTTATATCTTTTTTTTCTTTTCTATTATTTTTTTTAAAATTTACGCCCAAGTTAGTTAGCATATGGTGCAATAATTTCAGAAGTAGATTCCAGTGATTCATCCCCTATATATAACACCAAGTGCTCATCCAACAAATGTGTTCCTTAATGCCTCATACCCATCAAGCCCATCCCCCAACCCACAACCCCTCCGGCAACCCTCAGTTTGTTCTTTATATTTAAGAGTCTCTTATGTTTTGTCCCCCTCCCTGTTTTTTATATTATTTTTGCTTCCCTTCCCTTATGTTTATCTGCTTTGTATCTTAAATTCCACATATGAGTGAAGTCATGTGATATTTGTCTTTCTCTGACTGACTTATTTCACTTAGCATAATACCCTCTAGTTCCATCCACATTGTTGCAAATGACAAGACTTTATTCTTTTTGATTGATGAGTAATACTCCATTGTGTATATATACCACATCTTCTTTATCTATTCTTTTGTCAATCGACCTTTGGGCTCTTTTCATACTTTGACTATTGTCAATAGCACTGCTATAAACATCGGGGTGCATGTGCCCCTTCCAAACAGCACACCTATATCCCTTTGGATAAATACCTTACAGTACAATTGCTGGGTCGTAGGGTAGTTCTATTTTTAACTTTTTGAGGAACCTCCATACTGTTTTCCAGAGTAGCTGCACCAGTTTTTATTCCCACCAGCAGTGCAAAAAAGATCCCCTTTCTCTGCATCCTCACCAACATCTGTTGTTGCCTGAGTTTTTATTTTAGCCATTTTGACTGGTGTGAGGTGGTATCTCATTGTGGTTTGGGTTTGTATTTCCCTGATCATGGTGATGTTGAACATTTTTTCATGTGTCTATTAGCCATCTGGACATCTTCTTTGGGAAAGTGTCTATTTATGTCTTGCCCATTTCTTCACTGGATTATTTGTTTTGTGGGTATTGGGTTTGATAAGTTCTTTATATATTTAAATATTAATGCTTTATCTGATATGCCATTTGCAAATATCTTCTGCCATTCCATTGGTTGCCTTTTAGTGTTGCTGATTGTTTCCTTTGCTGTGCAAAAGATTTTTATCTTGATGAGGTCCCAAAAGTTCATTTTTGCTTTTGTTTCCCTTGTCTCCAGAGACATGTTGAGTAAGAAGTTGCTGTGGCCAAGGTCAAAGAGGTTTTTGCTTGCTTTCTCCTCGAGGATTTTGATAGCTTCCTGTCTTACATTTAGGTCTTTCATCCACTTTGAGATTACTTTTGTGTATGGTGTAAGAAAGTGGTCCAGGTCCATTTTTTGGCAAGTCACTGTCCAGGTTTCCCGGCACCATTTGCTGAAGAGACTCTCTTTATTCCATTGGATATTCTTTCCTGCTTTGTCAAAGATTAGTTGGCCTTATGTTTGTGGGTCCATTTCTGGATTCTCTATTCTGTTCCATTGATCTAAGTGTCTGGTTTTGGCCAGTACCATACTGTCTTGATGATTACAGCTTTGTAATACATCTTGAAGTCTGGGATTGTGATGCCTCCAGCTTTAGTTTTCTTTTTCAGAATTGCTTTGGCTATTCTGGGTCTTTTATGGTTCCATACAAATTTTAGGATTATTTGTTCTAGCTCTGTGAAGAATGCTGATGTTATTTTGATAGGGATTGCATTGAATATGTAGATTGATTTGGGTAATATCAAGATTTTAACAATATTTGTTCTTCCAATCCAGGAGCATGGAATCTTTTTTTCCTTTTTTGTGTGTCTCTTCTTCAATTTCTTTCATAAGCTTTCTATAGTTTTCAGTGTATAGATTTTTCACCTCTTTGGTTAAGTTTTTTCCTAGGTATTTTATGCATTTTGGTGCAATTGTAAATGGGATCAATTCCTTGATTTCTCTTTCTGTTGCTTTATTATTGGTGTATAGAAATGCAACTGATTTCTGTGCATTGATTTTATATCCTGCAACTTTGCTGAATTCATGGAACAGTTCTAGCAGTTTTTTGGTGGAATCTTTTGGTGGAATCTTTTCATATATAGTGTCATGTCGAATGCAAAGAGTGAAAGTTTGACTTCCTCCTTGCCACTTTGGATGATTTTTATTCCTTTGTGTTTTCTGATTGCTGAGGCTAGGACTTCCAATACTATGTTGAATAGCAGTGGTGAGAGTGGACAACACTGTGTTGTTCCTGACATTAGGGGGAAAGACCTCAGTTTTTCCCCATTGAGGGTGATATTAGCAGTGGGTCTTTCATAAATGGCTTTATGATCTTGAGTTATGATCCTTCTATCTCTACTTTCTTGATGGTTTTTATCAAGAAAGGATGCTGTATTTTGTCAAATGCTTTCTCTGCATCTATTGAGAGGATCATATGGTTCTTGTCCTTTCTTTTATTGATGTGATGAATCATGTTAATTGCTTTGCAGACATGGAAAGCCCTGCATCCCAGTATAAATCCCAGTTGGTCGTGGTGAATAATTTTTTTAATGTATTGTTGGATCTAGTTGGCTAATATCTTGTTGAAATACAATGTTCAACAGGGAAATTGGTCTGTATTCTCCTTTTTAGTGGGGTCTTTGTCTGGTTTTGGAATCAATATAATGCTGGCTTCATAGAATGAGTTTGGAAGTTTTCCTTCCATTTCTATTTTTTGGAACATCTTCAAAAGAATAGGTGTTAACTCTTCCTTAAATGTTTGGTAGAATTGCTCTGGAGAACCATCTGGCACTGGACTTATTTTATGGGAGGTTCTTGATTACTAATTCAATTTCTTTACTGGTTATGGGTGTGTTCATATTTTCTATTTCTTCTTGTTTCAGTTTTGATAGTTTATATGTTCCTAGGAATTTGTCCATTTCTTCCAGATTGCCCAGTTTATTGACATCTAATTGCTCATAATATTCTATTATTGTTTGTATATCTATGGTGTTGGTTGTGATCTCTCTTTCATTCTTGATTTTATTTACTTGGGTCCTTTCCTTTTTCTTTTTGATCAAACTGGCTAGGGGGTTCTCAATTTTGTTAATTCTTTCAAAGAACCATCTCCTCATTTCATTGATCTGTTTACTGTTTTTTTTATTCCAATAGCATTGATTTCTGCTCTATTCTTTATTATTTCACATCTTCTTCTGGTTTGGGGTTTTATTTGCTATTCTTTTTCCAGCTCTTTAAGGTGTAAGGTTAGTTTTTGTATCTGAGACCTTTCTTCCTTCTTTAGGAAGGCCTGGATTGCTATATATTTCTCTCTTATGACCACCTTTGCTGTGTTCCAGAGGTTTGGGACTGTGTTGTTATCATTTTCATTAGCTTCCATGTGCTTTTTAATTTCCCCTCTAACTTCTTGGTTAGCCCATTTATTCTTTAGTATCATGTTCTTTAAACTCCAAGTATTTGTTGTCTTTCCAATTTTTTTCTTGTGGTTTATTTCAAGTTTCATAGTGTTGTGATCTGAAATTATGCACAGTATGATCTCAATCTTTTTGTACTTGTTGAGGGCTGATTTGTGACCCAGTATGTGATCTATTCTGGAGAATGTTCCATGTGCACTTGAGAAGACTGTGTATTCTGCTGCTTTAGGATGAAATGTTCTGAATATAACTTTTAAGTCCATCTGGTCCGGTGTGTCATTCAAAACCACTGTTTCCTTGTTGGTTTTTTGCTTAGATGATCTGTCCATTGCTGTAAGTGGAGTGTTGAAGTCCCCTACTATAATGGTACTATTGTCAATGAGTTTCTTTATGTTTGTGATTAATTGATTTAAATATTCATCTTCTTACATGTTGGGGGCATAAATGTTTACAATTGTTAGGTCTGCTTGGTGGATAGACACCTTAATTATGATATAATGCCCTTCTTCATCTTGTTACAGTCTTTATTTTAAAATCTAGATTGTCTGATATAAGTATGGCTACTCCGGCTTTCTTTTGGCTACCATTAGCATGATAGATGGTTCACCATCCCCTTACTTTCAATCTGAAGGTGTCTTTAGGTCTAAAATGGGTCTCTTGTAAACAGCATATAGATGGATCTTGTTTTCTTATCCATTCTGTTACCAATGTCTTTTGATTGGAACGTTTAGTCCATTGACATTTAGAGTGAGTACTGAAATATATGAATTTATTATCATTGTGTTCCCTGTAGAGTTGGTGTTTCAGGTGGCATTCTCTGGTCCTTTCTGGTCTTTGTGACTTTTGGTATTTTTTATTTTTATTTTTTTGCCTTTTCTCCCCTCAGAGAGTTCCCTTTAAAATTTCTTGCAGGGCTGGTTTAGTGGTCATAAAGTCTCAGTTTTTGTTTGGGAAACTCTTTATCTCTCTTTCTGTTTTGAATGACAGCCTTGCTGTATAAAGAATTCTAGGCTGTATATTTTTCCAATTCAGCACATTGAATATATCCTGCCACTCCTTTCTGGCCTGCCAAGTTTCTGTGGATAAGTCTGCTGCAAAACTGATCTGTTTTCTCTTGTAGGTTAAGGATTTTTTTCCCCTTGCTGATTTCATGATTCTTTCCTTGTCTGTGTATTTTGTGAATTTGACTATTATATGCCTGTTAATGGTTGGTTTTTGTTGAATCTAATGAGAGTTCTCTGTGCTTCCTGGATTTTTATGTCTGTGTCTTTCTCCAGTTGAGGAAAGTTTTCCACTATGATTTGCTCACATAAAACTTCTACCCCTTTTTTTCTCTCTTCATCTTCTGGGACCCCTATGATTCGGATGCTATTCTTTCTTAATGAGTCACTGAGTTCTCTAATTCTTATATTGTGCTCTTGTGCCTTAGTTTCCCTCCTTTTTTCTGCTTCATTATTCTACATAAGTTTGTCCCGTACATCGGTGATTCGCTGCTCTGCTTCATCGATCCTTGCGCTGTGGCATTCATTTGAGATTGCATTTCAGTTATAGCATTTTTAATTTTGTCCCAATTAGATTTTACTTCTTTCACCTCCACAGAAAGGGATTCTATGCTTTTTTCAACCCCAGATAGTATTCTTATTGTCATGATTCTAAATTCTGGTTCAGACATCTTTCTTATATCTATGTTGATTAAGTCCCTGGCTTTCATTTCTTCCTGTTTTTTTCTTTTGGGGTGAAATTCTTCATTTTGTCATTTTGGAGGGAGAAAAAAATTAATAAAATAAAAATTTTAAATTAAAAACAACACAAAAATATCAAATAAAGGATGGTAGATCCTTGGTGTGTTTTGGTCTGGTTGTTGAAATAAGCTTGATAGAACATAGAACAAAAGGGAAAGAAAAGAAAAGGAAAAAATGCAGGAAAAAGTTTGAAAATTTAAAAAAATGATCACAATAAAATAGAATAAAATGAAATGATGAAGGTAAAATAGAATTAAAAATTTTACAAAAAATATAAAGAATATAGTATAAAATTAAAGAAATATCTTTTTTATAAAAACGGAAAATAAAAATATTTTTTTCTCTTTCTGTATTCAAAAAGAAAAAAAGAAAAAGAAAAAAAACTGAATAGATCTACCAGCAAACAGAATTAAATGTGATTGAAATTACATCCAGTTTCCCCTAGAAGTTAAACTATGAAGCACTTTATAGTCCATAAACTAAGCAGGCAGAGACTTGTGGTGTTCCTCTAGAACGCGGTTGGCGCAGTTAGATGGGGCTTGGTGTAACAGCTCTGTTCTCCACTAGATGGCACTGCTTAGTTTACTGGGGTGGATAGGTGTGGCATGTGTGCGTGTATGCACATGGGCCAGAGAAGTGAAAATTGGTGTTACCCAGCTACCCAGTCTCTAGCCTCAGGACTCTGTGTTCTCACCAACAATCAAGCACTCCTCCTTTTTCTCCAGCTTCCGTCCACTCCACACTTCTACACTGTCCAGGATTGAGTAGTCAGCCTCTCAGGCGGCACCTCCCTCCCAAGTTTTATCTCAGATGGGGCTATGTTTTCAAAACCCTCACATCTGAGGGCCCTGTGCCTTTGACCCACTCCAATCCTTGGGTGAGGGTCTCAAAGAACAATGGCCAGGTGCAGGCCCACCCCCAGGAACATTGGTGTGACCATGCTGCTACAGATGCCCAGAGACTGGGGCCAGATGCCAGCCCACTCCAGAAAAGTTTCATGCAATCATGTAGCAGCAGCATTTCAGGGAGTGTGGTAAATCACAACACACATCTCACCCTAGGCTTCACCATCTCCCTAAAGTCCTTTTTCCAATACCAGAAAACATGGCTGTTCTCCAGGGTCCACTGAGAGCTTTGCCAGTCAGGAGGTTGTACAGCCTCTACCAAATATCCTCTCAGCAGGGGAACTGCCTCTCAGACCCCTCAGACCCCACTGCCTGCTCCTGGGGATTCATCCTTCCCACCAGAGCTCTGCCAGGTATCGAGTTGTAGAGTCTCAGACTCAGCACTCCTCTGCTTATAGAGTCCTAATGGTACTGAAAACCTCTCCTTTCTCCTTTCTCCCTTTCTTGTTCAGTCCCTTATGGGTGTTTCCACTCTTCCTCTTTCTCTCCAGCTGCTTTTGGGGGGAGTGCTTTTCCTGTACTCCCCACCCTGTCTCTGTCCTCTCTCCATAAGCAAAAACAGCACCCTACCCTCCGTGGCTTCTCTTTCCCCCAGTTCACCTCTCTGTGCCATGTACCTGCTGCGTTCTGTGGCTCAAGTAATGCAGATTGTTGTGTTAATCCTCAGACCAATTTTCTAGGTGTGCAAGATGGTTAGGTGTTGATCTAGCTGCATTTCAGGGACAAGAGAAGCAGAAAACTTCCATGCTACTCTGCCATCTTGGCCCAGCACAATACTCCATTGCCCAGATCAACTCATATGGCCATGCTTGAAGTCACAGAGAAGTATAGTGTAGTTTAGAGTCACTGTATGCTGCTGAAGAAGAGCCCTCTGAGACAGGAACAGAGGAGGAGCCTGTACTCCTTCTTGAGAGAGGGACTCCCATTTTATCTCTTTTATACGTAACATATTTGAATATAAAGTCATAAAATATGAATATTCATTAACTCTGGGTGGAGAACATAAGATTATTAACATACCCGTCATGTATGTCTATATTTTATAAGCTTTAAAATAAAAATAAACATGAAAATAGAGCATAAGCCTTACACTTTAAAAATAAGATAAAAAGGTATTTTGTCACATAACCTGCCAATCATTTCCCAAGGATTATGCCCACCTCTCTGATATTAGGCTCCACTGTTCATATACCCTGAGACTCCAACACGGAAGTAAACAACACAAGGAAGGAGAATCTCACAGAATCCATTCTGCTTGCTTTAGTTTGGGAAGCAAGAAATGGTCTGTCAAGGCCGGGGGTCTGATGCAGAAGTAGCATCAGTGCTGACAGGATTTATAGTTGCCATAAAGTAGACTCACAAGTAGCAGAACAAACTATTGCATCTAGCCTGTGGTTGTGTAAGAAGCAGTAGCAACACCAGTTTCCCTATCAGAGGATTCCGTGGTGTGCTTTTAACATTTTTGGTGGGGTGGGGAGTAGGGAATTTCACTTCCAGTTAGTCCTCTACTATTCTCAAAATTCTGGGAGGCACTTAATATCTTTTTTTTTTAACTTTTCTGTTGTGAAATGTAACATAGATTCTTAAAAATTCATATCAAGGCATAACTTAGTGAATTATTACAAGGATAACCTTTGCAATCACTACCCAGGATAAGAAATAGAACTTATCATTTTCCCTAAAAACCAATTACCAGCCCTCCTTCTGCCTCAAAGAGCCACTAATCTGACTTTTAAAATAATTATTTCCTATGGGGTGCCTGGGTGGCTCAGTTGGTTAAGTGCCCAACTCTTGATTTTGGCTCAGGTCATGATCTCATAGTTCATGGAATCGAACCCCACTTCTGGCTCTGTGCTGACAGTATGGAGTCTGTTTGGGATTCTCTCTCTCCCTCTCTCCTATCCCTCCCCTTGCTCACGAGCATGCTCCCTCTCTCTCAAAATAAATAAACATTAAAAAATAATTATTATTATTTCTTTCATTCTTTATAGTTTTATTACTGGAATGTGCACCCCTGAAATAATACAGGTACCCGTTTTGACAAATATATCTTTTAGATCTTCCCACCCCTTCCTTTTTCCATCCATCTCTCTCTTTCCCTCTCTCTCTCTCTCCTCCCTCCCTCCCTACAATTTGTATGTTACATAGCTGGCTTATTTAAGCCCTTCGAGTTTCACAAAACACAGTATGGGTTTTGCTGATTCTATCTCCATGGTGTAGTTTCACATGCTGCACTTTTCCCTATATTTCCTATAAATTCATGTTACATATAAAGAATTTGTCATATTCTGATTCTATGATTTTTTTAAAAAAAGAATTTCCTCAGAGTTTGTGTCATGTTCTTCCAAAGCCTGTTAGGCTTTGCAAATGGTGTTATTCTAATTCACCCATTGCTTCTCCCATTATTAGCTGGAATACATCTATAAAGAGACATTTCTCTGCATGTACTTTGTAGTTACCCAGTAAAAAAACTCATAAAGGATAATACTTAGACCTTTTCCTTCCTTTACCAGGCTCTAAAATATTGAGTTGTTTTCCTACCTTCCAAAACTGAACAATTAATTTCTTTATAAAGTAGTACTTTGAACTCATTCATATATTTAAACATATTTGATGTCTTCAAACTATTATAGTTATTACACTTATTGACATATAAATTTCCACATCTTATAGGCACTAGGAGCCTCTTTAAGTTGGCTTTGACCCTTGTAGTCTCTGATAACTCTGTTCATGTCTGCAGTGACACGATCTCTGATAATTATCTTCAACACTTTTGACCCAGGCCCCTAGAATCAGACATTACTCCCCAAACACTTTTGTTTGCTTTCTTCTTTTAAGAGGGAAATCATGTATACTAAGTACCATCTGAGCTCCAGGAATACTCATTGCTATTAGACTAGTCATTATTTTTATCTTTTAGTGGTCATTACTAGAACACACACACACACACACACACACACACGCATGCACACATACACTTTTAAAGATAAAGCATCTTGTGATTTCACCATAATACTTTTAATTTAATTTTAGAATGTCAGGATATTGACTTATACTTGTCTAATATATCTGTACGTCATGTCTCTTCCCTGAGAAGCTGGTTTTCAAGATCACTGGGGAAGTAAAGTAAACTGTTACATAATTACATACAGTTGACTCTTGAACAATGCAGGGGTTAGGGGCGTTGATTCCCTGCACAGTTGAAAATCCAAGTATAATTTCTGAATCCCCCAAAACTTAACTACTAATAGCCAAATGTTGACCAGAAGCCTTACCAATAACTTAAACAGTTAACACATATTTTGTATGTTATATGAATTATATTACAGATTCTTAGAATAAGTAAGCTAGACAAGAGAAAATGTTATTAAGAAAATCATAAAGAAAATACATTTACAGAATTATAAAAATTTGCATATAAGTGGACCCATGCAGTTAAAATCTCTGTTGTTCAAGGGTCAACCGTATTTGTTTAATCCCACATTACATTCACAGCAACCTCAGAACAACAATGCCAGGGGGCACCTGGGTGACTTAGTTAAGCATCAGACTCTTGCTCTTGGCTCAGGCTCACGTCATGATCTCACAGTTGGGGAGACTGTGCCCCATGCACTCTGCGCTGACAGCATCAAGACTGCTTGGGATTCTTTCTCCCTCTCTCTGTGTCCCTCCCCTGCTCGCTCTCTCTCTCTCTCTCCTCTCTCTCAAAATAAACATTAAAAAAGAAGAATAACAATGCTAACATTAACATAATAAAAGCTACTATTGAAAGGAGTTGGACGTTTTTGCTTATATTTTCCCCACTCTCTCTCAATTTCTGCTTATTTACATTGTCAGAACATATACACATTACATAGTATATTCTTTCCTTTATAGTCCTTATTTAGTATTAGTTGTGTAAGCAAATATATAATGAATATTTACCCCAGTCTTTATAGTAATATCTCAGGGCATTTGGTTTAAATTCCATAGGAGGAGCTTAGAGAACAGGTATTTCCTGCATAAAGGTAAGAGTTTGCCTGTGGCATTTATACTGGAAAGTCAAATTGCCTTGGTTTAATGATTGTCTTACATTTTCTTTACATGAATATCTTTTTAAATGCGTTTTTTTTCAAGTTTATTTATTTATTTTGAGAGAAAGAGAGCACATGTGTGCATGAACAGGGAAGGGACAGAGAAACAGGGAAAGAGAGAGAATCCCAAGCAGGCTCGAAGATCTGAGATGTCAGTGCAGAACCCAGCTGATCATGACCTGAGCTGAAATCAAGGGTAGGATGTTTAACTGACTGAGCCACCCAGATGCCCTTTACATAACTATCTTGAATATGATATTCCAATTAGTTTGGTATAAAGTTTGCTATTTAAAAGCTGATGACAATTTGAGTTTCTTTTCCTTGTAAGTAGCTGGGTATTTTTTCTGGGTGTTTAATAATTATTTTTCCTTTTTCTTTAATGTGCTATAATTTTACTAGAATATATCCAGATATTGGTTGTTCTCGGTTAGTTTTCTCCAGTACTAATGTATCCATTCTAACTGTAATTTTAATTTTTTTCTTTTTTAATTTTAGGATTTTGTTTTAAATATAGCTAATGTAACAGTTACTAAATGTAACTGTTCCATTTTCTTCCATTCTGGGGACAGTGAGAGCTGGAGAATTACTATCATGCACACTCTGGGATCTTTTGGGCTTATCTTTTCTCTCTCAAATATTTTTATTACCTTGCTTTTTTGAAATCTTTCTTATTTTCAATTTTTTCTTTCACTATCTTTGAGTTTATTTACTCAGATGTCCCAACTTAGGCTTCAATTATTTTAATTTTTAGTTATTATGTATCTATTTTCTGTTAATAATTATCATCTCATTTTTTAAATTTTCTAATTCTGATTTATGTTGTTTTTTCACATGTGGTTTCATTTTCTTAATATCTTTTAAGTAATTCTGAAATGATAGTTTGTACTGTTATCTTTTTGTGGACGTCTTTATGGCATGCTTTTACATTGACTAGGGATGCTAGTCTTCTTGAAAGAGAACATCAGCTACCTTCATTTTGACCTCTGTCTGTACTTTCCAATTAAATTCTTCCCAGCTTATCTCTTAACTCAGGCAAAAGACCCTGAGGGCAAAGCATCCCCAGCTAGAAAACAAAACTAACCCATCAAGAAATAAGGACTCTGCCCTGATGCCAGCAAGACCCCACATGACTAACCCCAAGACAATGTTCGACCAGACCTTTACTGCCCACGTGCATGCACCCACCGACCTTTGTCCAACAGTTTCCTTAGGTAAACATAGAAGTATTTTTAGCACTTGGGAGACAGTTTTGGAGACGTTAGTCTGTCTTCCCGGTGTTGACCTAAAAGAAATAAATTGTTTCACCTCCGCTCATTTCTCAGCTTTGGATTTTGTCAGCGGGGAGTGGTCGAATCTGGTGTGTTTGGGACCCCGGAGCCAGGTGCTCTTGTACCGCTGCACCCCAGCTACACCATCTTCTTTGAATAACATTCCAAGGAATTTGACCTCAATCCTTTTTGTTGCTCTTTTTATGTGACCTTAGTTTTCTTGAACTACAGTGAAAGCTTGGTTCTAGATAGCATTTCAAAACTCACAGCTGTATAGTTCTCTTTGGTCATGTTTTCCCAAAGTGTCACAAAATACGGCAGCTGACATTTTGACTTGGTTTACCTCCCCAGCTTTGACCTGGACATTCTCTCCCACTTTGTCTCCATTTTCCCTGAGCTACTTAATTTAAATTCTATTCCCTCAAGTTTCTCTTAGTGTGGGCTTCGTCCTGAAAGGGGGCTTTTGCTGGTTCATTCTGAGAACTCATAGGGCAGAAACTAAGCAAGCTCATTCTGACATTTCTGAAGACTTGCATTTATTCACTATTCAGTGTGCAGAAACTCTCTCAGTTTTAGCTATTGTTCTCAAACTGAGTCTCTTAGCATTTCAGTGAGGATCTGATGGCTGTTTTAGGATTTTCTGGGCTATAGCTACCCTGGTGCTTCTTCTATACAGATACTGACACCATGCATGTCTTGTAGCTGTCATTGATTTGTCTCCATCTACTCAAACTTGGGGATTAATGAGGATACATATGTTATCTGTGGAGTTTTGATTTGCTAATCAAGTTTCTCTGCGTGTTTTTATAAGAAGAGGAATTTGGGGAGATTCAAAATCTATACTGCTCTTATTATCTTGTAACAGTCCAAGAATCCTACATTAATCTTTTTAAGTAAGTTTACTGAGATATAATTCACATGCAATTTATACAGTACACCAGTCTATAATTTTTGACAAATGCGTAAGTTATGTAGCCACCACCACAGTGAAAACATAGAACAGATCCATCACTTCCAATAATTTCTTCATAACTATGCCCCTTTAGTGTCCTTTTCCCAGGACCCCAGCCCTTTGAAACCACTGATTTGTTTTCTGCCCTACAGTTTGTTTAGCCTTTTGAGTCTGGATTCTTTCACAAAGCATCATGGAATTGACATCCACCCCCATTTTTGTTGGTACTGAATGCTGCATCTTAGAGGGTGGGGATTCTCAGAGATCCAGTCCCTTCTCTAGTGTTTTGAGAGCCCTTTCCAACCCTTCCCCAGGAGTATAGGATGACTTTCTTACACTCTTGCCCCAGGTGCAGAGTTTTTACCTGTGCCCACCCCTCCCCAGGGGGTGGATGGGTGGCTACAGGTATACTGCCCTTCCCCTAGCGACTAAGGTTTTTGTTCCTCCAGGAAAAAGGAGCCAATTGCACTTCTGCTTGGAGGCTTTGTCCTCTCCTGCTCACCTACCTTCTTGCTCTTGAATGCCAGAAACTTCCAGAAAAATCTGGGGTCAGGTATAGATTTCTTTCAGGAGTTAATGTCCAAACAGTTCTGTGCCCTCATGGTAGCCCACACTCTGACTTTATCTATTTGAAAACCTTTTTATCTTCTTACACATTCTGTGGAGTCATTGTCTGCTTCCCACCCCCACAGGAGAAATGGCACTCACATCCCACCTGTCTTTGATGGTGCACATCTTAAGAATTCAGGCTAGTTGGCTGCACAGAAAACTCAGCTCTTTAATGGGTCCAAGAAAAGTTATGATTTTGTACATTATCTGGCTGGTTTTATGTGATTAGGTGGAGGCCATGCTCTTTCCAGCTTTCTACACCTTTGGTGGAAGCCAGAGATGTCAGTATGTTTTTAATACATTTCCTTTTTGCTCTATCAGCCAGGGTCAACTCTTTGGGGACATAGCTAAGACTCATGATAAATGAAATGGAAAAATTTTAAAGATCATCAAAATCTTTGCAGTTGAATTTAAGATCAGTTCAATCTGACATGACTGACATTGAAAATAACTCGTGGACTATCACTACCCCTCACACTATCCACGCATTGTGATGTTTCACAATTAACTAAGAATGTCTCACAAACTCTGACTTCTTGCAGATTTACTACCTTAAATGGGTCAAAACAATCTGAGTAAAACAGTTTTTTAACAAGAGCATCTTTTGTTTCTTTACAAAGAATGAAGGAAACTGCTACAGCAATCCATAACTATAATAATATAGCATAGCCAAATATGACTTTACTTAAAACCTTTATTTTAACCTGATGGCCCTACACACTATAGATTACTTGGTCATAAATTCACATTTGTATCAGAAAGGAAACGTGTACAGCACAGTATATGAATAAACAAATTACTTTGAGATCTCAGAAAATTGATGCTAGCTTCCCTTACTTGAAGTCTAATTTCCTTCTTCAAGTTGACTCACCATTCTGATTACACATTATTTTTCTTCAAAGAGGGGCCTTCTATTATTTGTTTGAACAGGTACCAACACCAGACTTCATGATGAACTGGAACTCAGAACAGGGAGTTCATCAGGAACCCAGACCTGTCCCTAGGCTCTGCTTCTCTCTACTCATTTCTCTCCTTCTTTTTCTCTGAGATTACTTTTGCTTGCTTCACAATGCACATGGTTAAACATTGTCACAATTGAGCCCACAAGTTTCTCACAAGCAGGCGATAACCCAGACAGGGACTGGAATCAAGTTCAAAGTTTGTAATTCTTGAGAGAGGATCTAATTGACTTAGTTTGGGTCAGCACTTGACCTCTGGTCTACCATCTGTGCTCAACGTGCCAGGGTCATGGTTCAGGGTGGTACCCTGTGGGGAGGGGCAGGGCAGATGTACCAAGATGTTTCTTATACTTTGTGTTGCCTTTGACCACATCTCTTTGTATCCATTTTGGCATGGACGTGGCACTCTGAGTTAGTAGGAGAAATGAGTTGAAGAAATTAACTAGTTTTAATGAGCTTATCTGGTGTTCTACTTTTTCCTTATGTAAAAAAAAAAAATTGTGTTTCTATGGAAAACTATGCCTCATCTATAGCACACCATTCTCAGTTATTAGGTTCTAGCCATGTTGATTGTTTTCATTCATTGTTCATTTGTCAAATCTTTATAAGTTATAGGCAACTGATGGCAATTTTAATTGACTTTCTCTATCCTGTGGAAAATCCAGTTTCATCTCTATTTGCAATTTATTGCAGCATTCCTTGATTCTACATAAATGTGTGCTCTTTTGACTTTTCCTTTGAACAGTTTAAATATTTTCTTAGTTCCCTGAGTAAAATATCATGACATACGAATACAATATTTTATATCTATATGAATCATGATTTTGTCTTTTCATGAACATCATTCTCTGTCGCCAATATCACTTTTCTGAGCTTTTTACTGGGTCAGCCTTAAAGTAACGTCAACATTTTTATTTATCAAAAGATTCTTTATCTTAAAGAAGATACTACTTTGTGAGTAAATGGACCACAAATCAAGAAATCTTGAATACAATTAGAACTGAAAAAAAAAATTTAAATCCCCTGTGCCTCCAGTCTTTTGTGGAAATTGTTGCTAATGATTTATGCATTCTAAGGGCCTTGAAACTTTCACGGATATGTTCTCAGCCCCTAAACAATTCATAACATGTGTTTAATAATGTTTGGTAAATTTAATTATGAATATAAACTTTAAAAGTAGTTTTCTACTATATGTAACTTAAAAAAAATTGGTCAGTTAAACTAAAATGTTCAAGCCTAATTTTTATCATATTAGATATGGGAAGGCAGGAAAAACAAATAACAAGTTCAATGAAAAAAACTATATAAAGCAACATTAACTTAAAAAAATCAAACTTTGAGAAAAGTCAGGACTACCTAGTTCCCTAACATTTAAAGGGGAAGGAGTTGGGAGATAAATAGCAAAGCTTATTAAAAACAAGAACAAAAAGAAACCTAGCTAGTGTTTTCTCACCATTGAAGCAGAACCATGAAATTCAAATGGCAAGAATGATCCTGTACTTCTCTTGTGAGATGTGAGAAGAAAAAGATGGCTTGGCCCTTTTATTGTGTTGGTATTTTTGTTAAGTTATGTCCTTCTGTCTATTCTCGGCTTCTGAATAGGCATTCCATTTTATTTTTTTCCCTAGTAACATTTTAAAATTAAACCCCCAATTTTTCTCTCTCTCTTAGAGAAATCTGTTTAGTTTCTCCTTAGAGAGATGAGCAGGCATTGGAAGTCTGGAAAGGGACCCAAGACACAAAACTGGCAGACCATTTGCCTGTCAAGGTAATTTAGCATTTTACTCTATCACGTAAATTATAGCCAACTTTACGATGTAAAATCCCTTGTTTACTGAAGTAAATCAGCAGCAACTTAACATTTTTTGAATATTTATAGTGCTCTTACTTTAAACAAAATATTTTCTTTGATCTAACACTGTCACTACACTAGAAGGCATCTGCCCAACGTAATTGATCCTGTTAATAAAGAAGAAGAGGAGAAAGGAGTAATAGTCTATTTGAAAATCTGTAAATGTCTAAACTTCAAAAATTACTTGTCTTACCTTCATTTTTAATTTTTTTTGTTTATTTTAGAGAGCAAGAGAGAGTAGGAGAGAGGGGTAGAAGGAGAGAAAGAGAGAGAGAGAGAGAGAGTGAGAGAGAGAGAGAGAGAGAGAGAGAGAGAGAGAGAGAGAATCTCAAGCAGGCTCTATGCTCAGCATGAAGCTCAATGCACGGCTTGATGAGGGGGCTCAATCTTATGATGCTGGGATCATGACTTGAGATGAAATCAAGAGTCAGACACTCAACTAACTGAGCCACTCAGGCACCCCCAACTTGTCTTGTCTTTAGATTAATTATTTCCCTTAGTTTAAGGAAATGGTAAATCATGTTTCATGCAGATATAAAAATAATCATGTGTTGGGGTGCCTGGGTGACTCAGTCAGTTGAGCATCCAACTCTTGATTTTGGCTCAGGTCATGATCTCGTGGTCATGAGATCGAGCCCTGCATTGTGCTCCATGCTGAGCATGGATCATGCTTAAGATTCTCTGTCTCTGTCTCAGTCTCTCTCTCTCCCTCTGCCCCACTTCCCAACTCATGCTCTCTCTCAAATAAATTTTTAAAAAATAATAATAATCATGTGTTAAAGACTTTACTTATTTGATATGAGGGAACCAAACAGATGTTATTACTGATTCAAAAGAGAAACCAAAAGAGCACAAAATTCTATGATGTGAAGGAATGTCAAGATGAATTTCAAATAGGGACAAAACTGGATTTTCCAGAAGGGATGAAATCATGAAAATCACTACCAAACAGGACATTATTTATCTATCCATTAGTTACCTATAACTGATAACTAATTGCAAACCAGTTCAAAGACAACAAGCAGGGCCAGAGTTAATAACCTAGAAGAATATGTTGTAGATAATGCACAGTTTTCTATTGAAATACATGCAAAAAATTCTAGAGTGATTCCCTTCCACTGCAGAATGTAGAGAATGTAGAGAAATGTACAGAGAGTATCTGGTGATACCAGCTGGTGATACCCAATCACTATTAAAGGGGAGTACATTGTATTAAATGTCACTTTTTTTTGATATTTGCAATGAACACCAAAAGAAAGTGATGTTTTACTGATCTACTCCTGGTTTTACTTTTAGCACAACCTCCATGCTCCCAATTTCAGTTTTAATTACTTCTTTCTCTATAACATATGCAAAGGAAGACTAAGGGCCAGTCAGGCAATCTGGTATAAAATCAAAAAGAGCGAATACATAGCAATAAGAAAAGAATAAAAACAAATACAGTTATGAAAATGCTCTGTACTAAAAATACTCTACTTTGGGGGAATAAGCTTTATCTAAAATAGCCTTTACTAACTACAGAAAGAAAATGGAATAAATTAAATCAAGAAAAGTGTTACTAGAGGTCAGTGATCCATTGCAAATTGGCCATCGTGAGCTATAAAGGAACCCAATATTAAGTAACACTAGACTGGCTTGGGCTATGCATTGGTTTATTTGGTTGGTTGATTAGATGTTTGTTTTGTTCTACTTTTATAAAGGACTCTAGGGACTCCTACATTACCAAATACTTTCAAGGATAAAAGTTAAGGAAATGAAAATGAGTGGAAGCTTGAGCGATTTAGAAAAAGACCACAATATATTTTGAAATCTCATTTTATGCAGAAAAACACACACAGATTATCTTGACGAATGACAAATGATCTGCCTTTTTAAGTGGCTGATTTATATTGGTATAGAATTGATTTGAACATTTTGTGTCAGTGGAGTAAGGCAGAAGGTGAGGGGCAACAAAATCAGGATTAGAGATAATGTGGTTGCTCACATGGATTTTCAGATTTTGCGTGGGGCTACAGTGACCTTTTAGTATTTTTCATGTAGCTCATAGATCCTTTAAATCTGTGACTTAAAATATATATAAAGAGGTCTGGGAAAATTTAATATATTTTATTTTACTATTATCAAATGGACTTGTATAGGAAACCATTATATCCATTTCTTGGCCTGCAAATATAATCTTAAACCACCCAATAAAGTGGGGAGGGTGCATGGAATGGCTCACAAATCACAAATGGCTATGTCCACGGCAGGCATTGCTAACTGAGCTCAGCGTTCTTTACTACTCAGCTGGTATATGTTCTCAGAATTATTTAATTATTTAATACAAGGCTCCAGTCAGCTTCTACTACGCCATTGGAGTTGACAGGCAAGTTTAAACCTATTTGCAACCACTGACTTAGATTATCAATAATTGATTATATACCACAGAGATCAGAAGCTAGAAGAACCAGTAAATCAAACACCTGACTGGGAAAGAATATGAGTTCTATTTTCTCTGTTTTCACAAACAGCTTTTTACTGGTTTCACATCACCTTTGGTTTAAGGCCTGTTTGGTGTTCTAACAATTATTACCGATCCCACAGAGGCTCCTGCAGGGGTCTTTGAGTAGTATCCTAGGAAACTTGAAATAGGAAGAACTCAAGTGATGGTTAAGTGGGTAAATTTGAAAACTCCTAATCGGTCAACATCTATATTTAGCTTTTCACAGTGGGAGACCACCTCCTCTACAACCACTCAATTTCAAATTTAGTATTTTCCCTTCATATGTATTTTTATTTCAAACTACAGTCAGACTGTGTCTGATGTTGACAGATATTGCTGAAGATCAGCCTTGTATCACCGCTCTGCTGATAAGTTCTCCCCGAAGCACAGGGCACCCCAGCACGCCAGCATATCTCTTGAACTGTGAGAAACATAAGTATCTATCCTGACTTGCTGGTACCTACTTTTATAAACTTCTTTCTTGATATTATTGCATAGCACTCAACTCATAATTATGATTTTATCTTCATTTTTCATTCCTAAGTATCACTATTCCTATATCTTCTTTTAAAGTGTTTGTTTGTTGGGGCGCCTGGGTGGCTCAGTTGGTTGAGTGTCCAACTCTTGGTTTTGGCTCAGGTCATGATCTCATTGTTCACGGGTTCGAGCCCCACGTCAGGCTCTGTGCTGACAGCATGGAGCCTGCCTGGGATTCTTTCTCCCTCTTTCTGCCCCTCCCCTGCTCGCTCTCTCGCTCTCTCTCTCTCTCTCTCTCTCAAAAATAAATAAATAAACATTACAGTGTTTGTTTATTTATTTATTTGAGAGAGAGAAAGAGAGAGAGAGCGCACATGAATGGGGGAGGGCAGAGAAAAAGGGAGAGAGAGAATCCCAAGCAGGTTCTGCTCTGTCAGCACAGAGCCCAATATGGGGCTCAGTCCCACCAACGATGAGATCATGCCCTGAGCCAAAATCAAGAGTCAGATGCTTAACTGACTGAGTCACCCAGGTTCAAAATGTAGGCTCATTATTCCTACATCTTATACATGATTTGAGCATTTTGGCTCATGGTGACTTTCTTTTCATGTTCATTTTCCATTTTGCTGCTCCCCAACAATTATAGTCAGGTATTAATCTGCAGGTCAATCATAAGGTGAGGGTAGTGACACAGGCATCATCCAAGCTGGATGGTGCCAGTGGTTTGAATTATGTATTTTATTGCATAAGACATATGTTGCTAGCCTCCTCCCTACAAAATAATTCTGTCATTGGTGTTTCCCTGGAGATTAGCCTCAAGTCCCCTTATTATTTTATTTTCAATTTTATGATTTGAGTATTCAAATCCCCTTCTTATGCCAGCAGTCCTTGAAACTCTAGCACTTCCTATCTTCCTTTCCATTTTTCTTGTCTTCTTTTCCCTGCCTTCTTCAAAGGTTTGTAAGGGTTTGGAATGTGCTAGAGCTGGTACATAGAGGAGATAATAAAGTACTGACTTCCAGGACTCCTTAGTCCTGTGGAGAAAACAGATATCACAAAATAATTAGAATTGAAGCACTGTGGGGGTTCCTGAGCGGCTCAGTTGGTTGAGCATTCAACTTCGGCTCAGGTCATGGTTCATGGGTTTGACTCCTGTGTCGGGCTCTGTGCTGACAGCTCAGAGCCTGGAGCCTGCTTTGATTCTGTGTCTCGCTCTCTCTGCCCCTCCCCTGCTTGTGCTCTGTCTCTCTCTGTCTCTCGAAAATAAATAAATAAATGTTTTAAAAATTTAAAAAAAAAAACAAAAGAATTGAAGCACTGTGATAAATATGCTCTGTGGAAGGCCAAGTGGAGAGAATACTTACACACAACATGAATACATCAGAGAAAGCCTTGTTTTCTTCATCTATACTATGATACTAAATTTCTGAAACATCATTTTAGTTTCAAGGCTATTTTATGTGTCTTTCTTCTTAATTTATCTCCAGTCCCCCTTCCTTCTCTTTCTCTCTGTATTAACCATGTCTTTTATTGTATACATTCTGATATTTTGACATCTGGAGACTTGCTGACCCCGGGGGGAATCACCCCTTCCAAGGGGAGCCAATTCCCAGAAATAAGAAAAAACTCACCCAAGAGTGCACTTTGCAAATACAAATCAACCAATCCAGAGCTCAACTACCCGCTCTATCACACTGCCACATTCTGGGACGCTAACTCTCTACCCTAGTCACCATAGGCTAGGTGCCAGACAAGTAAGGAGAGACCTTATACACTGAAATTGTTCAAACTGGTCAGTCCTAAACCTGCCTATCCTGCCTTGCACATGCTACTGAAGAAACCATAACAAAGTTCTTGCCCACAGTTTTCCCTCTCCTTCCATCTCCTAACTGATAGCAATACTTCCCTGTGTGGATACCTCCATGACCTGGTGTGTTCTTACCTCTTGGGACATTTGAACGAGAAACTCTTTTCAATGGCAGTAGTTTTCTAATCTATTGGTCCAACTATAGCTCAAGTTTCTACTAATAAATGATCTTTTATAACACTTCCTCTCTCCCATTCTCCCTCCCCTTCCTACATCCTGTCCTCTCCAATTTTTTGCAGGATTTTTTACCTCAACACCCAGGGTTCATTGTCTCACCACTTCGAAGAATGAAGAGGTGGACACAGAATAAAATGAGCAGCAGGCGAAAGTTTATTAGAGTATAAGATCAGAAAGGAAAAATAGTATGGAAACTCTCTTTGCAGAGTGGGGGCATTCGAAAGTGAATATCCGTGGACTATAGGCAAGGGACTTTGTTTTATAGGATTTTGGTCACCCTCCCTTCCCTTCCCCCTCACTCCTTCTCAGGTCCTACCCTTATTGGTTTGATAACTCTAGGTTCTGGGTTGTCCATTCTTGACTGGCTGATTTCATTGTGTGAGGAATCAGACTATGGTCATACTGTCCCTTTTACAACATGAGTTTTATGGTTTATCTATTTTAGTTAGGTATTTTGATTGTCAAAATCCTGAGGGGAACCTGAGGAGAAGTAGGTGTTGTTCATTAGATTTTTAAGATGAACCTTAAGCCTGAGGAAGTTTGCTCCTAGTCAGATGCTCCCAGCATTTTTTAAAATATGTGTTTTTCCCCACCCAGAGATCTCAGGTCCTAACTTTCCCTCTCTATTTTATCCTATCCTTCCCTATCATAATTTCACTTTGTTAATATAGACTATAATTTTTTTTAAAAGTCTGCTATCAAAAAATTGGCTCTCTTCACACACACACATGTAATTCTTGTCAACTACTTCCTTTGTAAGAGCAGTCTTCACACTGTTTGTTAGAACAATTAGAGAAGAAATTATCTCTTTTGGAAAAAACAAGTAAAAAATATTACATATACCGATAGGCTTTTAAACTTAATTTGTTTACTTTTAAAAGAGAAATTATACTTGAGCAGCTACTCTTTTAAAACTAAAAACCAGGGGCGCCTGGGTGGCTCAGTCGGTTAAGTATCTGAGTTTGGCTCAGGTCCTGACCTCATGGTTCGTGGGTTTGAGCCCAGCTTTGGGCTCTGTGCTGACAGCTCAGAGCCTGGATCCTGCTTCAGATTCTGTGTCTCCTTCTCTCACTACCCTTCCCCACTTGCGCTCTGTTAAATAAGTGTTAAAAAAAATTAAAACTAAAAACCACAAGTGAATCAAAGATCTTAGTCTATGAAGTAAACTAGATAGTACATGTGCACATGAGTGTGTGGGGGTGCACACACACACACACATAAACTACAAGTGATTCATAGGTGGATATTACAATGGGGTGAATGTGTCCAATCTGTAAATAAAGCAGATACAAAGATGAACCCCTGACTTAATCTGTTACAGAATTCTTGGTCTGGAAAATCATGGTCTGTTAAGGAAAGACAAAATTGAAAATACTCATTCAGCTTCCATTCTAATACATTAGTTAAACACACTAAGTGTTTTATGCACAGATAGTAAATTGAAATGGAAAAACAACAACAATGACAAAGCAACAGAACTAAAACAAGCAAGAAAAAAACTGTTTTCTGCATTATACCCAAAGATCCACCATCCCCCCCCCCCCCCCGCCCCAGATGTCTCTGCTTGCCGGTATTGAAAAACAAACACAGTCTAGAAATTATGGAAAGAACCTATTAAGCCAAGAGAGTGTCTCACTACCCATTGGCATCAAAAGTTCAAGAGCCCTCAGGCTCCTCTAACAGTTCCTTAAAAAGAGCGATGAACTGAGAAAGCTCTACTGGGGCCAAGCATTCCATGGAAGTTCAGAAGCAAACAAAGGCAGACTAGCCCACCCAGCATCACAGCTCATTAAGGTGTTTTATATTCAAGTGAAGTAAAACAGGAAAATATCACCACGCTTCTCATGTGAAATGAAAAGAAATTGAGTCATCCAGCATCATTAAAATAAAAAGAAGCTAAAAATACATCTCCATGAGCAAACAGCCACTTGCAACCTGTAACATACACTTGGCCATATCTTACCCTGTAAAGCACATCAGGCTAAGAGAATTCATTATTGTGAAGTGTAGGTTCTCCCCTCATCACTAGTCAACCTGAACCCTAGCCTGGATTGTCAAGTACACATGAGTTTGATGGGATTCAGTTGTTTAAGAGAAGGAAGAGGGGGAATTTGTAGGGCTTACCCAAGTTTCAGCTTCTGTATTTATTAGCCATTGGCTTTAGGCAAATAATTTAGTCTCTGTACCTGTTGCTTCATGTATAAAATGAGATTAAAAACTATTTCATTGCCTTCTTCACTGTATATAAAAGTATGTTGTAAACTGGTTGATTCTACAGAATTGACAGTTTTCTTATTATATGTAATTTATGAAAATAAAATCAGATTATTTGGGTTTACAGGAGAAATACATTACACCAAATATACTAAATATATCAAGTTTCATATTTCTATACAGATAGCTATCACAAGGCTAGGTAAACAAAGATTTCTTGAGTTATTACCTAGTGATCTAGTTATCATCCTAGCATATCACAAAAGTGCACCCTCACCTCCTATAGGCCTTTTAATAATGCCTAAAGGATATCTTATCTTTTACTGTTCTCTTGTAGCGCTCATAGGATGTCCACGTGTGATATCTTTCAACTGTTCACCTTAAGTGAAACCCTTTAGCAGAAACTTATTACATTCAGTTGGCAGATGTGAGCCAACCACTCTGGATGTTTTATCTCTAACCAGATGTCCACTCAGGCCAAACTGACCATACCATACTGATAAGGGAGCATGAGGCAGACTGAGGGGCAAAAACACAAGCTAGCACCCCACCTCACCCCAGGTGGGATCTGTGTGATATTCCTTGGACACTCCTAGCTACCCAAGAACAAAGGAAAGGGGTTTAAGTGCTTGCCATGGTTATGTGGGAAACTAAGACAAATGAAAAATTAAACTCTCTTACTGCCTATAGCCTATTGACAAGTCCTTGAGACCAGCAGAGTGACCTCCCTCTAGGAGCTCAGCTGCCTCAAGGATGACACTTTGCTAGGGGCAAAAGAGAAACTTGGCTTAACATTGTCCCAATCTTGCGGACAATGTAAAGTCTACTTCCTTTATCTCAACTGCCCCAGAATCATGCTCCAAGTTTATGTCCCTCCACCACCACATGCATCTGAAGGGTCTCATGACAGGTTTGATTAAATGGTGATAAATGATGTTTCCCTACCAACAGCTAGCCCCTCAAGGTCCTGGAAATCTTGCTTCCAAAATACCTTAGAGATTTACTCAATCCCTGACCCCCTCCCAACCTGAGAGTATATAATGAGTTACCTATCATGACCCCAGTGCAGCTCTTCCTGCCCAAGGGTCCTGTCCCCATGCTTTAATAAAATCACCATTTTGCTCTACAGATGTCTTCAAGAATTCTTTCTTGGCCATTGGCTCCGGACTCTACGAACCCCCCATTACCCCAAAATTTCACCAATACTGTAGGTCTTGAATTATCATGACCCTTTGGAACTATAAGATAATTTAAACTTCATTATAGATAAAATAATTTAAAAACTAATTTTTGTCATCATTAACCTTCCCCAAATGATAAATTAATAAACAAATGTTTTATCTAATTCAGTATACATTTTAGGGCTATATATTGGAGAGACACAGCCCAGCAGACTCTAAGACTCAGGTGAGTGATGGTCCAGAGAGGCCAAAGAAAAGACCCCAAGACAGTAATCAAGACATAGGACAATTAGGGGGAACTTATATACAGGGACTCCGGGAGCAGCTGACTAGACAAAGAATCCTCTGCAGCCAGTTTTTATAGCATAGCAACTTAACCAAGTAACTACCAGTGGCCCTTCTATGATAGGAAAAGATAGGCTTCAGTAGACAGAGAGGGAAAGATTAGGACCTGAGATCCCTGGGTGTGGAAAAACACCAAGGCTGGGAGTGTCTGACCATGGCAAACCCTCTCTGGCGTAAAGTTGCCCTTAAGAATGTAACAGATACCACCTACTCCCCTTCAGGTTTCCCGCAAGAATTTTACTAAAGACTAAAAACAAGTAGTAGGCCATAACATGTATGACCCACAAAGAATGATATGACCATAGACCACCCCTCGTACAATGAAATCGAGCCAATCAGAATGGACAACCCAGCACCTAGAGTTATCAAGCCTATAAGGGTAGGACCTGGGAAGGAAGGATGGCAAGGGTGAAGGATGGGCTGACCAGAAGCTTATAAAACAAAGACCCTAGTTATAGACTATATGTATATAGTTATTGACTACAGGTCAAGGGCATTCACTTTTGAATGTCCCCTCTCTATAAAGAGAGCTTTCATACTATTCTTCCTTTCTGATCTTATATTCGAATAAAGTTTTGCCTGCTGCTCATTTTTTGTCCACTTCTTCATTCTTCAGAGTGATGAGACAAGAAACCCTGGTACTGAGGTAAAAAATCCTGCAACACTTCCACCCGTCTGCATGGCCAGCATTTCCAAGGTGATTAAAGCCAGGCACCTGGACACTTTTCATTAAAAGGGAGATGCTCTGGGTTTGCCACCCTTGGGGCCCCTGACCTTGAACACTGAACAACACATTCCTCTGCACATTATGCTTGATGGGAATATGGAGGGAGGACAGGGTCTTTACATTTTCAAGAAAGTGATTAACAGGGTCACTCAGGGTATGTTTGCACAAACTAGCTATCTAGCATATATCATAGAATTGTGGCATCTCTTAAGTCATTCCCCCTCAATTTTTCATCATGAAGTTCAAATATACAGAAAAGTCGAAAGGATAGTTCATTGGTCACCAGTATACACACCACTTAGATTCAATATTTGTTTATATTTTGCCATGTTTATCATGTATAGATTATGTACCACATTTTTTTTGATAAACTATTTGAAAGTAAACTTTAGACACCATGATGTTTTATCCCTGAATACTTCAGCATGCATCACCTAAAATTTTTTTTTCCTCCTAAACTGTAAATTCATTATCATCTAAGAAAACTAACATTTTTCCTAATATTTCCTAATACTCTGTATTCACATTTCCTCAATTAAACACAAAATTCCTTTTATATCTTTTTTTGCAATCCTAATTTTGCATAGAATTATACTTTTTATACTTTAAAAAAAAAAACAAGGATCCAACCAGGGTTTACATATTGCATTTGGTTTTGGTTGCTATGTTTTTTTAGTTTCTTTTACTTTAGAACGGCTGCCTTCTCCCTACTTTTTATTTTAATAACATTGGCTTCTTGAAAAGTTCAGTCCAGGTGTTCTTGTAGAATGCTTAACTCCCACATTTCCTGTAAACTGAAGGTAAGGTCAAAAGATTTCTTTAGATTCAGATATTTTGGCAAGATTACTTCAAGAGTGATGCTGTGCTATATTTCATATTTGCATTACAACAGGGGCACATTAGGGCAAGTTATTCCATTCTAAGTAATTTAAGGCTGATCCCTTGGTTAAAGTGGTAATCTGATAGCTCTCCTGTAAAAGGTACATTTTCTTCTTTGCAGTGAGTAACCTGTAAAGCCATAATTGTATGATATAAATATTGTACCTTCCAACAACTTCTTTCATACCACTTTATGCATACTCCAATAATCTCTTGCCTCAGCCAATCACATCATGGAGGGTTGCATAAATGTTGATTTCTAATTCCCTTCTTTCTTCTGTATTTATTAACTGTCTTTTTTTTCTGTACAAAAAAAAAAGAGCTTTCTATTATCAATTTGAGCTGAAATATCTTTCCTCGCCAAAAAGACAAAGTAAATGATTCATTCCTTCCCTTTAATTAGCAATTTTCACAGTAAAGATTCAGTGGAAGATTTAACTCCAAGGGTGGTAAATGAGTTTTATTCTTTTGATTAGCATTATTGGGTTCATAGATTTGAATTTGCTCAATGCTTTACAATCAATTAGAGTCATTATTCTTTTTGATATTCGAATTATCACAAATTTGGCTAGTGGGAATCCCAGCAAGTTCAGTCTTTGAGTGCTTTCAATGTTGTTTTGAAATGAGAGATCCTAGGCTCACCTGCTCCAGACTGACGATCACCTATTTCTCCAAGAAGTCCTAGTTCCTTCTGGTAGGAATTAGATGTGGTCATCACTACTGGAGTGTCATTCTTTCATAGGCCATTTCAGAGGGCAGACCTAGGAAACATATGTTAAAAATTACAAATTCATATTAAAATTTCTAATCACTTTTATCTTCTTCCAAATATTTTGTCCCCAAATTTTTGGATCCTGATAACATAATCATGTTTACATTTTTACGCTAAAGTATTCATAAAATGGTTTCAAATTAACTAGACAAATAAAACCAGTAGCAATGAAACTAGTGAGTTCAACTTTTCCCCTTAGAATGTATCCCAGTAAGAAACTACTATTAGAGTTAAAGGTAACTCAAATTATTTTTTCCTCTGTGATTATGTTACCAAATTTATATATAGTTTTATTATTTTTGTTTCTTTTAAGTTATGTGTTCTGCTTCCTCCTGTTTGAATTTATTCAAGTTTTGAATATATAAAACATTTCTCATTTTTCTCCCTCTCTACTTAAACATATTTTAAAATGTCCAATTTCCCTTATGATAAAAGAAATGAAGATTAAAATGTATAAGTTTGACAATATACTTTTTGGAGCAGATGTGAAAAAAGAGACTTTCATACCTTGATAGTAAGAATGCAAAGATATACAACCCTTGTAAAGGTGAATTTATAAAATTTTTAATCTTTCTGAACGAATGTGTGTTAAGTATCCCTCATGTAGATTGCAATGAATTGAGCTTTGGGGAGTTTTCTAAAAATCTTATCATTTAATTAAGTGAATTAAGCTCATTGGTATTGATAGAATTCATACATTTAGCCTCATCTCTATTATATTATTTTATTTTGGATATTTTGAGTGCATTATATTTGTTAGTTTTTTTCACTACAGGTTTTTTTATTTGTTTTTTTAAATTTTTTTGCTTGGTATCTTAAAACATATATATGTTTGTTTAAATAATATTTTACTAGTCACTGTATGTAACGTCCCTACTCACCT